>NW_027186304.1:18006027-18024449 GCF_028583685.1 Petaurus breviceps papuanus
TCTCTGTCTCTCTGCCTCTCTCTGCTCCCTCTCTACAGAATAAAAGATATTCTGCTAAACAAAGACAGATGTCTGAAGAATGTGCACCCTTCCCAAAAATCCCACCTGGAATGATAGATGTGCATCTGCTCTCTCAGTATTGAGACTCTCTCAAATCGGATTGTCACAATTATGATAATTAATTAATTAAAATTCATCGGCTTCATCATATTCACCTTTGGGGTCCCTTGCATCATAGCAAAAACATAAGTTTGCATCTGCATTTTAAAAATTGAGGAGGAGGGAACCAAGAATTGTTTTCCTTCAATGAGTGCTACCTTTCCTCACTGACATTTCTTGAGAAATCTTTTTATTCTTTCCATAAAAATACATGAGAAGGGAAGGGCACCAAAAAAATACTAGCTCCTAGAAACAGAAACTTCATTCCCCCAGTTACACAATTGCCTTCTGCCCATTGTGACCCAAACACTCCCTTTGCCCTCTAAACCCAGAGCACAGTTTTCCTGTTATTTTTAAAATGGTGTTCAGATTTTCATCATTTTTCCTATTGAGAATGATCACAATAAATATTATTGAGCTGCAATCACATGGTAGCTAGCGCACAGAATAATTAGTCATGCTCCTTTCTAAGGGAGTTCCATCATTCATATTCCCTAGCCAAATATCTTACAGAACAGTTTAAGGAATATTCCCTTAGCCACACTAGCCCCTGCTTACACCCTTCTGAGCCTACTAGTTAAGAATGGGCTCAGATGACTCTCGACAGGCTTTCAAATAAGTACATAGTTGTAGCTATTTACCAGTCTTGTTCCTTCAGCGCTTACTTCTGTTCCCAGACAGCACTCTTTCTCCCCCAGCTGCTGGAAGTTGCAGCTCTCCCAGGACACCTCGAATCTATAGGTTGTGATGTTTGCCTGGAAAGAGATGCCATCACCAGGGAAAGCAGGAATTCTCAAATCCGTGAAGCAAAAGCATCAATTACCTCCATTCCAGCTGCCCTTATATAGACTCACAGAGTTATTGGGTCTCCTGAGCTCAGCTGAAGACTCCTCCTCCCTCCCCCTCTCCCTGTCTTCCCTCCTTCTCTAGTTCTTCCTTCTTTCTACCAACTTCTCTTTTTAGAGTAGCTTCTGTGTGTAATGAATCCTTGGGCTGCCGGTACCACCTAGTGGCCCACAGTTGCAGGGCAGTTCCCCAGATCCATTAATAAAAAAACAACTTAGTACCTTTTCAATGAAGGGTGGCTCATTTTTTATTACACTCTAAAGCTTTAAAGTCTTCCTCTCCTAACCTCTTTGAGAAAATCTTTCCAAAGGGTGCTTTTTAAAAACTTTATTTATTTTTTTTTGTTTTGTTTTGTTTTTTGCTGCTGCTACTAAACTAGACGGTCAGGCTGTTCTTGTTCCTTTCCCGTTCCTCTTCAAACATTTAAATTGTCAGCCCTCAATGGTTCTCAGAAAGCTTCCAACTCTTAAATTCCCTTTGTGATATTATTTCTTCCACAAAGCCTGGCAATATTTATCCCCCATTGGCTGTTTGGCTGAAAGAAATAAAACCAAAAATTTCTCATCTATGACCTTATTCCATGATTTTATGCCTGAATCAAACTGCAGAAGAATTTAACCCTTGTAAGCAAGTATCTACCTTAGCATGACGATAAACTCTAAATTCATAAAAATACAGATTTAGAACTAGAAGGGGCCTTAGAGGTCATTTAGTCTACCCCAGACCATTTTATGAATAAGAAATCCAAGGCTCAGGAAGGTTAAGTGACTTACTTAAGGCCACACAGGTAATAAAATCAGAGGTTGGAGTTTAAGTTCACTCTATCCAAATTTATCATAAAATTCAGATTCTAGTGGCAAGTATTTACTATTGTCTCTTCTCTCCATCACCTATGACTCCAATCCCCTGAATAATTCTCCAGACCATGAAGGAGTTCAATATCTCACTCACAGTCTTCCTCTCCTGTCCAACTCTGAGCCTAGGAGCTCGGAAATCTAACACAGGTGCTGATGTCATCTAAAACATCCTGATTCCTTAATTACTTCATCCTCTCAACTCCTATGACCTGCTTCTCAATTCCACACTCTTTATTTTTTTGGAGGAGGGATTCAAGGCAATCAGGGTTAAGTGACTTGCCCAAGGTCACACAGCTAGTCCGTTGGTTGTCTTTTGCTCTCAAAGAGAACCAGAATGACATCACTATGCTAGAGTCAAGTTCAATGTGCCCGACTGTGTCTGATCAGACCAGTACCAGCTTGGAATGCTCTAACACGGGTCAGGCACAAATAGTCCCTGTGAACATTTGGGGTGGATTCTCTAAATTTGTGCATCCTATGTTTCCTTTGAGCTGTCTCAATTCTACTCCACTCATAGAAGAAATCACCTTCTCTGATGTGGGCACGCCATGATGAGTGGTCCTGTGCCAGTGTCTTCCATGTCACACGATCAATCCCAAAGTTCTTGAGAGACCTTGAAAGTGTCCTTGTATCACTTCTTCTGACCACCACGTGAACACTTTCCCTGTGTGAGTTCTCCATAAAAATAGTCTTTTCGGCAAGCGTATGTTTTGCATTCAAACTACGTGGCCAGCCCATTGGAGTTGCACTCTTTGAAGCAGAGTTTGAATGCTTGGCAATTTCGTTTGAGAAAGAACCTCAATGTGTGGCATCTTATCCTGCCAGGGGATCTTTAGAATCTTCCTGAGACAATTCAAATGGAAGTAATTCAGTTTCCTGGCATGGTGCTGGTAGACTGTCCAGGTTTCACAGGCATGCAACAATGAGGTCAGTCTCAATTCCTCACTCTTGATAGTCGCACTCTTGATTTCTCAACATCAAGCAAAAATTTCATAGTTTCAGACAAACCATTCTGCTTTCTTTGGGGTATGGGCCTAGAAGTGGTATAGCTTTTCAGATTGACTAGACCAATTCACAGCTCCACAAACAGTGTGTCAGTGTGACTGTTTTCTTACAATGCCTCCAACATTTGTCATTTTCCACTTTTCTAATCATTCCCAATTTGATAGGTATAAGGTAGAATCTCAAAGTTGCTTTAATTTGTATTTCTCTAAATCTTTGCAATTTAGAGCATTTTTAACATAATTGTTAATAGCTTGAATTTCTTCCTTTGAAAATTGACTGTTTATCTTTTGACCATTTCTCTATCAGTAAATCAGCAAATGTTTGTTTACTGATTGACGGAATCCTGGTCCTCTGACCTCAGAGTTGAATTTTTGTCTCATTGTTTCTGAAGCACCAAAAAAGAGAAATGTCTACCTGGAGATATCTGAGCCCACAACTCAGTTGGGGGACATCTTGGGAGGTACACTCTTGGGCTTATCCTTCTGGGAAGCAATTTGTTATCTAATTAGTTGAAACACCATATTCCTATCTGCATTGTTTTCTGTTGTCTTTATCTTGCTCGGTGTAGGTCACTTCCCCAACCTTACCTTTGACCTTATTATAGAACTTGAGCATTTTTCTCTCTCTTCCTTCTGGGTATCTGGCTTTAACCTTTGGTCTGATTTTGAACCTGTTTGATTGACCCTTGAAATGTTTTTAGGGGGATGGGGGGAAGGAATCATTTTTTTATTTCAGTAACAAGTCTGTCTTCCTTCCTTCCTTTCATTCTTTCTTTCCTTTTTTAAACAAATCTGCTTTGAGTGGAGCCTTGGTTTTATTGATATAGTTACTTTCTTTGCTGATATGCAACATAACTGCTCCATAAATTGGTCATTATTTGGGGATGACACACATTACTGTTTCTAAGATTTCATGACGCTCCTTCCTCCCCACTCTCAAAGAGTTTGGGGACAAAACAGAAGTCCTAAATACTAGTTTCTTAGGTATTTTATTTTGTTTGCTTTTACAATAGTTCTTATATTTCTCCTTTTTTTTACTTTTAGAATACTAACATTCAATCCTACATAGCTATGTTATCATTTGAGACAAAGAGAATGAATGAAAAAGCAGTTAAATGTTTACTATGTACCAGGTACTGTACTAAACAGTTGAGATAGAATTGAAAAAAGAAATAAATAAAACTGTCTTTGACATCTAGAAGTTCTCATTCCAGTAAAGGGAAAGGGTGTGTGTCTATGCTCTGGGGTATGGGTGGCAGTGAGGGAGGAGTGTTTGGGGCAGGGCTGTGTGGGTGGGTGTGTGTCTATGCTCTGGGGAGAGTGTCTGGGGCAGGGCCTTGTGGGTGGGTGTGGGTATGGGTGGCAGTCAGGGAGGAGTGTCTGGGGCAGGGCCATGTGGGTGGGTGTGGGTATGGGTGGCAGTCAGGGAGGAGTGCCTGAAGAGTAATAGAATGCTTAGCTGATCCATAGGACAATCAACTTCCCAAGAACAAGAGTGGAATGGTAGTATAAGTTTGGTTTCTGAGCCCAATGCAAAAGATGGAAAATGGGCCAGAAATCCAAAACCAAGATGGCTAAGGCAGACATCTAGATGGATTGGAAAGTATGATCATGTCTGGTGGTCTGGAGGTGGCTAAATAGAGTGGGTTAGTTAAGTTTTCACTCATTCAATCAACAATTGAGAAATTTCATCCCTAGCAAGAATTCCAAAACTGAGCGGATTACCTTCCCTGAGGAATGGAGGTATTTTTTTTTTCTGGTGGTCTGGTAGAGATGTTATTTCAGGTAGGAATAAATGTGGCAGCACTAATGGCAGGTTTAGATATCAGAAATGCATCATAGAATTTCCATGAATATGCCAAATGTAAAAAAAAAAAAATAGGTGTAATGAGCTCCCTATTAAAAGTCACTAAACAACAACTTGTTTGTTTAAACTGCTAAGAGGGAAAGCTATGTTCACAACACTCCATACTATTTTCACACATACTTAAATATCATCTAAGATTTCATCAGGACTACATACTTCTTTGATGCTTCATCATGGCAGAGGGATGACTCTGGGTTCTCAAACTATTTTCATTATCAAGGACAAAAGAGCTATCTTATCTGTATCCTAACATCCCTGCCCCTATATGAAGAAAAAGAAATGGCATTTAAGGCACTTAAGGAAGAGTGAATTCAATCCAAAATACACACCAAAGAAGTGGCAAGACAATTTTTAAGGCATTGATAAATATTAATCCCTAAATTATTCATGGTCTAGAACCAAATATCTTGTCAGCACAGGATCCAGTTTAATCTTATGAGTTCTTCAACAATCATACTATCTTTGGATTGTCACCCCTCCCAGGGTGTCTCTGGGCAACATCGGATTTTGGCTTGTGTTGGTCTCCACAACAAAAGGAAAATCATTCCTAGGGCATATGAAAGAAAGCAGGACAATAAGACATCAAGTATGGGGCAGGCTTTGTATAACCCAACAAAAAGAAACCCAAAGAACTTATATTCAAGACCATAACCCATCATGGCTACTCTTCTTCCATCTACTGCCCCTGAGGGCTAAGCAGTCCTTCAGATTCCTATATTGGAGCTGAGTTCTCTCACACTCAGCCCCCCATTCTTGCTCCCTCCCCTCCCCCCAAAAATTTGTTATTGTTAGAAAATCAACACCCATCCACTTGTTCTATGTAACTCACAGTGATAGTGAAAATCAAGGTTGGGTTTACTCTTGTACATTATGGTATAATGAATAGAGAGCTAGACCTGGAGTCAGGAAGAGTTGAGTTCAAATCCAGCCTCAAGACAATTATTAGCTATGTGACTCTATGCAAGTCACTTAACCCTGTTTACCTCAGTTTCCTCATCTGTGAAATGAGCTGGAAATGGAAATGGCAAACCATTCTAGTATCTTTGTCAAGAAAACCTCAAATGTAGTCACAAAGAGTTGGGCATGACTGAACAACAATAATTTTTTGTCTCTTGTTTGTCTCTTATTTCTCCTAGACTCTAAATCCTACTTGGTTCAAGGGCTAATCTGCCTGATTAATAAAACTCCTGCACTGAGCCTAGGAGGCTTGGTCCAGGAAGTTTTCAGTTATTCTGTCATTGCTACTCCATTGCTCCAATTGAATTTAACTGAATGAACATGTATTAAGCAACTACTAAGTGCAAAGCACTGGTAGACTCAAACTAAAAAAAAAAAAAGTCCCTGCCCTCAAGGAGCTTAAATTCTAATGAAGGATGCAAAATTTAATGGACAAATAAATAGCATTATAAACTAAGGAAAGAAAGAACACTACCACCCAAGGAGATGAGAAAAAGCTTCCCATGAAAAGTTTTACCTGAGTTAAGCATTAAAGGAAACTAAGCATTCTAAGAATCAGAGGTAAAGGAGTGTATCTCAGGCATATAGGAGAGCCTGTACAGATGCATGAAGGTGGAAGATGAAATACTGAGGATGGGTTCTACAAAATCATAGAATTAAAGCTGGAATCACCTAGTTCAACTTCCTCCCTTTAAGGATGAAGAAACTGAGGCCCACCCAGGGAGGCTGAGTGATTTGCCTACAGTGAAAATGTCTAAGTCAGTATTTGAACTCGTGTCTTACCTGACTTCAAGTGTTGTACTCCAACAAGTACTCTAGATCAATGATCCTACGAGAATTACATAATCATGAAGGGCTAACCAGCTTCTAAGGTTGCTGTCATTGGTGTATTAGCAACCAGCTCCTTGCTTATGAAAAGGATGGGGTCCAGAAAAACTTCTCTCTGCTAATTCATTCACCTTTTTAAAAATGAAATTATCATTAAACCAAGTGAAGAATTTCGCAGCTATTCGCTTTCGGGAAATTTGGCTTTAATAATAACTATTTTAAAACTTTACATTGTGCCCATGGGTCGTCCCATTTCCAACTGATTTAATACAATGAATTCATTGTGTTTCTAGTTAATACAAGTGACTTTCCTAGAATATTTAAAAGAGTTTCCTAATCTTCCTAGTCCCCCAACCCTTGAGTGCGGAGAAGAATAAGGGATGATTTGCATCTTGCCTATTGCTTTAGCACCAAACAAGGTATGAGGATCTACCAAATTAAAAGTCCTCAAGGCAAAATGTAACTTAAAATCTAAGACCTAACACAACACACTACCCTGCCTCTGTTTGTCAAATATGGTGTCTCTTACTTAAAACCAAGACATTTTCTTGAAAAGTTTTCTTCACAAGCTCACTCAGATAATAGATGGTGTTTTCTCCGGACAGCCAAAGACAAAGGACTTCAAATCAATTCAACAAACATTTAATAAGATTCTGTTCTGCAAAGGGATCTGGAGACGTTAAGACAAAAAACAAGTCATCATTGCCCTCTAGGAGCTTACGTTCTACTTTGCCCTTTATTCAGTTTTTAAACAGACATATCTACTCCCAACTAAAGCAATATGAGGAAATTGTTGCTGTTGTTCATTTACGTTAGTCACGACTGACTTTTTGTCACCCCATTTGGGGTTTTCTTGGCAAAGATAATGGAGTTGTTTGCCATTTCCTTATCCATCTCATTTTACAGATGAGGAAACTGAGGCAAACTGTATTAAATTACTTGCCCAGGTCATATAGCTAGTAAGTGTCTGAGGTCATATTTGAACTCAGGTCTTCCAAACTCTAGGTCCAGTGTTCTACCCACTGCACCACCTACCTGCCCTAGTATTAAGAAATATTATAAGATTATTAGCATGGAAAATTAGAAAAATACTCCCTATATAACTTTTTACTTTATCACAACATGGTGTTTGGCAAAATCTCTCATGATATCTTTGTGAACAAGGATGGACAAATGTTCACAGTTATTGTGATACCTTTTGGTGGCTTCATAGCCAAATGAATGGTCATGTCCAAAGAGGGATTATTAGAGGGTCGGTGTCAAAGGAAGTTTCTAATAGAAGAGCATAGGGCATATTCCTCAGCTCGATTCTAGGCAATATCTTATTAATGATGAGCCAGGTAGGTGATAAAGTAGATACATCACTAGGCCTGAATTCAGGAAGAACCGAGTCCAAATCCTGACTCTGTATGATCCTGGATAAATAACTTAAGCTCTGTCTACCTGTTTCCTTATCTGTAAAATAGGGAATAATAATAGCACCATAGCAATCTTATTTTGTAGAGTTGTTAGAAGGATTAGATGAGATAATATTTGTAAAGTGCTTTGTAAACCCTAAAATGCTATATAACTGCTAGTTAATTTTTTATGAGGCAATTAGAAGGTACAGTAGATAGAGTGCTATGTCTGGAGTCAGGGAGACCTGAGTTCAAATCCAGTCTCAGATACTTACTAGCTGTATTACCCTAGGCAAGTCACTTAACCCTATTTGCCTCAGTTTCCTCATCTATAAAATGAACTGGAGGAAAAAATGGCAAACACTCCACTATCTCACCAAGAACATCCCAAAGTAGAGTCATGAAGAGTTGGACACAACTGAAATGACTAAACAACAAAATTCACATTTATTAGGATGAAAGCATAGCTGGCATGTCTATCAGATTTGTAGATGATAGGATCAAAGTCGAAAAAGATGTTGATATTGTGACTGGATCAAATTAGAACATATCACATCACAAGGATGGTGCCCGCACCAAAGGGGCGCAGGCCAAAGGTGAGAGTGTGGGAATGATGAGACACGAGCCAGGCAGGAAGATGTCTAGGCAGTCCATTTATTTGTCTGAGGGTTTATATACTAATAGCAAAAGTGATTACATCTGGCATTCTACCTCCTAGTACTTTATTCCATGGTGGGCACGTGTGATCACTTCTCGGTGATCACTTCTTGGTAATAACACCCTGTTCCCTTGCTTAACAAGGAAAGATGGCGAGCCAATCACCCTGAGCAACAATGAGCCCTCAGGAGGAGCGAGGTCTAGGGAAATGCTGACCCAGACTCTACCCATGACTGGACTGTCTCAGTAGTGGCCCTCTACACAAGCACAATAAGGAAACCTGCTATGATCATCTAAAAAGATAAGACTTAGAACTATGCAATATTTAAGTGGCACAATGGACAGAACTTTGGGCCTGAAGTCAAGAAGATTCCTCTTCCTGAGTTCAAATCCAGCCTCAGACACTCCGTAGGTGTGTGATCCTGGGCAAGTCACTTGACCCTCTTTGCCTTAGTTCTTGTGGGGTACTGATTGGGGAAAAGCTATAAAATACAGGAATAAGTGAAAAGTCATAAAAACTTAAACTATGAGAAAGGTAAAAGCCCAAACATGGTGACTTGTTAAAAATCATAACTTAGATAATGAATACATTGAGTCATAACTTAAGATATATGACTTATGAAAGCCATAGCAAGTATATCATGACTGGTACATGATCAATACACAAACTTATGTTTGGGCATAACATTGACTTAACTTCCAACCTCATGACTAAGCAGAAAACAAAAAAAAAGTCCACCAATCAGTAATAATGCACTCTCCAGCTCCTCCTGCCTTTGTCTGTTTTCTGTAATTACCATGGGGATTTTAGGGTTCTTGAGCAGGGATTTGCTGATTGGTCTGGCTACTGCCCCAGAACGAGGATGGTAAATATCTTGACAGGAATCCATCATACCACCCCAAATGTAAGTAACCCAAATTGATTAAACTACTACCTATAATCAATCTGCAATTCCTTGGCCTCTTTCTGTGGTATCAAAAAGAATACCCCACAGTTATGGGGGAGGTACAGGGTTCCCCAGACAGGGGAATTATGGAACCTAGAGTTCCTCATTTGCAAAATGAGTTGGAGAAGGAAATGGCAAACCACTCCAATATCTTTGCCAAGAAAACACCAAATGGGGTCATGAAGAGTCAGAAATGACTTAATAGCATCAAAGAACTATATGTGTAAATGTGTGTGTGTATGCATGTGTGTATAGTTATTCCTCTTAAAATATGCAGAGAGATGTCATGGGAAAGGGGAATTAAACTTATCTAGTTAGATAGTACCCTTGAAAGAAATATGGAAGTTGGGTCGAGTAATGGGTTTGGAAAGAAAGAGAATGAACTGTATTTTAGATTTGATGAGTGATAAATGCCTGTGGGACATCCAGTTTGAGATGTCTAATAGACAGTTGGTGATGAGAGATTGGCATTCAAGAGAAAGAATAGGAATCATCTGCATAGAAATAATTAAACCCTTGGGAGTCAATGAATTTATCAAGTTAGAGAAGAGAGAAGACAGCTTAGGTCCCTACGACAAAAAAATGAAAATATTGGGAAATAAACTACAAAGATGTTTCAATAGACATTGTAGTGAACCAAACTCATAAACAAAATAATTTTCTCCAATTTAAATGACTAAATTCATTAAGATTAAATGGAGCTAACCATCTAATACCATGCACTATAGTTTTCTTATATGTCCTGAGCACTCACTTTTCTGGTCAGTTTCTTATTGTAGCACCTCATCAAGAGGAAGCAAAGAAACAAGGAAAACTTTTGGCCTTTTAAAAATCAGTATTTTTTAAATTACTTGTGGCCCAAACCTATGATTTTATCACTATAGCAGAATGTCAGTATGAACACAGCCTTCAAAAATAGAGATAGAAAGGCAATTAATTCAACTGTAACTTTCAGTCTTAGAGAATTGTCTAGAGCAAATAATCTAGAGGTTAGAAAACTTTCCTGTGGCCCAAAATCCAGTACATATCAGAAGCAGGCTTTGAACTCAGTTCTTCTTGACTTCAAGGTCAATTTTATATCCAACAACATAAGGCTCACACCCAAGACTTAAATTGGCTAGTGTCTCACATTCTTTTTTTTTTTTTCATTTCCAATCTGTTACCTTTAGGACACCTGGGGAAGAGGGACCAGGAATAGAGGAAAGAAAGCCCATCAATCATAAATATTTCTTAATAAATATAGTCAAGACTAATGATAGGCATTCCACAACTGTCTATTTCGAGGACTGGAACACTTCAGAAATAGGTTAGCCATCACTTGAAGTTATTTCAGAAACTCAGAACAACTAAACCCTATAGCCCACCAGAGAGGAGATTTATTCTCTAAATTCCATGACATAGAGTAGAACAGAGTATCATTAGATCTGGAAGAGACTTCAGAGATCATCTTGTCTAACTAAGTTCAGATATATAATGACTACACCATTGGACTTATCTGCATGCAACAATGCTTTAAAAAAAAAGGTAGCTTCAGTTGCTAAAATAAGGAGCAGTTATTGCTGGTAATTTTTTCTTTAAATATAGGAAAAAATTTAAATCTCACAGTACATAATTATTTTTATCAACTGAAAATTTTTGACTGGAACATTTTTCACAGTTGCCAATACTGAAAGATGACATATTTGAGGGTATTAAGTCTAACAATTATATCAAATAATTTTTTTTCTTTATATTCTGATCAATCTGTTTCCTTTGAGCTATGACAGCTCTGGTTAGGACATTGACCTTTAAACCCATGACAAATTAGTCCAACCCTAATAAAATTGGAGGGTTATTGAATTAGGATAAGCAGAGAGCAGGAAACTGGAGGAAGGAGACTTCAAATCATTCCTTTCACTTGCTTTTGAAGCTCAGTGTTATCAAATATAATTCAGACATTAGGGAGGTGGTGGGGCCTAGTAACTGGAACCATTGTTAGGGTGATTTAGCCTGTGTGAGTTCCCCTTTCTTGGAGGTCTTCAAGCAGATGCTAGATGATCAATTAAAATGGGTATCCCTTGATCACTCCATTGCATCTCCTCCCAGTGCCATCCTTTATAGAGGGCAGAAATTGGTGGAGCACTTCCTACTACTACTCACAGAGGTTGAATAGTAGTTGCCAATTAGCCAGCTGAGCTCTTCCTTCCTTCCTTCCTTCCTTTCTTTCTTTCTTCCTTCCTTCTTTCCTTCCTTCCTTTCTTTCTTTCTCTCTCTCTCTCCCCCTTTCTCTTTTTCTCTTTTCCTTCCCTTCCCTTCATCCATAGAGTATCATACCCTTCCCTGTGGTTTCTCTGGCCAAAGGAATGTATTTTGATCACTGAAATCTTGAAAGATATCTTGGGGTTTATGAGCTAGATTTTTTTTTCCTTAAGGACCATGCCTTAAACCCAAATCACTCTGGCTTTCACTGATTGGCCAACAATAGGTCTCAGGACAAGTCCCACTTGGTCACTGTTTGGGGCCTGATTGACTCAGAGTGGATGTAAATAACAATTGTTTCTGTTTTGGCCAGAAAACCTGAGGGTCTTTGCCTCCTAGGTTGATTTTTTATAACTAGGAAAAAGAGGCCATTCTCTGCCTCATTTCTTACCTAACCTTGATCACTGAATGGGCATTGCCTCAATCAAACCAAGACCTGGGAATGACCAAGGTCTCCCACTGCATCTAGGGCCATTTCTAGTTGTCCTGTTCTTTATCTCACCACTGGACCCAGATAGCTCTGGAGGAGAAAGTGAGGCTGGTGACTTTGCAGAGCCCTCCCTCACTTAAATCTAATTCACCTGCAAGGCATGGCATCACCTCGGATGTCATGGTGCTCTTCTATAATGAAAGACAAACAACAGCAACAGCAGCAGCAGAAATTAGACTCTCAGATCACTCCACTCTGCATCTGCTGACCTGCCTAGTTTCAACTCCAGAGAACAATAAGATGCTCCCTGTGCCAGATACTCCCTGTGCCAGATACCCCCTGCTTTCCCCACAACTCTCCTGCCTCCTTTTGTGTTTTGTCTTCTCCCCCCTCACTCCATCCTCTGCTACCCCATTAGATTATGAGCTCTTTGAGGGCAAGAACTATCTTTTTATTATAATTATTATTATTGATTGTATCACCAGTGCTTAGCACAGTGCCTGGCACATAGTAAGTGCTTAACATTTAATGTTTATTGGATGAGATGGGATCATGTAAGGATTAGAATAGAGGGTTGCAGGGATCCCCCCAATTCAAATTCTTTGATTCTACGAATTCACCTATCAGCTGTGTTAGCTTTGGGCAAGTTGCTTGACCCTCGGGTTCCTCATCTGTAAAATGAGGCTGATAAAACAAGATTGTTGAGAGGATTAAAGTATATAATGTATATAAAGCATTACAAAATGTGAGCTATTGTTATTATTATAAAATAAAAACATAAGATCGTCCAATCCATGATGTTCTTGATGAAAAATTGGCTCTTCCCCAAAGACCTTCAACTAGAGAGGAAGGATTTAATTATTAAATGAAACTTTTTCATTAAAAAAAAACCCTACATTTTTACAACTGGTGATACAAAGCCACTTGAAAGATAAAAGGGAAATAATCACGAGTTTTCTTCTCTCACCAGATGGAATTTGAATAATTGCTGGTAGAAGGAAAGAAAGTGGCACACTAGTTAGGCCTTTAAAAGCTCTCAGAACACCTTGCTCCTTGCTGAGTCATATTTTTGAAAATGTCCAAAAATGCTTCATGGGAGCTTTCCTCTCACTTTAAGGTCTTTCTCAGAAAAGTACTGAATTGGAGTGGATTATACTCAACCAACTCCAATCAGTTATCATTTGAAACAAGTCTCATTCTCCTCTGTATGGTCTGAATTAATCCTTAAAGATAGTCTCCAGTTCCCCACCATGGGTGTGAGGGGTAGGCAGGGAGATGAAGCTGTGTATACCGAAATAACATTACAAAGACAACACTTTGAGGAATTTCATCTGCCACCCTATGGTGGGATTACCAAGAGAGATTGAACACAGGCACTAGTTAGCCTGTGGAAAGGGAAGAAAGGGACTGAGGTTCAAATTCTGCCTCAAACAAAACCTTAGATGAGTCACAACTTCTGTGTGCCTCAGTTTCCCAAAATGAAGAGTTGTACTAAATTATTTCTGAGTTTCCTTCCAGATTTAAATCTATGATCTGATAATAAGACAGAATCCCTTCCCTCGAGAACCTTAGGAGAAATCACATACATAAAAATAATTAAATACTTTGATCCAGATTCTGGATAAATCCCTAAGGATTTTCATACTTAGTCACAAATTACTAAGGCTTTTGCAGAGACTCTAAAAGATCCAAAAAAACAAGAAGGAAATAGTTGTGTCAATTTTAAAACTTTTCAATATTTTCAATTTGCATAGATATTATAAACAGTATTTATATACATCTAAATCATAATTTTATGCATTTAACTACTATTTGCTGATAGTCAAATATATTATGATTGTATATGCACTTTTAAATCTTTTTCATTCCTCTTTCTTATTTGCTCTATTGTTATGCCCAATAGATAAGACTATTTCTATTATCATTACATTATTGGGGGGGGGATTATTTTGTTAATGTTTTTACATTTAATCTAAAGGTTTATTCAAATTCCTTTTTTTTTGGTAATTCCTATGCTTGGATTCTTCTAGATCTAAAGGAACACTGTGGGGGGAGATTTATAGTGGTATATGAACAAAAGTATCAGAGGGTGAGAAGTCAGGGATGAATTGCAATGTAGGCCAGTGAGTGGATTACCCATAATAATAATCTCAATAATCACTCAGATGTGGAGGAAAGTGAGCAGAACCAGGAGAACAATGTACACAGTTAACAGTAATATTGTGTTATGATCAATTATGATAGACTTAGCTTTTCCTAGCAGTACAATAATCCAAGACAATCCCAAAAGACTCATGATGGAAAATGCTATCCACATCCAGAGTAAGAGCTAATGAAACCTGAATGCTGATTGAAGTATACTATTTTCACTTTTTTGTTTTTTTCTTTTCCATGGTTTTTTTTCCTTTTGTTCTGATTCTTCTTTCACAATATGTATAATGTGGAAATATGTTTAACATGATTGTATATGTAGAACCTATATTAGATAGTTTGCTTTCTTGGGTGAGGGGTGGAGAGAGAGGAGGGAGGGGGAAAAATTTGAATTCAAAATCTTATTAAAAGGAATGTTGAAAACTATCTTTACATGCAATTGGAAAAATAAAATACTATTAAGTGGGGGGAAAAACAAACCACACCATAGGAAACTCTAAAAAATAATAATAAACAAGACCACAGATCTACTGCAGTGTTAAAGAAGTATGCTTTTATTCAATTTGCTGTTCATTTTTTAATTTCTTAAATATACTTTTTTCCTTTACATTCTCTTATATTCTTTTTTTTAAGCAATTGGGGTTAAGTAACTTGCTCAAGGTTACATGGCCAGTTTTGTAGGGGGGGGGGGGTGTTAAGTATCTGAGGCCAGAACCAATCCCAGGTCCTCCCCACTCCGGGGCCAGCACTCTTACTCACTGTGCCACCTAGCCGCCCCCATTCCCTTATATTCTAAAGGTGAAAAGAGAACAGTATTCATGACTTATTTTCATAGTGCAAATTTATAAATTAAGATGGTGAAAATCTTAGAAAAACACAGTCTCCAACCCTAGGTAAAGGAAAGAGAGAGCCACATTCCTAGCTTTGTAGCACGCTTTAAGGTTGGCAAACCACATACAGATATTTTCTCAATTTCCTCTCAGAATCCTGAGAGGTAGGTACAATTATGACTCTACTTTATAGACGAAGAAACTGGGACATACAAAAATTAAGTGACTTGAACAGCCAGAAAGTGGTTCAAATAAGCTGTCACATATCTCCAATGACTGTCACTCAATAAATGAGAAACAGGATATCAACAAGGAAGTGTATGCTCAGAAAAGGCAGGTCAGTGATGTAATGAATATGAGAGACAACAAATGGATGGACTGAGTATTCTATTAGTGTCCATGAAATGTAACAAGACCTGGAGGGAGGCCTACAGCTCTTTGGGTGGTTGCTCTAGGAACCTATGGAAAAATAGGGAAAATTCAATTAAACACAGCACATTTTGTTAAGCACCTCCTTTGTGTCTGCACTGTGCTAAGTGCTGGATAAACAAAAATTTAAAAAAAAAACCAGTCTCCATCCTCAAGGAGTTTTGCATGGGGTAGAAAATGTAGATGAGGATATATAACTATGTGTGTGTATATATATATATATATATATATATATATATATACATATATATATACACACACACGCACATATATTCAAATACACATAAACATATGTGCATGTGTGTATATGTATGTGTGTTTATATATGTATGTGTGTATATATACACATATATACACAAATACACACACACTAATGTGAGTACATGCTGTCCCCCAAGAGAATAGAAATTCCTCCAAGATAGAGACCATTTCAATTACATCTTTGGGTCTCCATCTGCTAGTAGTAGTCCCCATCTGCTGTCTGACACATGGCAGGTCCTTGATAAAAGCTAATAAAAGCTTGTTGATTGATTCATTCATTGATTGGTGGGCAAAGGAATTTCCACATTGAAGAAATCATAGATCCATTAAACAATTATTGAAATTTATGGTTACACCACAATAGTGGTTATTGGTTTTTATTTTTAAATAATCATAAACTTATTGACTAATGCAAAATAAAGGATACAGAATGAGGAAAACTCTATATATAATAACTATAAGGATGTAAATAGATTTTGAGCTGAAATCCAGAAGCTCCCCTGGTTAGATTCCGCTATTGCTTTCTTGAATAACATTACCTTGCCATCAGTCAGTACAGAAGTATATCTTCTCCAAAGAATAGACCAACCATCTCCCAGTTTCCATCTTTTCCCCAGTGGCTTCTCTGTCACAGGGACTAACTCCCACTGATACCTCCTGCCTCTATACATAAGGCACATCATGTTCCCAAGATTTCATAGGATGCAACATCACCATCTGCTATGAGGTCAAGCTCTAAAGAAGACCTTGAATAGTCTAATTATGTGCCTCATTCAATAGACTTCTCTTCAACTAGTGATATTCTGCTTAGACTCAGTTCTTAATGGTTAGCTTCTTCCCATTCCCCTTTATACTCCCCCTATTCTTGCAGTTCTAAACTCTCAATAGCCATTGTATGAGCCATAGTCACCATGCCCAAATGCCTACTATCTTATTTTCGTTTACCTCACTTCAACTCTACCCCCCCCCCATGATGTCCTGCTCCAAATCTCCACACCCCTTCCATTTTGCCCTTTGGGATGTCTGATCCATAATAAACAACTTCTTTTCACCTTGAAATTTTTTCTTTCTCACTCCTTCTATAGTGTGGCACTCATTGAAACCTGGATTCCACCACAGTCTGACTTTCAATCTCATCATTCAACAGAAATTGTTTTCTCCAAAGTTCCAGTGAGCTCTTAAATTGCCAGATCTCTTCTCAATCCTCATTTTTCCTGACCTCTATTCAGCAATTGACACCATTGCTCACCCCATCCTCCAGGATACTCTCTTAGGTTTTAATTCCACTGCTCTGTCATCATTATCCTTCTTTCTGACTCCTCCTCAGTGTCTTTTACTAGTTCTTTATCCATGTCATGCCCACTGACAATGGGCTCTCTCTTGGGACCACTTCTTTTTTCTCTCTATTCTATCTTATTTGTTAATCTCTTTAGATCTCATAGCTTCAAATATCATCTCAACACAGTTAGCAACAACAATAGCATTTTTAACACTAATTTTTTTGGGGCAGCTAGGTGGCAGAGTGAATAGAGCACTGGCCCTGGAGTCACTTGGACCTGAGTTCAAATCCAGCCTCAAACACTTACCGTGTTTCCCCGATAATAAGACACTGTCTTATTATTTTTTTTGGACAGAAAAACACCAGAGGGCTTATTTTCAGGGGAGGGCTTATTTTAATGAACATTGACAGCAATTTTAATAAACAGGTAAATGTGAACAAAAAAATGTATCTTTATTCAACAATGAATTCAATAAAGAACAGGATGACGCGCTCACTGCTGCAACTCTGATTGGATGCAGCTCAGAGCGCAATCTCAATAGGGCTTATTTTTGGGGGAGGGCTTATTTTAGAGGAATCTTACACAGTAAGGTGAGGGCTTATTTTCGCGATAGGTCTTATTATCGGGGAAACATGGTAACACAAAAACTAGCCATGTGACCTTGGGCAAGTCACTTAAGCCCTCCAGGAAAAAAAAGCAAAAAAAATGTCTATTGAATTTTAAAATTCTTTCCTTTTAATTTTGTTAATATGTTTTATTAATGTATTTTTCCCTCTGAGAACTGTTTCAGTTGTGTCCCAGAAAATTTGACATATTCTTCATCGTTACCATTTTCTTTCAAATAATTGTTGCTCCTATGATTTATTCATGACCCACTCATTACTAAGGATTTCATTGTTAAGTCTCCATTTGGGTCTGTTGCTTCTGCTCCTGAAATGATCATTAGATGTATTTACTATTGTAATGGGAATGCAAATTTGGAAGATCTTCCCTGCCCCTAGGCTAAAGTGCACCTGAAGCCTGGGGTGGGAGGCTTGTTTTACAGTAGATACTTCTTGATTGGCCAGTGAGTCAATAAGGTTGTTACATTCTCTGAGCCAGGAGAAGGCTATATAAGCCCTGATGTGTAGCTTTGTTTTGGGGGCTCACTTTGAGAAGTGTTCTGTGATTTGATCTGGATTCTGGGAAGCCGTTGTCCAGAGCCCCCCCGGCTTTGAAAAACCCAGATGTTGAAACCCAGATCTTGACTGGGTATGGATGTAATGTTTGGACAGTTTGGAAATC
>NW_027186304.1:18024849-18203797 GCF_028583685.1 Petaurus breviceps papuanus
TTGACTGGGTATGGATGTAATGTTTGGACAGTTTGGAAATCTGTCTACTTGATCTGTTTCTGTCTTGATAATTCTGCCTGTATACTTTGAAGTTCGGGGTGCTGACCTTTTTCCCCTGAACAAGGTAAACAATATATGTCTGACTGATTAAAGTAAGCTTGTTAACCCATTTTGAGTTGCTTTCCTTTAACAAAGCAGATCCAAGAACCTGTGCTGGCAGCCACCCTGGGGAGGCTGGGGTGCTTGCTGCTACAACTATATCCACCACATTAAATTTGTTTGTAATAGATCTATACCATAATACATGTTCACTTTTTGCAAAAGTTCCATGTGGTTCTGAGTTTATGTATATTCTTTGGTAGTCCCACTTAGAAGACATTGTAAATCTTTTGGCTCTAGTTTATCTAGCAGTTTGTCTAATTGTTTATTTTCCCTTTTATTTATTTTTCCACTATATTTGTCCAAAACTGGGAGAGGGACATTAAAATTTCCTGCCCCTGTTGTACTGATGTTAACCAACATCTTTTTGTAACAATTAATTTTTTTCCTTTATGACTTTAGACACTAAGGCATTTGAAGCATTGAATCCTAATATCAATATTAGGTTGTTTATTTTTTTATCTGTGGTTCTTTAGTATAATGTAGTTTCCATATTTATCTTGTTTTATGTTATAAGTTTTTGTTTCCGTTTTGTTTGATAGCTTGACTCCAACTCCTGTTCTTTTCATATTTACCTGATACAAAGTAAATTTTGTTCCAGACTGTCATTTTTATTTGTGTATGTCTTTGTTTTTTAGGTGTGTTTCTTGTAAGCAATGGACTGTAGGGTTTTGTTTTCTTAACCAACTCGTTACTTTTTTTGCTATTTTTTTTTCAATTTCAGAACTACCTATAAAAGAAATTCCTAAGGAAAAAACTCTGGTCCCGATGGATTCACAGGACAATTTAATCAAATGTTTAAGCGACGATAAGCACAAATATCACAAAAAAATATTCTCAAAAATTAAGAAAGCATTCTTTCACATTCCTTTTGTGAGAAAAATAAAATCCTAATACCTAAGCCAATGAAGGATGAAGCATAAGAGAACTATAGACAAATACAATTAATATCAATTCAAAAATTTTAAACCAAATACAGTAATTCCTCCAAGTAATCATTATGATTAAGTAGGATTTATGGCAGAGATGCAATGATAGTACATTAGGAAAATAATAATCATTGTTAATCACATTAAAAATAAATCATCCTGAACAACAAAATTTTCTCAACAGATCCAGAAAATCTTTTGATAGAGTACAATGCCCATTTTTACTAAAAAAAAAAAAAAGCCCCACAAAATAGAGATATAAAGCTCAATTTGGGGGAGTGGGGAAGAAAAGAGACAATAACGCTTTGCCTTGGATTAGATAGATGTCTTTGGGAGCACTTAAAAGGCTATACAAGCCAAAACTAAAGTGGGGAGAGAATTGGTGTGTGACTTTTTGTTCACAGGTAATTGTGCACTTAATGCAGCCTCTGAGGGTGAGGTGCAACAGAGTATGGCTAAGTTCTCTGCTGATTCAGCTAATTTTGGCCTAACAATTAACACCAAGAAAACAGAGGTTCTCCACCAGCCAGTACTACACCATCGCTACGTGGAACCATTGGCTACAGCACATGGAGAAATTTCGAATGCTGTGGATAAGTTCACTTATCTTGGAAGTATACTTTCTAGATGATGAAGCTGATGCATGTATTGTCAGAGCTACCTCAGTATTTCAGAGGCTCTAAAGGAAAGTGTGGGAGAGAAGAGGCATTAGATTGCTTACCAAACTGAAAATCCACAGAGTGGTTGTGCTGACCTCATTGCAGTATGCCTGTAAAACCTGGACAGTATACCAATGCCATGCCAGGAAACTGAATTGCTTCCATTTAAGTTGTCTTAGGAATATTTTAAAGATCAACTGACAAGATAAGGAACTGGACACTGAGGTCCTTTCTTGAACTTAACTACCAAGCATTCAAACCCTACTGCAGAGAGAGAAATACCAATGGATTAGTCACATTGTTCAAATGGTAAAATACATTTTCCTAAAAGAATATTTTTATGGAGAACATGCCAGAAGAAGCAATATGAGGACACTCTCAAGGTCTCTGTGAAGAATTTTGGAAGTGAGGATTAGAATTTGGAAAAAGCTCTAAAATACAGTAATAAGTGAAAAGCCATAAAAACTTAAATTCTGTGAAAGGTGGCAATCCTAACATAATGATCTGTTTACAATCATAACTTAGACACGGAGTCATAACTTAAGATACTATGATCTATGAAAGCCAAAATAAGAATATTATTGTGACCCATAAGTGACCAGTACATGATCCATACACAAACTTATGTTTGGGCATAACATTGGCTTAAGTCCCAAGCTCATTACTAAGCAGAAAACCAAAAATGTTCATCAATCAGTAGTGATGCACTCTCTAGCTCCTCCTGCCTTTGTCTGTTTTCTATAATTACCATTCAGAATTCAGGCTTCTTAAGTAGGGAACAAGAAAACCATCTGACCACAACCCCAGACTGAAGTTTGCCTCTGTTCATAAGTATTCATAATGATTGAGTAAACCACTACATATAATCAATCTAAAGATCTGTGTCCTCTTCCTCTGATATAAAAAGAACACCCCACAGTTATGGGTGAGGTATCATGTTCCCCACCCAAGGGAATACCAGACCTTGCATGGTGAAACGTGGAAGACGCTGGCACAGGACTGCTCAGCATGGCATACCTGCATCAAAGAAGGTGCTGTACTGTATGAGCAAAGCAAAATTGCATAGCTCAAAAGAAACATGAGCTGTGCAAATTTAGAGACATCTCCACTCCAAAAGTTCATATGGGCTATTTATTTGTGATACAGGTTTCCAAGTTCATGTTGGTCTGAGCAGCCACAGTACCTTGACTCTGACATAGTCACGTCATTTTGGTTCTCTTCAAACACAAAGGACATCAATGAACCAATGGCAGAGCCAGTCCTAAGATCAAGTCCAAAATCAGAAAGTAGGCTTGAAAAATGAAAAGATCCCCCCAAAATCCCACCATAGCTATTATGGCAGGGACACTCATCACTTGTACAAATCCAGAAGAAAATTACTGCAAAGTATCTTCAAGCAATGACTCTAAGAAAAACACATCTTGGGCACAAAGTCAACTAGAATTCCTGCAAGTGGTAAAGCAAGAGTTGGTTTTTTTAAGAGTATAAAAATATTTTTTTCCAAATGGAATGAGAGTCATTAAGGAAAAAAATTTTAAAAGAAATGAGAGCTATGGAGGAAAAATTTGGAAAGGGAATTAATAACTTGGCACAAGAGGTACAAAACCTTACTCAAGCAACAAACTACCTGAAAATATAAATGGAACAAATAGAGCCAATGACTTCATGAGGCAATGAGAAATATTAAAACAAAGCAAAAAGGCTAAAACAAATGAAAAAAAATGTATCTCATAGCAAAAACAATTGATGTGGAAGATATCAAGGAGTTAAAAATTTTAAATCATTGGACTATTTGGACATCGTAACTAAAATATAAAAAATTAAAAGAACCAAGACATGCTATTTCAAGAAAGCTTACAAGAAATTTGCCCAGATCTCTTAGAACCAGAGGACTAAGTCAAAATAGAAAGGATCCCTTGGTCATCTCCTGAAAGAAACTCCAAAATGAAAATTTTCAGAAACATCATAGTAAAACTATAGAATAACCAGGTCAAAGAAAAAATACTGCAAGCAACCAAAAAGAAAGAATTTAAATATCAAAGAACCCCAGTCAAGATTACACACAATTTAGAAGACAGCACTAAAAAGCAGAAGAGAATGTGGAATACAATATTCTAAAAGGCAAAGGATACAGGCTTATAGCCAAGAGTAACTTACTCAGCAAAACTGAATATAATCCTAGAAGAAATAGAGTACTTCCCAGCATTCCTGATGAAAAGACCAGAACTGCAAAGAAACATTGAAGTGCAAACATGGGAGTGAAAAGAAACATAAAAAGGTAACCATGAATGAACAATGATAAATGACTGAACAAAGATTACCTGATACATCAAAGTATAGGGAGATGATAAATGTGTATTCTCCAAACTCTATCATCATTAGAGTTCAAAGAAGGTCTTGGAATGGATGTGTTCTGTCTTGATAATCTTAAGAAAAGAATGGAAAGAAATAGGTAAAAGAATTCACTAGAGGGGAAGGGAGAGTTAGAGGAAATTATCTCATATAATCAGGGTGCACAAGTAGATATCAATAAAAACAAGGAGAAGGGAAGACAGAAACTTGAACATCAGTCTCATCTAAACTAACAAAAATGAGGAGACAGAGAAGGAGAGAGGGAGGGAGAGGTGGGGGAGAGGGAGAGAGACATATGCTCGACAGGAAAATAAGAGGCAAAGAGAAGGGCAAGGGTGAATTAGAGGGAGAACAAGTTAAAGAGGGAGGGGATAATGAATCTTAAGCAAAGCAAACTCTAAGGTTGTACAAAAGCATGTATAACTCTTTCTGAGGTAGCAAAATATGGGAATCTGAGGGCATGTCCATAAATTGGGGAATGGCTAAGCAAGTTATGATATATAAATGTGATGAAACACAATTGTACTGAACTATTATCTGTGCAATGACCCAACAGGATTTCAGAGAACTGGTGATGAAGCATTCTAGCCACTTCATGGTAAATAGGTAAAGGTGACTCAAAATTCATAATGGGACAAAATTTTCTGAACACGGCCAATGTGGAAATTTGCCTTGGAAATTTGATAGCTATTGCTTCTACAACATGGGAGTTAGGGGGACAGGCAAGCACTCCTGTGATCTGGAAAATCCCCATAAAAATTTTTTGGCCTTCCCTTTGTACCAGAGAAGAAGTATGAATTATTATGCTGTTAAAAGATAAAATATGTTAATATTATACAATACTATACATATATTTTATGCATTTCTGAGTTTCTAAACTTTTTTATGTCATCTTCTGGCTCCCACTTGTTGTCTGCAGCTTCCACAAAACTACCAAAAAAAAAACCAACATTTAATTTCTCATGCCAACTTGCGATATATCAAAATTGACGGGGAAAATCGTGATATGGAAGGGATAACTGGATATGTGTTGGTAATGGGTTTTGTTTTTCTTGTGCTCTCAACTGTTTGTGGAAGGAGAGAAATTAGCATATAAGCATGAGAAGATAGATCCTGGATAATTAAAACAAATATTTTTTAAAAGAAAAAGCATAGTATTTAATAGATAGGTTTTCTTGAAATGCAAATTTATTGCTATAAATTTTGAATCCTCTCTTAGGTTCTGCTGTGCACATGATGGGTTTTTTTTATTATTTTATATTTGCTTTAATATTCAAGTTTATAATGTTTCTTTTTATTTTCTTATTATGTATTTAAGTTCAAGCATTCATCTAAAATAAAAAAGATTAAAAATGAATGTACTTAGCATAAAAAAGGAAATGTTCAAATGGGGGGGGGAATCTTCATATCACAGTTCTCTAACAAGGGTTTTATATCCAAGATACATGATCAATTAACGTATGTGTGTATTTATTGGGGGGGGGAGGGAATAGAAGCCATTCCACCAGCAGATAAGCTGTCGAAGGATATGAACAAACAGCCCTCAAAAGAATAATTGAAAACCATTAACAAATATATGGGGGGAAGTGCTCCAAGTCACTAATAATAAGAGAAAGGCAAATTTAAAAAAATAAAACCTGAGGTTTCACCTTACACGCTTAAAATTGGTAAAGATGAAAATAGATGAGAATAATCAATGTTGAGCAAGTTGTGGAAAGATAGCACATTACTGCATTGTTTTTGAAACTGAAAATCAATAAAAAGCATTTTGCAAAGTTATTTTAATTTTGCAAATAAAGTGACGAAAATGTCTATACCCTTTGACCCAGAGATTCTACTTCTGGGTTTAAACCCACATGAATGCCATTGATAAGAAGAAAGTTCAAATTTACACCAAAATATTTATATCACTTTATGTGATAGCAACAAATTGGAAACAAAATTGGTGCCCATCAAACAAACTGTGATACATGAATGTAATGGACTATTACTGTGCTGTAAGAAACACTGTATATGATAAATACAGGAAAGCCTGGAAAGACCTATATAAACTAAAGTAAGCAGAGCCAAGAAAATAATATGTATAGTAAATATAAAACAATGTAAATAGGGGGGAAAATAGCCACAAAAGATTAAGTGAATACAATGAAGAAGGATTGCAAAGAAGCAATATAAAAAATATCTCTATTCTTTTGTTTTGTTTTGTTATGCAGAAGTGGGAGTTTTTTTCAGACTTTTATAATAAGGTATGCTGATTTTTCCTCTTATCGTCTTTGAAAAATACTATTTGTTATTTAAAACAGCTTTCTGGGAGGAAGGGGGAGGGACACTGGGAAAAATTATGATGATGTAAAAATGACATAAATAAAAACTTACTTTTGAAAAAGAAATAATGCTCTGAAAGTACAAATGACCAACTTTGATTCTCAAAGAAGAGACATGATGATATTCACCCTTCCCTTCTTTGCCCAGAATGTAGAACACTGCATGTAATGTTGAATTTGGTCAATATGTTGGTTAGTGTTGCGGACTTTTTTTTCATATTTTTATACACTATTGTAAGAATAGTTCTCTAGACGAAGAGCAGGGATATACTGGGAAATAAGAGTGAATTAAATCAAAAGATAAAAATAAGAACATACCAAACTTTAAAGAAAGTGCTCAGAATCTTGGTGCCTAACATCCTCCAAAGAGTCTTAATATACTACTACTTGCAGAGCCTATTTTGAAATGAAGAGATGACTTTAAAAATCTCCATTTGGATGCCAGACAGCATGCAGTATTCCCAGAATTCTATTGAATTCAAGACACTAAATGCATTAGAATAGATGAGTTATTCTTAAATTTTAAAATGACCAAGTGGCTATATTGGTTAAATAATACAGCATTTTAACTTGAATGTGTTTTGCAGTAAATTGGAGAGTTAAATTGAAGGAAGCCATTTTAAGGAGTAAAGATGAAAGATGAATAGATTCTGGAAACATGGTATTCTAGTATAAAATAAAACTTTCAGTTTGGAAGGCTCTCATGCAAATTATTTGCCTAATACTTTTTCTATTGGGCCACTTTAAAAATATTCACTGATACACAGGAGTTTGGTTTTAAACAAATCTCTACAAAGAACTAGCTTTCTTTCCACCTAATGAATTTACAGAGCTGTCATAACTTTAATCTACCAACCAGCAAATATTTATTGAACACTTACTATATGCATCACTATTCTAGACACTATGAGAGATACAACCAATTGTAATATATGGCCCCAGGCTACATGCTCACAATCTAGCAGGAAGCTTCACATATCTATGCATACAATTATAACAAAAGATTATAGTTCATAAATCCAGACTCTGTTACCACTTAGATCTATGACCTTGGACAAATCGCTTAATCTTTCTGGATATAAGTTTCTGCATCTATGGAATGAGGAGATTAGACTGGCTCATCTATCTGAAAATCCTTGCTGTCCCCAGTAATTTGTTCTGAGAAAGTCTAAATGATGTATTACAGGAGTTCAAAAGAAGGCATAATTATTCTTAATTGGGGTGCCAGGAACACCTTAATGGAGGAAATGACAGTTGAACTAAACCTTGAACAATAGGTAAGATTTCTTTTTTATTTTGTTTTTGTTTTTATATCACCTTTATTTACAAATATATCCTGCCCCTCCCCTCTCTGAATAAGCCATCCATTATAACAATCAAGAAGAAAATAAAAGCAATTCGGTAAAACTAATACATAGACCAAATCTGACAGTATATATTATATTCCAAGCCCATAGTCCTTCAGCTCTGCAAAGAAGAGACAGAAGAACATTTTCTCATTTCTTCTGTGGGACCAGGATTGGTCATTACAATAACACAGCATTCAATTTCTTTCTTAATAGGTAAGATTTCAACAAATGGATATTGAAGTGGGGTCCCTTCCCAATAGAAACAATGCTGTAAGCAAAAAACTAAGGAGGAAAGGCACAGGGCATGTTTGTGGATGAGGGAGGAATTCAATAAATAAGGAATATAGACCCTGCTAAAGAGAGAGATAAAGCTATAGCAAGTTTATGAAGGGTTTTGTCTAGGCCACAGTCACTTTTTAAGCAGGGGAGTAACACAATAAGAACTATGCTTTAGGGGCACTATTTGATGATGGAACACAGAATTGATGAGAACAAGAAAGACTAGAGACAAGGAGAATATTTAAGCTGTTTAATATTGCATAATGCATAACTGAATATGAGGAGCCAAAGACAACTGCAAGACATTCAGCCTGGATGGCTTCCAGAAATAGGAAAGTCTGTACAGGGAGGTATTTTGAACAAAAGATTCTGAGTTTGATTTTAGACATTGAATTTGAAGTGAGTTTTATAACTGAGCTCCAAAAATATATCCTTAGAGTGATCCTTCTTAAAAAATGTTTGCTGGAGTGGAACCCTGAACAAACGCCATATTATCAACACAGTTAAAACTGTTCCAGAAAGACCTCATCACAGACTTAACCCTTATGAGAACCTTGATCTCTTTTTCAGATACAAATGGTAGGAAGGACAGAATGAGAAACCAATCTACAAGGGAAGGAACATCCAGCACTCTCACTTCACCACTTCTGGGTTGTTTAACACATTGGGGGAGGGGAGAACATATGGAAATTTCTCTTCAAGAAATCCTAACAAAGCAGTAGCATCCCTGTCAAGGTCTGGCTTAGGGTCAAAATAATTAAATCTACTGATAACTATATAGCCTTTCCACCTCCTTAAATATCCTGAGCAGCAACCCCACAGAGACACAGATACAATGTGTGCAGCCCCAATTTCTTTGCTAACCAGATGAGTTGTTAACCTTAGCCATGAGGTTGACTGCTTCCTTACCAAGAGACACTTAAATGAGACAGTTAAGTGAAGTGTCCAGTCCAGGTGGAAATAAGAGACTAGAGTTAGAAGAGAGTACATGGTTGGATGTATTGATTGAGGGGGCCATTTTTACAGAGAACAGTTTTCCATAAATACTAATATTTCATCCTATGTAATCAATAACCTCTCCATAAGAGTACTAGAAAACTAGAAATCATTGATATGATGCATCCAACGTTAGCTTGTACCTAATGTTCTTTCCTCTATATGAAAATAAAGAGTAGGGGGTGAGGGGGCTGCATGGCGCAAAGCACCAGCCCTAGAGTTAGGAGTACCTGAGTTCAAATCTGGCCTCAGACCCTTGATACTTACTAGCTGTGTGACCTTGGGCAAGTCACTTAACACCAATTGCCCTGCCCTCCCCCCTCCAAAAAGCAAAAAAAAAAACAAGAGTAGAATATTTTCCCTTTCATTTAAGGATCCTTTTAGGGATATATTTCTTGAAGCACAAGAATTTTGTTAAGTATTATTTTTTTTCACCTTTCACATGCTTATTTAGTTAACTTAATAAATCTATGACCAGTGAGTATTCCTCAGAGGGTCTTCAAAGGACTTGTTGAAAGTTTGGTTTCTAATGTTAATAGTATTTAGGACTCTGCTCATTTACATGACACAGTGGAAACAGCATTCCATTTCTAAAGCTAATTCCAGTTCTTAGTCTATTGATCCTGTAATCTTCTGGTGATCTCCAAATATAATAACATCTAATTCAACCCAGACTACTGCCTGAGAACCCCACATTATATCTACCACTATTTTAAAATAGTGGATCTATATTAGTGCAGAGACTTGAGTCTGTATAAAGCACAGAGTCTATGTGACCTGTTTCCATAGTCTCGAAGTTCTGAATTATTAAATTCCTGCCTCCTTTTTCATCCCTAGAATTACTTATACAATTTAGGTGCATTATCTCATGCTTATTTTGGATTTAATCACTTGATAAGCATTTATTAAGCAACTTCTATGTCCCAGGCTCTGTACTAAGGCTTTACAAATGTCATCTCATTTGAGGTTGCTTCTGGGGTGTGGGTTCAGGATGAAGATGGTTCTAGGGCTTGGTGAAGTCTCCTGGCAGAGTGCCACCTTGTAGAATTCATTTTTATGAGCTCATTCTATATATAGTCATACATTCTGTATGACTTTTGCAAAGTCATACAGAATGTTATCTCAATCAAATAGAATCTAAGCTTCTTGAGATTAGGGTCTTTTTTGACTAGTGCCCAGCACAGTGCCTTAAACACAATAAAACTTAAATTTTTCTCTTTGGTTCTCTAGTTGTGAACAACTAGATTATAGGCAGTGTAGGATAGTGGAAAACATCCTGAATTTGAAGTCAGATAATGCGGATTTGAGCCTTAATTCTGTATTTATTCATCTTGGCCAAGTTATATAACCTTGCTGAGTCTTGGTTTCCTCATTGAAAAATGAAGAGGTTTGACTAGATAATTTCTAAGATCCCTTAAATTCTAAATATTATGATTCCATAAACTCATTGAGAAAAGGGACTGTGACAGTCTTTAATTGTGTACCCCTAATGATCAGTATGGTGCACATAATCGGAATTTTTAAAATATCTGTCTAATAGAATCGCTAAGCTTTACTGGATGTCTGAAATTCAGATGCATAGGATTGCCTCTTTGCCAATGTATCAATATTAAATATACATTAACATAATTCAAGTCTAGACTAACACATGGTAAATGAACAAAGAGTCTCATCTAGCTAATTGGATTTCATCCAAGCAGCAGGTGTGAATGTTTTCAGTCCCCCTGCTTTATCTAACTTCTGATGCTTTTGGCATACCAAATATTTCATACTTTTAAGAAGAATCTGTAGTGAGCTGAATGCTCACATTGTTTTCAATGATAATCAAAAAGGTCACTGGAAAAAAATTTGTACATGGTCAATTAATATGCCCTTTTTTCTGATAGTAGATATAAAACCTAGATACCCAACCAAAAATTCCCAAAGGTCATCTATAAAATATATAAGCAAGGTTGCTCCTCTGCTCGGACATTTGCATGGACATATCTAAATGTAAACCTTTCATTCTACCTTGAAGAGGATCAAAACAAAAATAGATTAATTCACAAGGCTTAATACATATAAATATATACACAAACATATATTAATACATATATGTATATATATATAAATACATATAAATATACATTCTCAGAAAAAGTTTCAAAGTATTTTGTGAGCCCATATCAACTCAAAAACTCTTGAGACTCTATTAATGTGCTTACTTTTACAGAGCATGTAATTGTTTGGAAAAAAAAAAAGGTATTCAATGAATATCATAGAAGGAAAGTGACCATAGCAAATTATCTCCGTAAACATGGAATATAATTACCCACAAATAATCACACCATTATACAGAAGATTAATTCTACCTAAAGAAGCTGTGTGAAGGAACAAATACATAGAGAAAATGTAGAGATTTTCATGCCATTAACTTCTACATTTCAACTCTTCAGTATGCCTTCTGGCTATCTCAGCTCCCATAGGGGAGGGTGAAATCACTAGAGAGTCTCTCCCTCAAAAGGGCAAGCAAACATCTTCTTTAATCATAGCTGAGAAGATAAGCTACAACTACCAGTTAAAGGCCAAAAACCAAATAGAGACTAAAGATTAAGTATGACTTTTAAACTTTCAGTTCAGTCATTTTCAATCATGTCCAACTCTTCATGACCCCATTGGGGATTTTCCTGGCAAAGATACTGGAGTGTTTTGCCATTTCTTTCTCCAGCACATTTTACAGATGGGAAAATTGAAGCAAACAGGGTTAAGTGACTTGCCCAGGGTCACACAACTAGTAAGTATCTGAAGCCAGATTTGAACTCAGGAAGATAAGTCTTCCTGACTCCAGGCACAATACTCTATCCACTGCACCACCTAGCTCCCCCTTTTAAACTTACTGATCCCCCTATATTTAACTTAGGACTAAACAGTTTTTGTAATAACTGATTAATTTCTGACTACCAATCTACCCCCTTTCAGATGTGCCATAGAGCAGCAGTGTATAACTCAAATAGCAGTGGGGGCTTCCCAAAACTCTGTTGTTGAAAGCTTCAGATTTAAGGTGAACTTTTTTCTATGTTTCTTTATCTATAAAATGAAGGGCTTGAACTAGTTGCCCTTTTAGGTCCCTTCAAGTTTTCGATCTATGATTCAGGGCTCAATGACTCCTATTTGAGGAAAAGATATTATATTCCCAAATAGGTATTTGACTTCAAAAATGACCATTTTGCAAATAAATATAAAGGGCATGATTGTCTCACTGGAGACCAGCCAGTAGGGCCAATGTTTAACCAATAGATCCTTAAGATCACAGGACCAGTGATTTATAAGAAGAATGAATATAGAGAACACCTGGTCTACATTCTTCACTTTATAGGTAAAGAAATTAAGCCTCAGAAGAGATGAAGTGATTTCAGATCTTAGATACCCAAAGAAATACATGAAATAAACATTAAAGCCTGAATTCAAACCCAAAACCACTCATTACAAATCTTTCATTTTTTTTTATTATACCATACTGTAGATTAACACTCAATAGTATCAGTGACTACATATTTGAAGCTTCATTGCTATGGTCCCTACCTGGCCACTAAAAACTTTGGTCAGATGATCTGGTTCACTCTTGTTTTAACCTATTGCTTACTGACTGGTTAAGGTGGGATTGCCTCTGAAGTCTTAAGTGCTGTCAACATTTCTATTTTTTTAATTTATTTACTTTTAGTTTTCAACATTTACTTTTATAAGATTTTGAGTTCCAAATTTTTTCTCCTCTCCTCCCCAGATGACAAGCAATCTGATATAGACTATACATTTCCAGTCATATTAAACATATTTCCACATTAGTCATGTTGTGAAAGAAGAATCAGAACAAAAGGGGAAAACCATGACAAAGAAAAAAAAGATAGAAAACAGTATGCTTCAATCTGCATTCAGACTCTATAGTTCTTTTTATGGATATGGATAGCATTTTCCACCATGAGTCTTTTGGGATTATCTTAGATCATTACATTGCTGAGAAAAGTTAAGTCATCACACAATGTTGCTGTTACTATATATGATGTTCTCCTGCTTCTGTTTACTTCACTGAGTATCAGTTCATGTAAGTCTTTCCAGGTTTTTCTGAAATCTGCCTGCTCATTATTTCTTATGGAACAATAGTTATTTCATTATATCCATATGCCACAACTTGTTTAGCCATTCCTCAGTTGATGGACATGCCCTTAATTTTCAATTCTTTAACACCACAAAAGGAACTGCTATAAATATTTTTTGTACATGTGGGGTCCTTTTCCATTTTTATGATCTCTTTGGGATACAGATATGGTAGTGGTATTGCTGGATCAAAGGGCATGCACAGTTTCATAGCCCTTTGGGCATTGTTCTAAATTGCTCTCTAGAATAGTTGGGTCAGTTCACAACTCCACCAATAATGCATTAGTGTTCCAATTTCCCACATCTTCTCCAACATTCAGCATTTTCCTTTTTTGTCATATTAGCCAATCAGATAGGTGTGAGGTGGTACCTCAGAACTGTTTTAATTTTAATTTCTCTAATCAATAGTGATTTAGGGCCTATAGATATCTTTAATTTCTTCATCTGAAAACTGCCTGCTCATATCTTTTGGGTATCACCATTTTTAAAGGTGAAGTTTCAGTGGAGGTAGTCATACATTGTTTTTCAACAAGTTATTCAAGAATTTGCTAGACCAAAAGATCAAAGAGATCAACTATGTGGAAAATAAGAATAGAGTGCACAACCGATTGACACTATTTATGGTCTCTGACCCTTATGGGCCACAGGCTGTTTTGTGCCTAGTCACTGTCCCTGCTTCACAAACCTTAGTGGCACAGTGTGTAAATTTATGTTGCTCAAAATTGGCATTGGTCTTGAATTGACCAGATACTAGAAGGATTATATGCTGAATTTTGTCTAATATGCTCAGGTCTTCTGTGTGCAGTGATTTGCAAGTGTCATTCAATGAGGAGGCCTTTATCTCCCCAAATCACAGAAGCACAGAGTTTGTGGTTGGAGGTACCACAGAGACAACCTAGTCCAATCCATCTCTACAACATAATGAACAAATGGAATCCAACTTTTATTCAAAGACCTCCTGCCCACTTCACCTGAGGCATGGGACAAGCAAAATTCCACATTTATGCAGATCTAATTGTTAGGAAATGTTCCCTGATATCAAACTTAAATCTGCTTTTTTGTAGCTTCTGTTCTTTTATTATACATATATATATAATTATTATTATTATGTACTCTCCCATATATCCTCTGAAGTCATACAGAACGTGTCTAATCTCTAATCGATATGACAATCCTTTAAATGCCTGACAACTTTTACAAGCCCTCAACCTCGTGTTTCTCTTCTCCAGGCTGAACATCTTAAGTTCTTTCAACTAATCCCAATATGTGACGATTTTGAGGGCCTTCAATATATTGGTTGTTCTCTCGAGTTTATGAGTATCCTTATTCAAAATGTGATGCCTTAAATCATAGAATGTCAGAGCCAGAAAGAACCTTAGATCACCTAGTAGGAACCCCTAACTTGACAAATAGGAGAAATGGGACACTAAGTGAGAAAGGATTTCTCCAAGTCACTTAGTGCATTGGCTGCAAATAAGTGATTAGAGCTCCTATCTCCTGCCCATTAATTCTCTTTCCTTTGTACAGCAGTATTAACCCCATGTGTTTCTGCCTCCAAGGCAAAAGGAGCACATTTCCTTTAAATACATTACCATTTTGCTCTTCTACTATCTTTTTGGAAATGTTTACAGCTTTCAACTTATAAATCAGAATTCATTTTCCCCATCCAAATCAGTTTCCTTCTCTCTGTATTTAGTGCTGCTTGGACAGCTCCTAAGTCCGTTGTCCAAACCTAGAGTGGATTTTTGCAAAGGGAAGCTTCTGAGAACTCTTGGAAACAGGGTGAGGCTCCTTTACCAGAAAGGCTGTTCAATCTAGGATCAGGTTCTTTAAGAAGCTTTCATTGTCTTCCCCTCTTCCAACCTTGGCAGATTTTGATCACCTTTCCTTTTCTATTTGTTTGGTTTTTATCTCTGAGAATTTTTTTTTAATGTTTTGCAGCCTTGGACAGGAGAATGACTTCATGTTGGAGAATAACTATCTGTCCTGCAACACTTTCAAACCTATTTCAAAGTCCTGATGATACTTCTAGAAGGCATCAAGCTGCTCAGTCCCTGTTCAGGCACTTCCTTTCCTAAAGTTGGTATTTCCTGGCTTCTTCTGAGATGTAGTGGCACAAAAGAAAAAAAAAGGAACCTCATTGTTTGGGGGCTCCTAAATAAAATAAGTGATTGGATAATGTAATTTTGTTTTCCTCTCAACCAGTTGTTTAGTGTCTCAGCTCCATTGACTATACACCGACCTCTAGAGTAACAAACAAATATCATAGGGTGATATAGGTTGCGACCTACCTAAGGTCACTTAGAGAGAAAGCAGATCAAATGATAAGATTTTTCGGACGCCAAAGCAGCATTCCTTTCCTTGTACCATATGATCTCTCTTATCCATAGGCAGAAAAGAAGGCCATCTAGATGTGATGTCAGACATGTAAGAGAAGGGCATACTACCCCAAATACCTCCTATTCCCAACCCCACTAGTTGATGCCTGAAATTATTTTGAGAGACAAAAATCTTCCAATCCATAATTAAGAGATGATGCTGAAATTCAAATGTCCCTGGGAGAAACAATGCACTGACTTAAATCCCATTATCAGATTTTTTTCCTGAGAGCAGGTTTTGGGGGCAGCTGGGGAGAGATCTTGAGGAGTCTAGAGTCTAAGGGATTAGGACTAAGTAGAATGGGTGTCCAAAGGGGGGAGAGGGGTTGTTCAACTCAGAGTCACATTTATTAACTGTGCAACATGGATAAGTCATAAAACTTATCTTCCTTTTCATTTCTTAACCTATACTATGGGCATGATTAAGAAAGCATAGATTTAGAGCTGGACTTCAGAGTCCATATACTCTCACCCCTTCCTTTTATAGATGAGGAAAATCAGACCCAGAGAAATTAAGTGACTTATCAAAATCTCACAGAGCTAATTTAAAGGAAATGATTTATAAACCTTAAAGCAAGTTAGATTTTAAGAATTGCTGCTCCCAGTGATAACACAATTGAAGCCTAAATTTACTAATCACCCTAGAACACTACAATTTTAATGCTGACCCCTTCCAAACTTAGTCACAAGTTTGAATAGAAATGAAAAAATTATCCTATTATCTGTGGGAAAGGCTAGCAGTGGAATCACTCACTCAGTAGAAATAACTGCTACCATCAGAGATCAGAGACACACACTATCCTGACAAATATACAGAGAGGCAGATATACATAGAAAGGGGGCATTCAAAGTTGGAAGCACCTTCAAGAAGCACAAACTCTGATTGCGGAACCCCAGAATTAGTCTCTCCAACAAGATTACAGATTTTATTCATATATCTTTAAAAGGTAATAGAATCTTGTACTGTTACAAATTCAATTACTTCTTAAGGATACTGTAAGAATATCAATAGTCTTTGTAAAAGAGGATTTTATATGTGTGTACATATAAACAGATGTATGATGTGTATATACATATATACATAGGCAGATACATGTATATACATATATGATGCTAGAAGCTAGAGGGACTTCAGAGATGATCTAATTCCACATGTACCTGAATAAGAATTCCCTTGGTAACCCATGAAACAAGAGGTCATTAGGCCTTTGCTTTTAGTCCTGCCTTGAATACATTGTCAAGTATGACTAAGTTGCTTATTTCTTTTGTTTTGACTTTTACTTGTTTCGTTATTGTGAAGTTCGAATGAGATGATATCTGTAAAGTGTTTTGCAAACTTTTGAAAGTGATATGTAAATGCCAGTTATTATCATTGTTACTATTATGAAAAGGGAAGGAGACATTGGGTGGTAAAAATGACATGAAAAAGGAATATCAATAAAACATTTAAAAAGAAAAAGAGTCATTTATGAAAAAAGGTCATGGATTACATAAAATGAGAGGGTGTGAAGGGACTATGATTTACACCTGAGGTGAAAGTATCCACACTGATAAGATGTGGTTCCAAGGAACATACCCAGAGTTCAAAGAATAAATCCAACAGTTTGATCAAATTACGAAATGAGCTGATTACTACTTTATCTGATCATTACCATGTAACTCTCCTTCCAACTCACCTATTGGTCACTTGAAAAACAGGTAATAGGGAAGGTACTATATAGAATGAGAAATCAATCCCAATCGCTTGGAATTGATTTCCAGAACCATAAAATCTACATGAAGTACTGCACTTAACCTGACTTTTACCCTATCAACAACAATCCACTTTCACAATACTCTGTGAAAATTAAAATTCAACCCCCCAAAGGATAAAAAAAAATTGTAGGTAATCAATAATATATGCTAAATGATTCAACTGAAAAAAATGAATGAATGAATAGCTGAAGGGGCCTATCTGTGGTCCTCTCTTAAATTATTCATCTTTGAGCCCATTTTGGACATTTCTGGCAGTGTGTCATTACTGCTTGGGTTTCTGCAGGCCTCCTTTCCCACTTCCAAAATTTATTTAAATCAGAAGCAGATAGGTACTCCTGGGAGTACCTATAACTCCTTGGCCTACCCTACAAAGTTAAAGAATACCCTTCTGTTAAAAAATATATGTAAACCTTTTTATATAATTAGCTTCTTTCACTCTATGTGTACACACACAGACACACACGTTTGTCTGCATGTGTGTGTTTGTGTGTGTGACTGAGTGTCTGTGTTCTTTGTTCAAGTTCATGGGTGTTGAAAACTCTCTAGATGCAGATCAGTACCTACCATGTGCCTACTATGTAATTATTCATCCATAACATAGTGTTAGAGTTGCAGAGCACTGAGAAGTTAATAACAAATGACTTGTCCATCCTCATCTCACTAATATATGTCATAGACAAGACTTAAATCCTTAAAACCAAGGCTGCTGATAACACAGGTATATGACTGACCAAGGTATCCTCTTACCAAGGTCTTTTATATCAAAGAGCCTAACCCCATCCTACTTAAAAAATCCCAAAGCTTTTGATTCCGTCATGCTGTGCTCTGTGAATTGGGGAAATGTTCTGGTCTTCACGAGAGATTAATAGATTAATAAATGCTCCTGGGTCACCATATGTCGATGGGCTTTATAACAACATTACTAGTCATAAAGTGCTCTATAAATGCTACCTGTTATTAATAAGATAGGGACAATTACTCTAGGTTTACTCTAATTGTCAAACAAATATTGTTTGAAGCCAGAAGCCCTAAGTGTGGCAGGTAACATTAGTTTATCAGTCTGAGTAAAATGCCACCTCCTTGTTATTTCCATTTAAAATATTTTAAAACAATCATAAATAAAGACCAACACTTTTTAAACTATGGCGATGTTGAATTATGACCCAGTGTGGGTATGTCTCCAGAGCAGGAAATGAGAAAGGGGAGAAATAATTGTGATGTTACAGGTAAGGATACATTTCCAGTCTAAGGTGTTGCTTGGACTCTATTGAAATGACTTCAACATCTCTCTCACATTTGGAAAATTGCAAAGGAGTAAGTGGTAATTAAGAAAGGCAGTTCTAATCAGGGTGTAGATTTCAGAGAAGTCATAGGTCTGCATGAGTGGAGGGGATTTTCACACAGGGAGCTGACTATATCAATGAAATCATGTGTGGACCAAGAAAAAAACAAGGGTCATTTAGAAAAAAATAACCAACTTTTAATCCTCCAGTGGCCAACTTCCTTCGTGCAACTAGATATCTTTGGCATGGTATCCTAGCTCCTGCAGGTGTATTTAGAGCCCTAGCTAAATAACCTGACTCTGTCCAACAAGGGGAACTCACTAAGAAATTGCATATTCACAGGAAGAGGAGCAAAAACAGGAAGAAAAGGTGTTCCCGGACTGAGATCTCCAACTGTCGCCCTAAGTGATCAATCAGATTAGCAGAATAGTGGTATAGTAGCAAGGATGCAGGAACCAAAGTAAGGAGGGAATCTGGATTCAAACATTACTCTAATGCTAGTTGTGTGATCATTGGAAAGTCAATTAACCTCTTCAAACCTATCTACTTCTTCATCACCTCTCACCTGGATGACTGAAATTACCTGATGATCTGACTCATCTTTCCACACTCCGATCCATCCTCCAGCCCCTAAAGTGATTTCCCAAAACATAAGTCTGATCACGTCACTCAATAAATTCCAGTGGCTCCCTATCACCTCCAGAATCAAATATAAATGCTCTGTTCTGGCATTCAAATCCTTTCACAACATAACCCTCTCCTGTCTTCAGTCTTCTTACACCTTATTCCATGCTACCACATATTCTTTTGATCCAGTGACACAGGCCTCCTGGATGTTCCACAAGCAAGATCTCTTCTCTAGCGGTACCCTGTGCCTGGAATAGTCTTTCTTCTCATCATTGTGTATTGACATTCCTGGCTTCCTTAATGTCTCAACTGAAATCCCACCTTTTACAGAAAGCATTTCTGCCTCATCATAACCCCATTTGAGGTTTTCTTGGCTAAGATACTTGTAGGGGACAGAGACCACTACCAAAAAATTCAATACAAAGACTTAGATACTTGAAAGCAGAAATAAGTTTATAGTTTCTCATGAGAAAGGGGTACCCCCCTCGTTGCTCTAATGGCGCTGGCCAGGGAAGTAAAAATTGATTCTGGAAAGCAAGGTCCTTTTATACCCTAATATGAGCTCCCTCTCTTCCCCTTATCCCATTGGCTGGTCTTCAGGGGGCAACATATACTCGTGTGAATCCACCCCAGCAACAAAGAACAAAGACAACTACACAAGTTTGCAGAGACAAGAAAAGGTAGGAAACTGTGTTTCAATAATACAAAAACTATTAACTCTTTTTTTAAGCAATTGAGGTTAAGTAACTTGCTCAAGGTTATGTGGCCAGGTGTTTCTTGGTGGGTGCTGAGTGTCTGAGCATGGATGCGATCCCCAGGTCATCCCGACACTGCGGCTCTTACTCGCTGTGCTACCTGGCTGCCCCTACTATTAACGCTTTTAAAAGAGGAGGCTTCACTTCTGAGAAATCATCCCTCACAATCCCCACTTTTGTTTTCTCACAACTTAAAGACTCCTCACACCATTGCTGGATTCCCACACCATTCCACTAATTCTTCTTGAGAATCCCCATCATGGTGGTCTTGGACTGGCACCTAACCATGACTTTTCAGAACCATGAATTTAATATCTTCTTTCCCTTCTATTTTTACCAAACAAGACAAGGAGTCTTGGCTCAGTTGCATCATACAAGGGAGACATACTGGGAGTAGGATAATTCCACTAAAAGCTATCAGGAGGAAACCCCTCTGCTACACTCTCCATTAATTGTATGTACTTATTCTCTCTGCTAAGGGGAGGAGACAACATGCTAATCCCAGAACTGGGGCCCAGGGGCCAGAGGCAAAAGAAAATACCTGCAGCAAGGCAAAGCAAGGCTATAGCAACTGACAGAAACAATAAAACCAAACAGTTAATGGGTCCATCCATCCCTTTTTCAAAGTCAGTTTTAAGGTTCCACGATCTGGTGATATCACAGTCCATTGGGTTGGCGCTGGCACCAGTCTTTTCACTTTGGTGTAATGAGTACAGCCTCTTTCTTTGGTTCAAACAGCAGTGTCAGCAGTGAGGAGGGTCTGCTATGGATCTTCCCAGGTGGGAGTCAGCTTTTCCTCCTTCCAGGTTCAGATCAACACCCAGTCATCAGGCTGGAACCTATGAACTGGAAACCCTAGGGGAGGTGTGTTTGAGCCCTGATGATTGATGTGCTAGAGATTGTATATATTCCCTAAGGAACCTATCTTTCTATCAGAAGAAGTGAGGAGAGGTCAAAGGGTTGTACAGGATAGGGGTAACCATAAAGAAGTTCACAGGGGGATAAGCCAATGTCCCTCCGGGGCTTCATCCTGGTCCTAAAGAGTGCTAGGGGTAAACATTTTGTCCAGGGCAACTGACTCTCCAGCATTAGTTTAGTTAATTGTTTCTTTATTTCCTGATTTATTCTTTCTACCTTGCCAGAAGAAGGAGGGTGCCAGGGGGTATGGAGTTGCAGAATATCTCTAAATGAGTCCCTTGATCAGAGTCTATATGCTCCACCAGCCCATATCTAGAGATTATTTGTTAATGGTAGAGGCAGTAGCCTGTGCAAGAGGGAAGGCTTCTACCCATGATGTGAGGTGATCCACTATGACCAACAGGTATCTTAGTCGTCATACTGGGGGCACCTCAGTGAACTCCACCTGTATACTTTGAAAGGGCCTGATACCCAGAGGCCGCCCTCCCACTGGAGTTTAGCATTGGCTGTATCTGTTTGTCCTTGGACACACCATGCAGCCATAGACCTCTTGGTGTGCCAACATGTATGTTCCAGGACATACATAACGGGTCAAGACTGCATCACTCAGGTTCTGGACATCCCTGCTGCTCTGGTGTAGGTGCTGTAAAACCTGTCTCATACTAGGCTTATTACGTACCTTACATCTATCAGGTTGATCTACTTCCTGCTGTTTCTCTTTCCCAATCAGGAGTGCAGGAATCAGACTTGGATCAAGGGAGGGGATGAGAACCAATATAGGTTCCTCCCTCAATTTTAATTCTCCAGCCCTCCTGGCCTCCCCATCCCTAGAATCTTAAAATTCCTTATCTCCCCCAAGCCGGGTCGTAAATTTCCTTTGTCTCCCTTATCTTGTGACTCCTAGTCTGTTCTCAGTATGTACTTCCTAAAAGCTAGGTTACATATTGCTTCCACTCCCCAATGGCCTCCTTGATGTAAAAATGGACAAAATTATCCCTCATGATTTGTTGATTAACCATTTCTTTCCCACCAAGCAATAATGAATGGCCTTGCTCAGTTTCAGTCTTCCCAAACTTAGTCAAATTTTTCTTTTCGGCTTCTATGACCTTAGGGACCTGGGGAATGAACACATACATCTTCATAGATTCTTTGGACAGGGCAGCCTCCTTAGTGCTCTAATCTGCTAACCTATTCCCCATCGCCTCGTACCAAAGGTCTTATGAAACATTTCTTCATAAGAGTATTTCCCTTTTTGAAAAGTCTACAATTTATCCTGATACTATTAAATACCAGATAATCCCTAAATTCTTTGGTCATGAAATCACTTTCATATAATTGACAAAACTTACAGGATTCACAGGGTCTTTTCATCACATAGTTACCAATAATTACTTTTCACAAACATACTTTTGTAAATACTTGATTTATGCAATAACTCCAGATAGCTTGGTTAACAATCTCACATATTTCACTGAAACTTCCTTTTAAACAAAGACAAACTTGGAAGCTTATGATTTCTTAAATTACAATACTTCCAAATATTATAACACATAGTCAGAATGCCCCATCCATTATTTTCCTGTTCCTCCAACAGTATAATTCTTAACAGTAAACTAGGGTAAATAAACTTTCTTGGGGCCATACAGTGAATCAATTTCTTAATGCCAAATAATAATATGTACCTTTTTGATCATATAACTATACATTTCTAAGTTCTAATACCCTTGGCCCTCTAAAAGGAAATATCCACAAAGCAGAAGGAACAGACAGGACAAAGAGGGAGGAAGAGGAAGGGGGCTCCCCATGTTTATTCTCCTGGGTTCTTCTAACCCCTCAACCCTTGCTCGTGGCTTCAGACTTGCTAACAACACTAGTTTAATGGAAATATGGCTTCTGATTATGAATTTCTTTTTGTTTTAATTTCTCCTACTTGCCATTTAATGACTAGACAAAGTAGATGACTATCTTTGTGGCAAGATTTCAAAGATACTAGAAAAGGCTCTTATGCAAAAAAATACTTCCTGCACCTTGGATCATCAGATTTTAGATTATGAAGGGACCATTCATTTACTACATTTGACATATAGGGAAGTAAATGAGAGAGCAAGGATTCAAACCAAGATTTTCTAACTCCATGCACAGTGCTCTTGTTAGGATACCAGAACTATCTCTGCCAGCTACAAACTCATGCTTGGAATTCCATTGTCAGAACCACTCATTCCACAGCTAAAATGCATCTATTTCTGGGAAAGGATACACCGACCTAAACTAGTAGTAGTAGTAGTAGTTGTGGTAGTAGTAGTAGTAGCAGCAGCAGTAGTAGTAGTAGCAGTAGTAGTAGTAGTAGTAGTAGTAGTAGTAGTAGTAGTAGTAGTAGTAGTAGTAGCAGCAGCAGCAGCAGCAGTAAGTATAAATGATTGCTATCAATTCCTTTCTTAAGAATAGATGTTAACAGCAAAAGGGGAATCGGGTATTAAAAGGAGCTGAGATACAGAGTAGAAAGAAGAGGGTGACTTGGGAGCCATGCTAGCATATCCCACCCAGATTATTGGCTTAGAAAACTGTTTTAACTAGCACCAGCAGGTGGAATAAATTCCTAGGGAATGTCCTCTTGCTCGGCCATTGCTCCCACCCTTGGAGGGAGGAACAGGAAGAGAGGTCATGGGAAGAAAAAAGAAAATAGATGCAGCTACTTCTCTTTTTTCAATCATGCTTTTGTTTCCAGCCTCCATCCTCACCCCACCCACCCCCACCCCCCAAAAAAAACCAAGTTCCTTTTATCTAGGAGTCAAAAAAAAAAAAAAAAAAAAGTACAGGGAACAGGAGCATAAGAGGCTGACCAGACCAGCCAAGAAGTGGTGGCTTCTTTCACCACGCAGCACTTCAGCATCCCATCACCTTCAAGCACTGCACCAGCCATACCAGCCTGCAGCAGCAATCAGGTGTTCCTCTGAGCCACTTTGAATGAAAGAACCATGCAGGACAAATCTATGCATCATCTCCCTGTATGTTTCCAAGATGGAGACAGCATCCAACACAACAAACGCAACTTCCTCCTCCTCATCCTTTTTAGAACTTTCTCCCAGAACTTTCTACAAACAATCCCAGACACCTTAACATGACTCTCTCTGGCTAGTGAATTCTAGCATGGCTACCCTAGGTGGTCATCATTTTATACTCTAGAATAGCATACCGGGATGTGCAGGAGCCTTCTTGATAAATTTTCTTCATAAGCATGAACACCTCAGAAATCAGCAAGAGAAACAAATGAGGGTTGGATATATTATTTTTTGATTGTCTAGGCAAGAGGAGTCACACGGCTGCCCTCCTGTTGTGACCCACAACAATCTCCAGGGCTGGAGGAACCAGATTAAAATGCATTGAGAAATTTAACAAAATAAGTAAGAAGACAATAGCACACAAATCACATTAGTATGTGGCTTTCTAAGTCAATGTGTGCCTGCAGGGATCCTTACGTATGATTTAGTGGCCCCGGATCTATTTGAGTTTGACATGCTGATTCAGACCTAAGAAAGTGTTAATAATGCAGATTAAATGTAAAAGTGTTTGTGCGTATGTTTCCCCCCAGAGAGTCTGGTCATTAAACATTTATCAGCCTACTCTTTTACTCCATAAACGTAGCTCAAGCTCAGCAGAAGGCTCAGGGAATGAAGTCATCACCAGAAGGGAGGTCTAGTGACTGTAGGATGAGGATGAGGATGAGGAGGAGGAGGAGGAGGAGGAGGAGGAGGAGGAGGAGGAGGAGGAGGATGAAGAAGAAAACATTTCTATAGTACTTTAAGGTGTGCTAAGTGCCTTCTATTCATTATCTCAATTGAGCCTCAGAACACTTCTGAACGGCGGTTAAGGTTGCCTAGGCAGGGCTATAGCAGTTTTTCCTCTGATGTCAGAGACAGACTCAGAAACTGGTTCAGTGACTAAGGACCAGGGACTTAAGGTCAGGATCACAAATCTGAGATGTGGAAGGGACTTCAGCAGTGCTATGGTACAAACCATACACAAAAGAAATCCCTAATCTTAAACACTAAACAAATGGTTGTCTAGTCTCTGACTGAAGACCACTAAGGAGGGCAAACCTGCCATCTCTCAAGGTAACTCATTTTACTTAGGGTCATCTCTGATGGTGAGGAAATGTGGTTTGGTTTGGTTTGGTTTTTTCCTAACATCAAAGTTAATTTGATCTCTTTGCAATTTTCACTGCTCCTGGTTCTTCCTTCTGTGGCCAAACAACAAAAATAATCTTTCCTCTATGTGACAGACCTTGCAATCTATGAAAATAGATATCGTGTTCCCTCCAATTCTACTCCAGGTTAAACATCTTCTAGATATTGGATTGCATTTGTGTCTAGACAAAGTAGGCATCTATCTATGTGGCAAGACTGCAGATTCTGGAAGGGGTCCTCTGACTAAAAGAGAAAAAAAAATACTTCTTGCACTTTGCATCATCAGATTTTAGATCATGAAGAGGCCATCCATTTACCTCATTTGACATATATAGAATCTGAAAGCCCAGAAAGAATGATGGAAATTGCACAAAAGCACACACAAATAAATAGGAAAGTAAAGATTCAAACCAAGATTTTCTAACTCCAGGCTTAGTGTTCTTATACCAGATCTACCTCTGTTAGATATAAACCAATACTTGAAATTCCACTGTAAGAATCCCTCCATTCCACAGCTAAAATGCATATACCTCTGGGAAAGGATACATTGACCTCAAATATTATTGTTAACAATAATATTAAATAATAAAAACATTGTTAGTAATAATTGAAACAATTGCTATTAGCTCCTTTCTTGAAAATGGTTGTTAGGGCAGAAAAGGCATTGGATATTTGAAAGAGGTGGCATACAGGGTAGAAATAAGAAGGTAGATATTTAAAGTGACATACTGGCACATCCCACACAAATTATTACTTGGATCCATGAAGATTTGACCTTGGATGAAACAACATCACAAAGGGGTAGTTAGTTCCAAAAGGAACAGAGTTGAATGAAAAGTCAGAAGGGGAACTGATCTGGGTCAGTCTCAAGCTATCAGACCTAATTTGCAATAAAGTGGGAAGATGTTATTAATAATATTATTACTATCTTACTTCTGGAAAGGTCATGTCTTTCAAAAAAATCTTAAATTTGGACTTAACACACACATGCACACACTCACACACACATATTTCCATATGCCTAATAGAAAAAAAAAAAAGGATTGTATGTGAAACTGAGAATGGAAGAGGATATTATGATGGGGTTTGGTTAATGATGTTATCATTGGTTGCTGCACTTCTATTTTTCAGTTTTGCCTTGGGTGGCCCATTGTGTGCAGAGATTAATTTATGTTCTAGGGAGTTATAATGGAAGTCCTTTGCCTAAGAAACTCAATCATTAGAAATCCCACTCATGAGGGTTTTCACTTCTATTCCTAATGAATCTGTTAATATGAGAGAGAATTTATTGTGTACACTATTCAGGAAAGGCACAATTAAAAAGGAGTGAAAAGCTGCAAATAATGGCTGACATGAGCCATTAGCAATTTTAACATAGAAGTAATGGATGTCTTATAAACAGTCTCTCTTTTCAGCACTTGAGTAGGGCCTATGTAATTAACAAACTTGCAGCTGGCAGACCGTAGTAAAAGATCCCTTGTTAAGATCATCGAATCTCCATTTCTTTACCTCAAAAAAAGCCTTAGCAACAACTGCTTTAAAAGAAGTTGTATAGATTCTCTAAAGATTACAAAGACATTAGGTGGAGAAAGGGGAAATAGTCAAGGGAAGCTAAGTATGAAAAATCTAAATATTCTAAAATTATTTTGCAAAAAGGTCAGGAAAATAAATTAATAATCCAAAGAAATTTTTGTAAGCCCATCAAATCTTACCTCCAATTTCTATTAATTTTCCCTACTTTATATTCTAGGCTTTTATTCTTTGATTCATGATTTTTATTTCTTCTTTCTTTAGTCTCTGTATTTCTCATGAAATTAAACTTCTGAAATACTTATTTTGAGTTCCCTCTTCTAAGTAGTTTCTATGTTATTGCCTTTTAGAATTTATCCCTCTTGGCACAAGACAGGGTGTACACAGTGTGCGACAGGGTGGACACAGGGATGCTGGGGAAAGCTGATCCACCAGCCACAGGGGCCATTCCTAGGCCTATCATCATAGGACTGGGGATCTGTCAGAGCTGGGTAAGAGACAGACTCAGGGCCCATGGCAGGGACAGCAGCTACTCCTGGGATTACCAACCTACAGTCTGGAAATTTAGAAATCACCTACCTGAACTTCCAGGGACCAGGATGGCAGTGTGAACCCTGGCTGCTCTAATCCCTGCCCCCCCCAACCCTGAAAACCCAGAAATTATTGCCCCAGAGTAAAATCCTAAAATGGTGGAACCAACTAAAGGCTTGGAAGTCCTAGAGGAAGGGAATGGCTAAGGCTGTGCTCAAAATGGGGTAAAACAGATTGCAAAGACAAAGACTTTAGAATCCTGTTATTGCAAGCATGAAGAACCTCAGAAGGAGATAGCATTGATGCTACACCCACAGCTGAAGTCTCAAAAGGGAATATGAACTGGTCTCAAGTCCAGAACATGTTCTTGGAAGAACTCAGGAAGGATTTTAAAAACCAAATTAGAGAGGTAGAAGATAAACTGACCAATTCTTTTAAAATTACAATTGCAAAAATAGAACAAGTTTAGTGAAGAAAGTAGCTCCTTAAAAATTAAAATGTGAGGGTGGCCAGGTAGCACAGTGAGTAAGAGCACTGGCTCCAGTGTCAGGATGACCTGGAGATCGAATCTGGGCTCAAACACTTAGCACCCACCCAGAAACACCTGGCCGTGTAACCTTGAGCAAGTTACTTAACCCCAATTGCTTAGGGGCAGCCAGGTGGCTCAGAAAGTAAGAGCACTGGCCCCAGTGTCGGGATGACTTGGGGATCAAATCCAGTCTCAGATACTTAGCACCACACCCAGAAATAACTGTCCGTGTAACCTTGAGCAAGTTACTTAACCCCAATTGCTTTAAAAAAAAAAAAAGTAAAATGTGTGAAATGGAAAAAGAGGTTCAGGGGGTGGCTAGGTGGTGCAGTGAATAGAGCACTGGCCCTGGAGTCATGAGGACCTGAGTTCAAATCTGCCCTCAGACACTTAACACGAAAACTAGCCGTGTGAGCTTGGGCAAGTCACTTAACCCCAGTTGACTTCCATAAAGCAAAAAGAGAGAGAGAGAGAGGGGGGGGGGGGGGGTTCAAAATCTAACTGGAGAAAATAAATCCCTAAAAATGAAATCTGAATATATGGAAAAGGAGCTCCAAAAATTAGCTAAGGAAAATAATTCACTAAAAATTAGAATCAGCCAAATTACAGCTAATAACTCCATGACACATCAAGAATCAGTCAAACAAAACCTCAAGAATGAAAAATTAGGTAAATTAAGAGGTAAAATATCTCAACAGAAAAATAACTGACCTGGAAAACAGATCCAGGAGAGACGATCTAAGAATTATCGGTCTACCAGAATATCATGATGAAAAAACGAGCCTGGATAACATCCTCCAAGAAATCATCAAGGAAAACTGCCCTGAGGTCCTAGAACCAGAGGATAAAATAGCTATCAAAAGAATCCACCATACACCTACTGAAAGAGATCCCAAATTGAAAACTCCAAGAAATGTTGTAGCCAAATTCCACCACAAAGAAACAATTCATATATTGTGGAACTACAGTCAGGATCACACAGGACCTAGCAGCTTCTACCTTGAAGGATCAGAGACACTGGAATATAATATTTCATAGGGCAAAAGAACTTGGACTACAACCAAGGATCAGCTATCCAGTGAAACTGAGCATAATCTTTCAGGCAAGGAGATGGTCATTCAATGAAATAAGGAATTTTCAGAACTACCTGATGAAAAAGTCAGAGATCAATGGAAAATTTGATCTCCAAATACAAGACTCAAGAGATACATAGAAAGGTAAATAGGTAAAACTCACACACACACACACACACACAACTTGTTATTTAATAAGAGCATAACTGTTTACATCCTTACATGGGAAGCTGATACCTGCTAATATTGAGAATTGAATACTTAAAATAACATTTATAAAGGGATATAGATAAATAGAGGATGTGGGTATAATTAACTAAAATGATGATTAAAAAAAAAAACTTATTAAGGGGTACAAAGGGACCATAATGGGAGAAGAGGAAAGGAAGAAGCAGAAAAAGGTAAATTATGCCACACAAAGAGGCATAAAAACATATCATAGTAGAGGGAAAGTAGGGAGGGCAATGAACATTATAGTGAGCTTTGCCATCATTGGTTTCATTGTAAGGAAGGAATAACATAATCAGTTAAGTATAGGACTCTATCTTGAAGAGACATAAAACTTATCATAATAGATGGAAAGATGGGCCAGAAGCGCAGGGAAGGGGAGTCGCTGCGGTTTCCTGCTTCAACAGTGCTTGAACGGAACCCGCTGCTTGATTCCAGGCCGGAACCGCCCTTAGCCACCTCTCCACCTTCACCTCCACTAACCAACACTTCTTCCGTCTGTGATAGTAATGGCAATTAAAGATTCCCCTGTATTGGCTTGGTTTTCAAATTGATTGTGTTAAAACCCAGAGTGTGTTAATCCCACCTGTGGGATGGGCTTGTTGATGTGAAAAGAAAGTCCTGAACTGGGAGGAGCTGGTGATGTAGATTTGGAGAGACACTAGAGAGAGGCAGATCTTTTTGGAAGCAGCACCTCCTGGAGAGAGACAGACTAAGAGAATTGCTGGTGGCCGCTTTGAATTGCCCTGGACTTTTGAGACCTGCCCCCTGAGCTGCCAAGGACTGAGGAGACATGGCTGTTTTGCTGGTACTTTGTCTGTCTGTTTTGATGTTATTTTGCCAGATTTGTCCACTGGTGAAAGACTGTCCTTTTGTTGAAGAAGTCCTGGAACCTGGCTGTTCGCTAAGAAGCCCTGAGACTGTCCTGCAGACAGAGAGTGAATACTGTCCACTGGTGAGGGACAGTACTGTTGTTGCAGGGGTCTGGAGACTGTCCTGCAGACAGAGTGAATACTGTCCACTGGTGAAGGACAGTGCTGTTGTTGCAGGGGTCTGGGAGCCTTTCTGTTGGTTCAGAAGCCCTGAAGAAGGATTTTCTTGTTGTATGTTTACAGAAATCCTGGGAGAGGGCTTTACTAATGTGTTCAGGGGTTCTAGGACTGTTCTACAGACAGAGGATGAATTCATGAAGGGACTGGCAATGTATATTGTGGCCTTGCTAAGCCTTGTCTCCCCAGGAACTAAGATTGCTGAGAACTTGCCTCGTGTCAAGATGAAGAAAAGACCTCCATTTGGGTATTAAGTGCTGTGTTTAAACTTGATGTAACTCTGGGGTAGATTCAATTGTGATCCAGGGGTGGGGAACTTTTGACCTTATGTTTGGAAACTAATCTCCATTTGAGAAGAGGGGCTTTGTGGTGGACTTAATTAAGGTATAGCCTAGGGGTGGAGAAGTATTTAGAACAGAGACTTTGTAATTGATTGAATGATTGGAAGGTCCTGGGGTGGGGTAGTCCTTGGAGATTATTTAATCACACTTAGTAAATGCTGTATTTGGAATGATGTCATGTTTTAATCTTCTCTGTTCTTGGTTGGTCACTGAATAAAATAGAGAGCACCTATGCTGGTATTTTGAACCTGGGAAGTTGCCTTTCTTTTGGCATTACATTACACCGTCCTACCATTGAGCAGCAACCGCCCGCTCAGCCGCCCCGGCAGTCGCCGCCGCCACCTCAGCCTCCGCAGCAGCCACCGCCTCCTTCTCCACCGCCATGACCACCTCGTCCCCCTCTCAGGTGCGGCAGAACTACCACCAGGACTCACAGGCCGCCACCAACCTGGAGCTCTACGCCTCCTATGTCTACCTGTCCATGTCACACTACTTCAACCGCGATGACGTGGTGCTCTAGAACTTGGCCAAGTGCTTCCTGCACCAGCCGCAGGAGGAGCGCGAGCACTCGGAGAAGCTGATGGAGCTGCAGAACCAGCGCGGCGGCCGCATCTTCCTGCAGGACATCAAGAACCCCTACCACGAGGACTGGGAGAGCGGGCTGAACGCCATGGAGTGTGCTCTGCGCTTGGAAAAAAATGTCAATCAGTCGTTACTGGAAGTGCACAAGCTGGCAACTGACAAGAATGACCCCACTTATGTGATTTCATCGAAACGCACTACCTGGACGAACAGGTCAAGTCCATCAAACAGCTGGGTGATCACGTAACCAACCTGCGCAAGATGGGGGCCCCCGATTCTGGCATGGCGGAATAGCTTTTTGACAGCACACCTTGGAGGCAGTGACAACGAGAGTTAAGCCACACCTGGCTTCCCCCACACCTGGGAACTGTGGGCGCCACTCCTACTGTCTTTCAGGGCATGCATATTTTGGTTATCTGACCTTTTCATAATCTGTACCCAAAAAACTACCACCATTTACATCCCAATAAAGTGACTTGGTACTGATGAAAAAAAAATAGATGGAAAGATGCATGGGAGAGGAGCATTGTATGAGATTTATTCTCATCGATCTTGGCTCAAGGAAGAAATAACAAACTACATTAAGTGTAAAGATCTGTCATACCCTACAGGCAGTAGGAGGGGGAAGGGCTACGATGGGGGAGGAGGTTAGAAGGGAGGAAAAAAGTAGTAAGGAGGAAGGGTAAGAAAAGGGAGGGGGGTTGATAGGGAGGGAATACTGAGGGAGGAGGTAGTTAAAAGGGGAAAAGAGAAGGAGGGAGGGAAGCGAGGGGAAGGGAGAAGGGAGAAATAAAAGCATAAATGGGGAGAAAATAGAATGGAGGGGAAAAACACAGATAGTAATCATAACTGTGAATGTGAATGGGATGAACTCTCCTTTAAAAAGGAGGCAGATAGCAGAATGGATTAAAAACCATAATCTTACAATATGCTGTTTAAAAGAAACACATTTGAAAAAGGGGGACACACACAGGGTAAAGGTAAAAGGCTGGAGTAAAATATATTATGCTTCAGCTAAAGTGAAAAAAAGCAGGGGTAGCAATCCTTATCTCAGATAAAACAAAAGCAAAAACTGATCTAATTAAAAGAGATAAGGAAGGAAACTATATCCTGCTAAAAGGCACCATTGAAAATGAAGCAATATCATTACTAAACATTTATGCACCAAGCAGTATAGTATCCAGATTCCTAGAGGAGAAGTTAAGGGAGTTAGAGGAAGAAATAGATGGCAAAACTATACTAGTGGGGACCTCAATCTCCCCCTCTCTGAACTTGATAAATCTAACCTTAAAATAAACAAGAAAGATAAGGAGGTGAATAGAATTTTAGAGAAGGTAGATATGGTAGACCTCTGGAGAAAAGCGAATGGGGATAAAAAGGAATATACCTTCTTCTCAGTGGTACATGGCACACACACACAAAATTGACCATGTACTAGGGCATAAAAACCTCACAATTCAGTGCAGAAAGGCAGAAATATTAAATGCATCCTTCTCAGATCATGATGCAATAAAAATTATATGTAATAAAGGGCCATGGAAGGATAGACTAAAAACTCATGGGAAACTAAATAATTTAATCCTCAAGAATGAGTGGGTCAAACAAGAAATTATAGAAACAATTAGTAACTTCATTCAAGAGAATGACAACAGTGAGACCAAAACTTGTGGAATGTAGTAAAAGCAGTTCTTAGGGGAAGTTTTATATCTCTGAATGCATACATGAATAAAATAGAGAAAATAGAGATCAATAAATTGGGTGTGCAACTGAAAAAGCTAGTAAAAGAACAAATTGAAAATGCCCAATTAAATACTAAATAGGAAATACTGAGAAAAAGAGGAGAGATTAATAAAATTGAGACTAAGAAAATTATTGAATTAATAAATAAAACTAAGAGCTGGTTTTATGATAAAATCAATAAAATTGATAGACTTTTAGTCAATATGATAAAAAAAAAGAAAACCAAATCACTCTTTGCAGATGATATGGTAATATACTTAGAGAATCCTAGAGAATCAAGTAAAAAATTACTTGAGATAATAAATTCAGCAAAGTTGCAGGATATAAAATAAACCCACATAAATCCTTGGCATTCCTATATATTTCTAATGAAATCCAACAACAAGAAATAGAAAGTGAAATTCCATTTAAAGTTACTGGAGACATTAAAAAATATTTGGGAATCTACCTGCCAAAATGAACCCAGGACCTATATGAACACAATTACCAAACACTTTTCACACAAATAAAAGAAGATCTAAATAACTGGAAAAATATCTGTTGCTAGTGGCTAGGTTGAGCTAATATAATAAAAATGACAATTTTGCTTAAATTAAGTTACACATTTAGTGCCATACCAATCAATCTATCAAAAAATTATCTTATAGAGCTAGAAAAAAAATAGTAACAAAATTCATCTGGAAGAACAAAAGGTCCAGAATATCAAGGGAATTAATGAAAAGAAATGCTAGGGAAGGAGGCCTAGCCATACAAGATTTCAATCTGTATTATAAAGCAGCAATCATGGTACTGGCTGAGGAATAGAATAGTGGATCAGTGGAATAAATTTAGTACACAAGACACAGCAGTCTAAGACCATACTAATCTACTGATTGATAAACCCAAAGATCCCAGCTTCTGGAATAAGAACTCATTATTTGACGAAAACTGCTGGGAAAACTAGAAAATAGTATAGAAGAAACTGGTTATAGATCAGTATCTTACACTGTATACCAAAATCAAGTTTAAATGGGTGTATAATCTAGGTATAAATGCTGATACTGTAAGCAATCTGGGAGAGTAAGGAATAGTTTACCTGTCAGATTTATGAAGAAGGGAATATTTTATGACCAAACAAAAGTTGGAGAACATTATGAAATGCAAAATGGATAATTTTGATTACATTAAATTGAAAAGGTTTTGTACAAAAAAAGTCAATGTAACCAAGATTAGGAGGGAAGTGGGAAATTGGAAAAGAATTTTAACAACTAGTGTTTCTGATAAAGGCCTCATTTCTAAAATATACAGAGAATTGAGGCAAATCTAGAAGAATACAAGTCATTCCCAATTGATCAATGGTCAAAGGATATGGACAGACAGTTTTCAGTGGAAGAAATTAAAGACAATTTATAAGCATATGAAAAAATGCTCTAAATCAGTATTGATTAGAGAAATGCAAATCAAAACATCTCTGAGGTACCACATCTCACTGGTCAGATTGGCTAAGATGACCAAACAGGAAAATGATAAATGCTGGAGAGGATGTGGAAAAATTGGAACACTAATGCATTGTTGGTGGAGTTGTGAACTAATCCAACCATTCTGGAGAGCAATTTGGAACTATGCCTAAAGGGCTATAAATAAGTGCATACTCTTTGACCCAGCAATACCACTTCTGGAGCTGCATCCCAAAGAAATCACAGAAGTAGGAAAAAGACCTGAATGTACAAAAATATTTATAGCAGCTCTTTTTGTGGTGGCAAAGAATTGGAAGTCAAGGGGATGCCCATCAATTGGGGAATGGCTCAACAAGTTGTGATAAATGAATGTAATGGAATACTACTGTGCTATAAAAAATGGAGAGTAGACAGACTTCATAATAACTTGGAGAGACTTACATAAACTGATGCTGAGTGAGGAGAGCAGAATCAGGAGAACTTTGTACACAATTACAGACACATTGTACGTGTGACTCCTAACTTTGATAGACTGGGCTCCTCTCAGCAATGCAAGGTTAGAAGACAACTACAAAGTAAGACTCGTGATGGACAGGGATATCCACACCCAGAGAAAGAACTACAGAGTCTGCAGATCGAAGCAAACTGTTTGCTCTCTCTCCTTTGTGTTTTCTTTTGTTTTATCCCTTCTTTCTCATTTTTCTGCCCGTGGTTATAATCCTTTACAACATGACTAACATTCAACAAGAAGGTATCTGTAGAATCTACATTTGATTACATGCCCCTATGGGGGGAAGGGAGAGGAGAAGGCAGGGAAGAAAATTTGAAACTTAAGAGATTGTGGAACTGAATGTTGTAAACTAAAAGTAAATAAAAAGTCATCAATCTAAAAAAAAAGATTTTATCCCTCTCCCCTTTTTCTGATGTTCCTCCTCTTAGAAAAGATAGAAGTATTGCTCCACGGGAGAAAATTAGGGGTAGCTGGTGGTACAGTGGATACCCAAATTAAAATCCTGCTTCAGGTGTTTACTAACTGTGTGACCCTGGACAAATTATTTATCCTATCTTTGCCTCAGCTATTTCATTGCTAAACTGTGAAGAACCTTCTGACCTTGAAGAGCTCTAAAATTATTAGCTATTATTATTGATTCATTACTACCCATTTTTCTCACCTTTTTTCTCCATTTGTCATAAAATCTCCTTTCTGGACCCATGTCCTTCCACCTTTCTGGATATCATTTGTCCACACATACACACACACACACAAAAAAAAAAAACTCTACCAACCTAATACATTTTAACAGACAGAAAAATACTTGCTATTGAAGAGATAGTTATCCCTAGATCAGATGTCTATCATATCATATCAGATGTCAGGCAACTGATTTGTCAGACGCAAGTTCAGAATAAATAAAAAGCAAGAAGAATATCAGTGATAAAAAGATATGGCATACAGTTGAAACAACTCAGTCGACCTTTTGAAACACATAGTTGACAATAAAAAAGTAGGAAATGGATTTAGAAGTTTTAGAAACTGAATCACAATTAATGCCACAAGATCACCAAAAGTCCAGAAGATATTTTAGGCAGCAAATACACCAGACAGCTTCAAAAAGCAATGTTGGGTCAGAATATAACTTATCTATGAGATTTTTTTCTTTTTCTTTGTTGTTGTAAGAGTGGATGTTTATTACAACTAATGTATGTGATAAGACAATGGTCACCAGACTAAATATTGGTCACAATCACAAAGCTTATTCCAGTCAAGCCCATACAAATAAATAAAGGTGTAAAGTTTAAAGACATATAAAAATGGTATTGAAACTGAATTATAGCAGCTTTAAAAAATAAGTCAGACTATTGCCATTTTATCTCATCCAAGTAACACTGTTACATGAAAGATATAGATCATGAATACTTTCTGACTAGGAGGTGGCATGACAGAGAAAGAAATTTCATAAATTAGTGGTACTTCATTAAAAAATAGTATAGGGAAAATTTAGTTAACCAGAATAAATAAATAACAACACTGGAGCAAATGGAGTCATGTGATACTTTGTGAAATTGGCCAAGTTTATGTTGAAATAGCAATAATACTAGGCAAATCAAAATTTTAGTTTATAACATCCTATTTAAGTAGAAGTTTTCATTAGCTCACAAAGAAATGAGGCAAATAGTGGTAGTATAATGTATAAAAATAATCTAAGTTGTAAAATTATGCTTAAAAGAATCTTACATGGAAGATGTCTTTAACCATTTTCATAATGTGTGTTATGTGTGTTATATTAGAGTATAGTGTCTTTGGTCCAAATTTCTGCCTTTAACTAATGGTCGATGTAAAATAGAATTGTTTTGATTAAAGTAGCCTGTATTCCCTTTAATGTAATATCCTTTCAGTCTCAGAAATGTACACTTTTCAATAAGCTACCAGTTTAAGATATGTAGTCCCCAACAGGTATCTTTAGTATACATATGTGCGTTTAAGTTTCAGTGGCAATGTTAAAATTTAAATCACTTTGGTATGTAAACTCAGTCAATTTTTCTTGTTCCCATAAATACCAACATATAATATTAGTCTTTGGTTGCATAAGAGCATACTGAAATATTGTTACATTTACTTTAAGTCGATGCAAGTGTAGTTTTCTTACAACCAAAGTTGGAATGCAATAATACCAACAAATGTGCTTCCTGATCATGATTTTATGTGTATTTTCATAATTATCACATACAAATAAAATTAATGTGAAATTGACATAATTCAACCTTTAATAATAATACTGAATAAAAGGGGCAGCCAGGTAGCACAGCGAGTAAGAGCACCAGCCCCAGTGTCGGGATGACCTGGGAATCGAATCCGGGCTCAGACACTTTGTACCCACCCAGAAACACCTGGCCGTGTAACCTTGAGCAAGTCATTTAACTCCGATTGCTTTAAAAAATAGTAATAATAATACTGAATAAAGTACTGAAAAGAGATTTCATCTGCATCAATGTCCCATCTGCATTAACATTTAAGTCCCTTAAAAATTTATTAATACTTTTTATTTTCTTTTGAAAAAGTGGAGTGTTTTTATGTATGCCTGAATGAAGCTGCTTAGCAAAATAGTAATACTGACAAACAGCAACTTATACCATTAGCTAAACATTGATAAGAAGGCAATAAACATCTTGCAGTATGTGAGACCACATGATGTAATCAACACAGAGATGGTTTATGTCAGTCCAATTTCTTTAAGAACACTATGAAGGGTTTCAGCTTCTTCTTGTAGCAGATTTGCCTGTCAAATGACCTTACATATATTTTTCTTGGATGTTTCCTGAACTTCTCTTGAGATAAACTCATCCAAAAAAAAAACTTTCTCAAAACTAAAGATGATAACATATTCACATGCAGTGCCAAAATATTTGTCAAGTACTCCAATGGAGCAATGAATTATTTCCAGGCTAATTAGTTCATTGGCTGATCTTCAATAGTACAATAGAAATACAGGCTAGCATATCTTTTTTTGACAGTCTTTAGATATCACCACTCCAAAAAACAGCACATTTTGGGTTGGCAAGCTAAAACTCTTTGAGCATGGTATCTTGTGATTTTTTTCTTTTCTTTGTCCAATAGCATGACATACCATTTCTGAAGTCAGAGCCTTCCCTAATGACGAAAAAGCAACATAAATTGCATTGTGGCTTCCAACGCATCATCCTGAGGAGAAATGATGAAGAAACATGGAAAAGATTTGTAAAAATTATTATAGCAAATTGTTCCACCAAGTATCATAGAACAACCACACTTGGATCCTAATGTCAGAGTCCCAGTTGTGATTAGAGATGAGTACAAAGATCACTAATGGGAATAAAAATGGAAGAAGCAACCAGACTGAGACAAATATAAATAGAGGAGAGCCATAGTAGTGGCACCACAATGGTGTGGGTATTGAGAGATCAATATTCAAGATACCTGAAGGAGGGAAAGAGTAGCTAGTTTGCACAAAGAAGAGCTTAGAGTGCTAGGCCCGGAGTCAATAAGACTAATCTTCCTGAGTTCAAATCTGACCTCAGAAACTTACTAGCTATGTGACCCTGGGCAAGTTCCTTGAACCTGTTTGCCTTAGTTCCTCATCTGTAAAATGACCTAGATAAGGAAATGGCAAACCACTCCAGTATCTTTACTAAGAAAATCCCAAATGGGGTCATAAAGAGTCAGACTCTACTGGATAACAAAAGAAGGGGAAGATACTAAAGATGTAGGGAAAAAAATTTAGATCATATTAACATTTTAAAAAGTGACTGAGAGAATATCAATAACTAGTAATATCTATTCTTATTTTTTAACTAAATTTCCATTTTAGTATGAATTTAATAATCAATATAAAATATGTCAATATAAATCAATCTTTTCAACATAAAAAAAAATAAAAAAGAAGTTTGTCTAAGAAACCATGAGTTTTTATTTTGCAGTTTGTTGTTGAGAAATAAATAATGTCTTAAAAGTAGCAAGAAAATTGTTGATTCTTTTATGGCTCCTTGTGAATTTTTTTTTCTTTTGTGCTTTGTAAAATAGTTTTTGATGTTTCTTTATATATATATCCCCACTCATTTATCCCCCTATTTAGTTTACAATTCTTTGCTATGGAAATTGTTGTTATAAATATTCTTGCATAAATTTGTCTTTTTCCTCTATCCTTAATCTCTTTAGGCTAGATGCCTAACAGTAGTATCTCTGGGATAAAGGGAATGTGCAGCTTAATAATCTTTTGGGTATAGTTCCCAATTCTTTTCCAGAGCCAGTTCACAGATCCACCACCAATGCATTAATATGCCTATTTTCCCCAAACCCCTCTAAGAGTAATAATTTTATTTTTTCTATTCTCATCTTCTGATGGGTATGGAATAGAACTTTAGCATTATTTAAACTTGAATCTCTGCAATTATTAGTGATTCCAAATTTTTTTTAGTGTTTAACACTTTGTTCATTATTTAAGGACATATTTCATATCCTTTGATCATTCATCTATTAGGGAATAGCTCTTGTTTTCATATATTTGTATCAATTATTTACATACCTTGGATATGAGGTTTTGTCAAATAAATTTGCTGTGGATATTTTTCCTCAATTAATTGTTTCCTTTTTAATTCTAACTACATTTATCTTATTTGTTCAAAAGTCAATTTTATTTAATCAAAATTTTAAATGTAATAACTTCTAACCCTTATTTAGGTAAGAATTATCTCCCTATCAGTAGCTATGAAAGATATTCCCTTCTCTAATTTATTTATAATATAATCATATATGTTCACGTCATATATACATTTGGTATTTAATGTGGCATATGGTATAAGATGTTTGTCTAAACCTAATTGATACCATCCTGCTTTCTAGTTTTGCCAAATTAAGTCCTAAGCCAAGTAGTTGGTAACTTTGGGTTATCCAACATAATACTTATATTTTCATTACTTTGGGGTTTTGTTTGCCAACTCTCCCATCTGTAATTTCTCTAATCTTCAATCTCTCCCTATCTACTTATGCCTTTTTTGACATTCATGTGTCCCCCATTCTTAAAAACCCTTACTTGAGCCAATTATCCCCACTAACTATCATCTTAACATCTCTGCCATCTTATATCCCTTCTTGGCAGTGCTTCTACTTCCTCTCGTCACTCTTTTCTTAACCCTTTGAAATCAAGCTTTTCGTTTCCTCTATCGTCTCCAAAATTCCTTAGTCCTCATCCTCTTGGTCTCACTCTCAAAGCCGACACTGCTGATCGCTTTCTCATCCTAAATACCCTCTCCTCTCCAGGTTTTCATGACACGGCTCCCTCTTGGTTCTCCCCCTGCCTATCCTACTGTTCTTCATTATCTTTTGCTGAATCCTCATCCTTGTTATGCATCTATAGCGGAAAGGGGGTTGTCTAAACAAGAGAGTGAAGTGTAGAAAGAGGACACTAAAAAAGAGGACAGACTTTCTAGCTTATCCCACGTACAATAATTAATGCATTCAAAGACGTAACTTTGGATGAAACATTGCATCAGCGTAGCGCCAGTCTCATATCAGTAACTGCCCTCTGAATATCTTAAACTGTCCAGCAAGCAGATCAAACTCAACTTGTCCAAAATAAAATTCACCTTTTCCCCCCCATACCTTCTATTGTTCTCAACTTCCCAATTGTTTTCAGGACCATTCTAGTCTCACAATCTGTGCATCATCCTTGACTCCTTACTCTCTCCCAGGTTCTTACCTCAAATATCCAATGCTTTGCCAACCTTCTTGTTCCTACCTTCACAATGCCTCTTGTATAGGTTCCCTTCTCTCTAGTCACAAAACGCTTCCATCCAAGTTCAAGTGTTTATCATCTTTCACCTGGACTATTGAATATTATGCTTGGTCTTAAATAATTGGTCTCTCTGCCCCAGGTTTTGCCCTCCTCCACCCATCCCCCACGCAGGTGCCAAATTGATTTTCCTAAAGCGTCTGCCTGCTCATGTCATCCTCTTGCTCACTGTGTACATCGTTTGTTGCTTATTAAAAACAAAAACAAAACCCATGTGATACAGTAGAACAAAATGCCACCATACAGGCTCTTTTTAAAAAAGGTATTTCTCCTCCACACATCAAAATCATTCAAGAAACCTTGAGAGACATAACAATCCTATTCATGACTCTCTGTTCATATATACCAGGCCAGGCAAAAAACAAAAACTCATGTTTGTCAAAGTTATTTGCTTCTGTGATGGAGGAGAGGTAGAGTGGAATCCAAGTTGGAGAGGTGACAACCTCCCGATGCTACTCTTTGCAGATGACATTGTATCAAGTGGCAGAACATTGCAAAGCCTCCTGAAATGGGTTTGTAATCACTCCAAGAAGTTTAGCCTCACCACTCACACAAGAGAGACATAAAGGATGAAGAATGACTATTGCCCAGACTATGACTTACATTTGGATTGTCCATCTTTATGCAAAAATGGAACAGACAACCCACACAAACCATCACCATTTCTATACATTACTAAAAAGCCCAACAGCAAGAGATAGAAAGAGAAATTCCACTTAAAGTTACTGAAGACATTATAAAGTATTTAGGAGTCTACTTGCCAAAACAAACCCAGAAACCATGAAAACAATTACAAAACACTTTTCACACAAATAAAGTCAGATCTAAATAATTAGAAAAACATCAGTAGGGGTGGCTAGGTGGTGCGGTGAATAGAGCACTGGCCCTGGAGTCAGGGACCTGGGTTTGGATCTGACCTTGGACACTTAACACAAAAAATAGTTGTGTGACCTTGGGCAAGTCACTTAACCCCAATTGCCTTCCAAAAAAAAGAAAGAAAAACATCAGGTGCTCATGGGTAGGCCAAGCTAACATAATACAAATGACAATTCAACCTAAATTAATTTACTTATTCAGTGCCATACTAATCAAAGTACCAAAAACTTGTTTTTTAGAGCTAGAAAAAAATCAAAATTTATCTGGAAGAACAAAAGGTCTAGAATATCAAGGTAATTAATGAAAAGAAATGTTAGGAAAGGTGAGCTAGCCATACCAGATCTTAAATTATATTATAAAGCAGCAATCATTGAAACCACTTGATACTGTCTAAGAAATAGAGGGGTAGATCAGTGGAATACATTAGGTACACAAGACACAGTAGTCAATGATTACAGCAATCTACTGTTTGATAAACCCAAAGACCCCAGCTTCTGGGATAAGAACTTGCTGACAAAAACTGCTGGGAAAACTGGAAAATAGTATGGCAGGAACTGGACATAGCTCAATGTCCAATACCATATATCAAAATAAAGTCCAAATGAGTTCACAATTTAGATAAAAAGACTGACAAATTAGGGGACCAAGGAATAGTTTATATGTCAGATTTATGGAGAATGGAGGAATTTATGACCAAATAAGAGATAGAGAATTTTATGAAATGCAAAATGGATAATTTTGATTACATTAAATTGAAAAGGTTTTGCACAAACAAAACCAATGCAACCAAGATTAGGAAGGAAGCAAAAAATTGGGAAAGAATTTTTACAACTACTCTCTTTGATAAAGGCTTCATTTCTAAATATATATATAGGGAACTGGGTGAAATTTATAATACAAGCCATTCCTCAATTGATAGTCAAAGGATATGAACAGACAGTTTTCAGAGCAAGAAATTAAAGCTATCTATAGTCACATGAAAAAATGCTCTAAATAACTATTGATTAGAGGAATTCAAATCAAAAACAACTCAGGTACCATATCACATCTATCAGACTGGCTAACATGACAAAACAGGAAAATAAGAAATGTTGGAGAAGATGTGGGAAAATCAAACACAAATTCATTGTTGGTAGAGTTGTGAACTGATCTAAACATTCTGTAGAGCAATTTAGAACTATGCACAAAGGGCTAAAAAAATGTGCACACCCTTTGACCCAGCAATACCACTTCTAGGGCTGTATCCCAAAGAGATCATAAAAATGGGGAAAAGACCCACATGTACAAAAACATTTACAGCAGTTTTTTTTTTTTTTTGTGGTGGCCAAGAACTGGAAGTTGAGGGGATGCCCTCAATTGAGGAATGGCTGAAGAAGTTGTAGTATATGAATGTAATGGAATACTATTGTGCTATAAGAAATGATGAACAGGAGGACTTCAGAAAAAAACCTAAAAAGACTTATATGAACTGATGCTGAGTGAGGGGAGCAGAACCAGGAGAACATTGTAAAGAGTAAGAGCCACAGTACATGAGGACTCATTCACTTTCATAGGCTTAGCCCTTCTCAGCAATGCAAGGACCTAAAACAATTCCAAAGGACTCATGATAGAAAATGCCATCCACATCCAGAGAAAGAACTATGGAGTCTGAATGTAGAGCAAAGCAGACCATTTTCTTTTTTTGTTTTGTTTTCTTCTTTCTCATGGTTCCTCCCATTCCTTTTAATTCTTCTATACAACATGACTAATGTGAAAATATTTTTAATAGAATGCATATATAGAGAGCCTATATCAGATTGCATGCTATCTTGGGGGGGGGAAGGGAGGGATGGGGAGAAAATTTAAAAGCTATGGAAGTGAATGTCAAAAACTAAAAATAAATAAATTAACTTTTAAAAAATGGAACAGACAGTACAGAGGGACAATTAGCTGGTTGAAAGTTGAATAATAGGGAAATACCAGTATTGCCTTTGGAAAACTGCAAAACTCTTTTGATTACTTCAAGTTTCCTCATATTCTTTAATACCAACATTTTACCCGTATTGCTGAATGGCAGCAAAATGTGGAATATAATAGTCCCCAAAGAGTTAAAAATGAAAAAAGGGAAGATAACTTGTGGGTATAAATATTACCAATTATTTATTATCATCATTATATTTAATATTTTCAAAGCACTCTGAGATTTACAAAGTACTTCATATATGTTATCTCATAAGAACAGGAAGTAAAGATGTCTTCAAGAAATTTTATGATGAGAAGAGAGATGGGTTGGCCACATGATGAGGAGAAGAGATGACGGATGGAAAGTCAAAGTGCTCCACAGATACATTCACAATGTCAGAAGAAAATGAGCAAGACTTCCCACAAGTGGGGTGAGCCCTTTATGAAAGATTTATGGCAGGGGGATATGAATAAGAAGCGAGGAAGGATGGACAGTAATGAATAGATTTTGATTTGCATTGTTGGAGAGAACATTCAAAAAGCAGAGGTCATAGATCCATTTGAGTATTTGATTCAGTTCAAGGCACAGTATTAGGTACTATGGAGACCCAGTGTCAGCCTTCAAGGAATTTAAAATCCAATGGGAAGGAGGGAGGAGATACAGAGGGAAAAGGGAGAGGGAGGGAAATGAGAGCTGTCTTTAAGAATTTGAAGGATTGATCAATAACTAGAAGAGAAATTACAATTTGTTCTTCTGGGTTCCAGAATTCAGAACTAGAAAAATAGAAGAAACTTAGAGACATATCTTTGTCATCTGGATTCAAGTGGAAAAAATTTCCAACAATCAATGCTGTCCAAAAGTATTTGGGAGAAAATGGATTGCCATTATGAGAAGTCTTCAAATACAGGCTGGAAGACCACTTGCTAGGGATTTTATTTTAGAAGAAATTCCCATTTGGGCATGGGCTAAACAAGATAATCTCTGAGGTTTCAGCCAATGCTGAGATTAAATGAATCTATGACTGCAGGTCATGTATTCAAACACTTATAATATAAGTTAGAATAAGATTCAGTGCATTGATGAAGTCAAACTAAGAGACTGAAAGAGGTAGGGATCAGTCCTAAAGAGAATCCAGAGAAAGCTTCATGAAGCAGCTAGACTTTAAAAAAGGTTAAATCTTATTTCATTTTAAAATGGTTGCCATAGATCTAGGGTCAATTTTTGTCATGGATAAGGAATTGGTTTAGAGAAGGAAATATTCATTATGGGGCTTCCCAAGGACTGATCTTACCAAACAATTTATATATTATCTGGAATAAGGCATCCATCAAACTCTGGAAAAGCATTACCAATTTAATTCAGTAAGTACTCATGAAATACCTAAAAGTGTTGTTGTGCTAGGCACTAAACAAGATCAAAAGTTTAAATAAGACAAACCATGCCTTCATGGAGTTTAAAGCCTAATATGGTATATGACATACATACATATACATATACACATATATAGTTGTTTAGTCTTTCGATAGTGTCTGACTCTTCACGACCTCATTTGAAGTTTTCTTGGCAAAGATACTGGAGAGGTTTGACATTTCCTTCTCCAGTTCATTTTACAAATAAGGAAACTGAGGCAAATAGGGATAAGTGACTTGCCTGGGGTCACATAGCTAGTGTCTGAAGACAGATTCAAACTCAGGAAGATGAGTAGGTGTGTGTGTGTGTATACAGACATACAAACATATATATGTATATGTACACACACACACATATATATGTGTATATATATACATATATATACACACACACACATGATCAGTGCATAAGAGAGCTACTGTTGGACTTTGCTGGAACCAACATTAGTAAGTACTAAACATTAATGATAATCCCATGCAGGTAAGTATGCAAATAGACAGTGATCCTCTCCTGAAGCAATGAAGTAGAGATTTAAGGTGGGAGAAGAGCAGAAAATAATTCCAAGAATAAGCCATGTTTGCCTAGGGGTAGCTAGGTGGTACAGGGGATGGGGCACTGGGCCTGGAATCAGAAAGACCTGAGTTCAGATCTGACCACAAACACTAGCTATGTGAACTTGGGTAAGTCACATAACTTCAATCTGCCTCAGCTTCCTCAGCTAAAATGGGAATCATAACAATCAGGATTACTGAGGATCAAATGAGATGGCAGCAAAGTGCTCAGTCTGTACATAGAAGTCAGAACTCAACAAATGCTTCTTCCCTTCCCTTGACCCTTACTCAAAAGACTGGTCGCTGCTATCTAAGAATCAAAAGGAAGAAAATTAACTGGGACTGATCAGAGAGCATTAAGTTGATGGATTTTGCCTAAGTTCAGAAAGTCATAACCAAGGATTATCCAAGAGTTACTGCACCAAAACCAAAGCTGCTTAACAGAAATGCCAGTTTTTATTCTTGAGGCTTGTCCACTTTGTCTTTGGCTCATGTTGAAGCCTTTTGAAGACTTGGGCAGGCTAACTCCCACTGAGTCTGCCTGACCGTCAGAAGCACAGGCCCCTCCAGGTATACACAAAGAAGAAAGGTGACTGGTGGGATGAAAGGAAATTTCTTGGGGGTAGGCAGCATTTGGGTTGGGTTTTACAGGCTTTAAATTCCTATAGGAATTCAATAAGAGAGGTGGAAGGAAGAGCATTCCAACCTTCTGATTTTTAATTGATATAGATTTCAAAAACTACAATACTGCCAATCCCAAAGTAATCCAGTTAATTCCTCTTTTTTGATTTATGAACACTGTATGTTTACCTTTCAACTAATCTCAAAAGTAGCTCTTCATAGAACATAAACAGATTAAACATAAAAATAAACATATTTAAATGATAAATAATAAAAACCAAGAAACCAGATTCAATATTAGAAACATCAAAAGATAAAACTTTGTCTTATCCACACCCATCCAGTCAATTGCATGCCTTTTGGAATGTGTGTTTTGAGGGCACAATCATCAATTCACAGATGTTTCTTGCCATGCCTTTTGATAACACCCATACATAGTCAATAGAGCAGATACACTCCAAGAAGAATCAATCAGCACAGTCCCTCCCATTTCCTTCCTCCTCGTATGCATGAAGACTTGAAATATGAGAAAAAAGTGAGTTGCTTCTATATTAGAACCATAGGGGCAAACAAGAGAGATAAATAAAATTCCCCTCGTGCTTTGGCACAGAACGCACTGATAAGACACAGGAGTCAACTAGACAAGGCAGAGTTGCTAAGTCACAGATGGGCTTGGAAAGAGGGCTACCCTGCAGCTGCTCCAGGAGGAAAAGAGCAAGCAAGTGCTGGACAGAGGCAGAATCACTGAGTAGCACAAGTCTGTGTCGTCTTGGTGCCCTCTGCTGTAGGGAGCTGGCTGAAGGTTGTAGTGGAGGGGAGCTCAGATGAAAAATGTCAGCTCACACAGAGATAGCTTTAATGTGCTTTATTGCTCCTGCTAGTAGGGACAGTCTCAGTGTGTGATCGCCACACCCACAGTGGGCAGTACACTGTATGTGGGGGGATGGGAGGAGGTCGAGGAAAGGGTCTCCAGGCTTCATTGAAAGTCCAAAACCCTTTAGGTACCAAACTAGCTCTTTGTCTGAAACAATATGTTTAATATGATAATATCCAAAGAGTCAGCATTATATGAATGTGATTTTCCTATTATTTATAGGACGAATAAAATGAAGATTTTTTTTCTAAATTACCTAATAAGGATGGAGGAATGAGGAGCAGGGAAGTAAGAAATAACTCTAATTGTGTCAGTCTGGCAAGAGGCTGAAGAAGTGTGCTCTCGGGCCATATCAATCAAACTGGTTTTCACTGGCTAAAATCTATCTCCTAGTCCAAGTCCTCCATCATTCAAAATAAATACTCTCCCCTCTGAGGTATATATAAGACATGCAGGGAAGGAATCAGTGAAGTAGCACCAGATAGATTGTAGCACATAATGGATCATGTTCAGGATTGTGACTGTGCCTATTACACAGAAATTAGAGTTTGAAAGGCATTTCAGAAACACTCATCAGGTGTTCCTGAAACTGGATGACAGATCTATCTGCTGAAGCTAGCTACTAATGAGAAACCACTCCAGTATCTCTGCCAAGAAAACCCCAAAAGGGGTCATGAAGAGTCAGAAATGGCTGAAAGGATTCAACAACAAAAATGACTACTGCATTGTCATTGCTTGAGGCAGGCACAGGAAGGGGTTCAGTTTTGTTGACTGCAAAAATTATACTTGGGAAGGAAGATAGGGCTGGAGATGGGTAGAGGGACACAAACACAAGACAGTCCCTGTGAAAAGCAGGAGCCCCTTTAGGGTGCCGCTATGGTCTGGTTGACTTCACCATATAGGTGATAGCCAGGGTTGAAGGTCAAGTAGAAAATCAAATGGGTCAATAGGAATAATGTGAATGGAATCAGAGTGTTAGGTTAGTATTCAGTATCCAGTGTTATCTACAGAAATAAAACAAGGAATAGCAAAGGTCAAAGTCTGTGGTTCTACTCCCCATCAGTCCACATCTTCTCTTCTAGATGTAGTCACTTACTTTCCCCTCAGTCTCCAGGTGGATCATCTGGTGGGCAGGAGCAACAATGTATCCTCCTCCAAGTCCTGTGACCTAAAATCTTGACCAGGACTCATTTATTACCAACTGGGGGCTTCCACTAGATCATTTCTGTGACCATTGTTCAGACTAGTTGTTAATTCGGTTTCCTAAGCTTTAAATTGGCTCTCCTACAGAGTGGGCCTTGGGCAGAATGAATGTAAAAGATGGGTAGTCTGCTACCCAGATTATTACAATTTAGCTGGCAAGGATCGATGCATCCAAGTTCCTATTAGAAACTTGACTAGTGGAGCCTGCTTTTCACTTATTGAGAAGTACACTGCAACCATACTATCCTACCCCAAGGATAGCATAATAGCCTGGCTACTTGACACCATTGGGCAGGAAAGTGTCCAAAATCCAACTCAACTAATGTTACAACCCATTACTATATTGATATTTTTATGGTAGGAACAACTGATATAGAAGTGGGCAATACCCACTACCTTGAGGACCCAAATGGAATAAAATGAGTTGGCAATTAATCCAGACAAAATATAAAGAACATCCCAGTAGGCTAAGATACTGGGGGATGAAATGGGAAGGGACCCAGAGGGACATCCCTGAGGTTAGGAATAAACTCCTGGCCCTGAATTCCCAGAAGCCAGGAAAGATGCCTAGACTCTGATTGGGTTGATGGCTACCGGAAGTAGTTTTTCCTATTTCGGGCTCATTGTACAATCCCTCTAAGCTGTGACTTGGGCATGCTGCATAGTTTGAATGGAACTACAACAAACTACATTGAAAGCTGCCCAGCTTGGATTTCTCCTTACCTGGGTCCCCAGGTGGTGGATTCTAGTCCAGGTCCTGCTTTTCCTCTACATCAAAGGACTTTAGTCCACAGACAATCTGTGGACAGATTTCCATGGCCTGAAATAGAGCCTGATCTGTCTAGCCCCCTGCTGTGCAGTGTCTCTCCCCGGTTGGATTTCTGCTTACATGGGTCACTTTGTGGTGGATTCTTATGCAGCTCCTGCTTGTCCTCTAGACCATGGTACTGTAATGCACAGAGAGTCTGTGGACAGATTTCTATCCCATTACCAGAGCCTGTTCTTCAACTTGTCTACCTGTCATTCACTGATGCCATGGTGCACATTTCCCAGAAGACTACCCTCCTCTGGACTTTTCCATCATTCCACAGTAACTTCTGGATCCTTCAAGATCACGTCAGCTCTGGAACTCATACTCATCAATACCCTCTGTCTCTGGTGCCCCCTTTCTCCCTCTGATTGGAAGGTGGAGAATATTTGTTGACTGACATATATGACCTACTCTAGCAGCAGAAGATAATCTCATGAAAGACAGAACCGAGACCCATAGTTCTCTCACCTGCACATTTACATAGGTAAGGGTCAATTGTATCCCCTTTGCAATGATTAACCTGCTACTAGGTTAACTAAGACTGAGACAGAGAGATTGACCAAGGATATCCCATCATAGGGGCAGCTATGTGGCGCAGTGAATAGAACACCAGGCCTGGAGTCAGGAGGACCCAAGTTCAAATTCAGCCTCAGACACTTAACACAAAAACTAGCCGTGTGAGCTTGGGCAAGTAACTTAACCCCAATTGTCCTCCAAAAAGAAAAAAAAAAAGGATATTCCCATCACACTGAAACCTGAGATACATTCAAAGTTGAGTGAAGCCTGATGAGTAAACTGCACCACTTGGTGGGTTTCAGCCACCCAAGAGACTAGAGAGGATGTGCCCAAAGGTACTCCACTGCCTATGCATCTACCAATTTGAGAACCTTGTCTATACAAGCTCCCAGAAGATGCAGGGCCTGGTTTGCTGTCACAACCTCTCAATCATATTAAAAATAAGCTCAGTGAAGTGAAGTAGTGATCAAGTTATCTCAAGGTAAAGTTCACACTATTCAAGGCAATGATATCACTCAAAAGAAGGTATTCATCTATATTGACTCTTGAGCTGTGGCCAACAACCTACTTGTTCAATCCAGTTAATGGCAGCAAACTAATTGGAAAGCCAAGTCCAACTCAGTATAGGGGCTTCCCTGTGAACCTCTACAGCAACTGAACAACAACAAATGAATGCCAGAAGAAAAAATAAACAACAACAACAAAAAAAAAACCATGGCTTATACATTATCCCTGTATCTGTGCACCAAAGGAGACCCTTTCCAGAGAAATCCAAATGGAATGACATGACTAATCAAGCCTCCAGCTGACAAATCATCTTAGTAGTACAACAGATCCATCCCCAAATCCACCAGGGAAAGGAATATCTTACACAGGATTGGGCTCACCACAGACATCTCTATACCAAAGAAGTCAAGGAATGAAAGGCTAGTTGCACTTCTTGCCAATGTCACTGTCATGTAGAAAGGGAACACCTAGGGGAGTTCTCCTGGGAAGTAGAGTCGTCCAGATCTTTTCAAGTAGAATATGTGGGTCCTCGTCCATGGTGCTGGGGCTGGTCTATGATATATCCCAACAGCAGTTATATCAATACCTCTACAGAGGGTGGCCACATCTCTTGCCCATCCTCATGCAAAAGCTATCATCAGAGCCCTTAAAAAGCACATTTCCCCTTTGCCTAATAATGGAACTCCATTTACTGTAGCCCACATTTCACGATGGGCCCCAAATTAGGGCATAAGATGGGTGTTCCATGGCCCATACACACCCTCAAGTAATAGACCCTAGTAGGATAAAATAATGAATGCTTGAAACCAGTCCTAGATGCCAATGAAAATGGGCAACTTCTTTCTGGCTAGAGAGACTACCTGGTTCAGCCAATCTCCTCTTTAATACCTCTATATTCCCCTCAAGGGTGGGTCTCCACTATCTAAGATGCTAGTTGTCCCATTATCAGGGAGTGGAAAGAAAGTAGCCACTAGGTTACAATTAGTGGTGCAAAACCCAATGGCTACACACCCAAGACTCACCCTTTCCCCTCACTGAAGTCCTCCTGTCTAAGGGGAATAGAAAAGGCACTGGCCAGGTGTACCACAGCATCCCATTCATACTGAGTGTGGTTACTGGTTCCAATCAGTCATTATGTCTAGAACTACATTGATAGCAATCATGGCCAAAAGTTGAACTGTCCATCAATAGACTGTAGCTAATTCCCAAGTACCTCTAGAGAGGTCTGCCTCACTAGCTATATTAGATCAGGCCTACATAACATATAGCCTGCAAGGCACCACTTGTGGGATTGCCACTGCACAGTCTCCTGTTTATCACACGACCCACAGCAGTCTGTCTCTAGTCTAAGCTATCTGTGACCTGATGTTTACAAGTTGTGCAGGTCTGTCCCAGACTGTGAAACTGAGAGATAGCCCTGCATATGACTGAACTCTAATAATAGTTCTTGTATTATGGCAGTGATCCCTTTCTCTGGGCCTAGAATTCTGTTGCTTGAGTTGGACCATTTTGACAGAAGGCAATTGAAGGGGATCATAAATTGCTATCTTCCCCTCAGCTGGTGGGAGGAGATAGCAATGGTGGCGGACTGTGTCCAGCCAATATGCCAGTCTGCCTATAATAAATTTGTCAGTGGGGATTATTCGTACAATCTATTTGATAGGCTGGAACAGTTCCACTACAACTGTGAAAGTCACCTAGATGACCCTTAAGTTGGGGGCCAATGCCACCTAGGGGAATTCTCTTGCACCTTCCATATGGACATTCTCATATTAGTCACATAGGCTTAAGTACCTATGACACCCAGAAAATGTCCACTTTGCCTTCTTTAGTGACAGGCATGTGGGCCTCTAATGTCCTAAGGAAAGAGCTAACCTGGGACTATACCCCACCCCTATCCCTGTTTGCCCCTTCTGAAGGGGCTGTCAGGATAGAAGGCAGACATCTGGGGTGGCTTCTCCTGCTCTGGTGGGATGTGGAAGCAGCAGGGATGGGTGCTGGGGGTTTCAGTGCACCAGAGGGCACAAAACCCTTGTCATCCTCTTCCTCTGAGGTCCTCAAGCTATTCTCATGATCCATTCTACAAGTAATCTGCCTCCCCTACCCTGAGTCTTCCTCATTCCAATGTTCCTTTTAACTAAATTTTCCTACCTAATCAACTGGAACACTTTACACAAATTCTCCCTTTATCAAATGCCTAAGAGGCACACTTCCTTGCACCCCTTCCTCCATCCTTGCATCTCTAATATTTATACCACAGGAAGGTGTCCAGGGATCTGAAGTATACGTTCCCTGGAGTACTCTGATTAATCAGCTACACCCATGACCTTTTAAGAGAGAACATCTTGGGGAGGTTCTGCTCACCAGTTCCCGTTTTGTGCCTTTCCATTTCCAGGGATCTCTTAAAGGAGCTTTGGTAAACAAATTCTCCTTGGGTTGGAACGTTCCACATAATGCCTTCCTGGCCAGAGTCCATATCAGTGTCCACATATCTTTTCTGGCTCCCTATGTCAATACAAGAACTTGAAAAAATGATTTTTTTCCTTGGATTTCCCAATCAGTATTTGGTATGGTGCCATGCCATTGTCCATGGAAAAATAAATATTTTTTCCTTCAATTTTATGTTATTAAATGTTTATCTACTTTTAGTTTATAACATTTTCATAATCCCTTGAGTTCCAAATTTTCTCCTCCTCCCTCTCCTTCCCCATCCCCACCCCATGACATGCAATCAGATACAGGCTCTACAAGTACCTTCACATTAAGCATTAGTTGGGCCGTAAGGAAGTATAACCAATGAAGTGAACGAGAAAGAAGGAATGAAACAAAACTAAACACAAAGGAGAAAAGCAAGTATTTTGCTTCAATCTGCATTCAAATTCCATAGTTCTTTTCTCTGGATGTGGATACCCTTTCCATCCTGAGTCTTTTAGAGTTGTCTTATAACCTTGCATTGCTGAGAGAAGCAGTTAGTCATCACGCATACCATGTCTCTGTAATTGTGTACAAAGCTCTCCTGGTTGTGCTCTTCTCACTCAGCATCAGTTTATATGTCTCTCCAGGTTATTACGAAGTCCGTCTGCTCCTCATTTCTTTATAGCACAATAGGATTCCATTACATTCATATACCACAAATTGTTTAGCCATTCCCCAATTGATGGGTATCCCCTTGATTTCCAATTCTTTGCTACCAGAAAAAGAGCTGCTATAAATATTTTTGTGTAAAAAGGTCTTCTTCCCACTTGCATGATTTCTTTAGGATACAGCCCTAGAAGTGGTATTGCTGGGTCAAAGGGTATGCACTTTTTTTATAGCCCTTTGGGCATAATTCCAGATTGCTCTCTAGAATGGCTGGATCAGTTCACAACTCCACCACCAATGCACTAGTGTTCCAATTTTTCCACATCCTCTCCAGCATTTATCATTTTCCTGTTAGGTGTGGTACCTCAGAGTTGTTTTGATTTGCATTTCTCTAAGCAATAGTGATTTAAAGCATTTTTTCATGTTTATAGATATCTTTAATTTCTTTCTCTGAAAACTGCCAACAAGAAATATTTAAGTGAAGCAGAGTTAGACAAAACTGTCAGCCTCACTCATTTCCAGAGGCATCAAAGTCCAGTGGCAAGATAAAAGTCAAGACAATGGTGATGGCCTGGGATGCAGTGAGTGACCTTGGTGTCTGATGCCTGGGCAAGTTCTAAGGGCTTCACGGCACCTGCTTCAGCCACTTTCATGGCTGTTAAAACAAATTGTTCTCATTGCCCACTCTACCGGAGTCTTCACATGCAGACATCCCCTTAACTGAGCAAGGGGTATGAAGCCTATCTTCAACCTGGTTTAAAATCTGCTGAGATGGTTTGCCAGGGTGTGGTTGCTGCACATACTTCTTGGAACCACAGGTGAGAGTTGAGCAACAGGTGAGCACCAGGCAGACACCAGGATGAGCAGCCTTGAAAAGGTCTCAGCAGACCCTTACACTAGAAGTGTAAGTCCTCCTTGGACCTTCCATAAATCCCCTCCCCTCTGCTCCCCCCACCCAGAAAAAATGACATGAAAAATGAATAGAGATAATGTAAGACACATTGAATTACCTGAAAGTTGCACCACCACCACCACCCTCCCCCAATGGTCTAGAAACACTGAAAACTGAAAAAGAAAATGTGTATTCTTCTATTAGTCAGGTTGTAAAGAAGTATAACCAATGAAGTGAGCGAGAAAGAAGGAATGAAACAAAACTAAACACAAGAGAACAAGTAGTTTGCTTCAATCTGCTTTCAAATTCTGTAGTTCTTTTCTCTGGATGTGGATATCCTGAGTCTTTTAGAGTTGTCTTATAACCTTGTACTGCTGAGAGAAGCCCAGTCTATCGGTTAGTCATCACACATGTCTCTGTAATTGTGTACAAAGCTCTCCTGGTTATGCTCTTCTCACTCAGCATCAGTTTATATGTCTCTAGACTAGATCTCTTAAAGGGGACAAAATGAAAAGGAAGTCACCAGCCAATGTAATGCGAATGTAAATTTTAAAGATCTTCCCTGCCCCTAGGCTAAAGTGCAGCAGAAGCCTGGGGAGGGAGGCTTGTTTTTCAGTAGATACTTTTTGATTGGCCAGTGGGTCAATAAGGTTGTTACATTCTCTGAGCCAGGAGAAGGCTATATAAGCCCTGATGTGTAACTTTGTTTTGGGACTCACTTTGAGAAGTGTTCTGTGATTTGATCTGAATTCTGGGAAGCCGTTGTTGAGAGTCCCCCGGCTTTGAAAAACCCAGAATGTGGAAACCCAGATGTTGACTGGGTATGGATGTAATGGTTGGACAGTTTGGAAATCTGTCTACTTGATGTTTCTGTCTTGATAATTATGCCTGTATACTTTGAGGTTCAGGGTGCTGACCTTTTCTCCTGAACAAGGTAAACGATATATGTCTGACTGATTAAAGTAAGCTTGTTAACCCATTTTGAGTTGCTTTCCTTTAACAAAGCAGATCCAAGAACCTGTGGTAGCTGCAAACCCTGAGGACGCTTGGGGTGCTTGCTGCTACACAGCCACCTTCTGAAAGGAACCCAAAAATGAATATCCCCAGCAACATTTTAAAAAATCTAGTTTTCAGATCAAAGAACTAAATTACTACAAGCAGCCAGAGAATTCATGTACAAAGAACCATGGCCAGTATCATATATGATTTAGCAGGCACCACTATATAAAGGGGTAGAAGAGCTCAGAATAGCTAAATACAAGAAGACAAAAGATACAGGCTTAAAGGTAAAAACTTATACAGCAAAATTGAATTCCCCCTATAGAAGAAAAAAATACTTTTAAGCATCCTTAATGAAAAAACCAGATCTGCACTGAACTTTGAAGTTCAAACAAGGAGTTAAGAGAAACATAAAGAAGTAAACATGAATAAACAATTATAAGGGACTAAAACAAAGATAAACTGTTTACATGTGTCCCTGCTGAATCCTATCAGCATCAGGAATCGAGTCTAACTAAACAGAAGACTGGGGAGTAGTTCTGGTGTCCTGAGCATCTTAAAAGAAGTGAAAAGGAGGGGAAGAGGGAGGTTAGGGAAGACTATCTCAATAATCAGGGTATGCAAGTTGTCTATTCAAACAAGGAGAAAGAATTGAAAGATCATACTTGAATTTCATTCTCATCTAAAATGATCAGAGGGAAGAATACACATAAACAAGAGTTGGGTACAGAAAATACATTTCACTCAGGGAAACAAAATGGAAAGCGGAGGTGTGACAAGAGAGTAGATTAAGGGAGAGAATGATTCTAAGAAAAGTAAATTCTAAAATGTACAAAAACATTCATAGTTCTTTTCGTGGTGGCAAAGAATTGGAACCGGGTGGTACCCATTCATCAGGGAAGGGCTGAACAAAGTTAAGGCACATAAATATGATGAAATATTATTGTGCTGTAAAAAAATTCTGAAGAGGATAGAATGGCTTCAGAGAAACTTGAACTTATATGAAACAATGAAAAGCCAAATAATTGGGAACTACAACTTATACAATGACAATATCATAAAGACAATTTTCAAAGACTTGGGAAGCAATATGGTCCACCACAATTCCTGAGAATTCGTCATGAAATATGCTACTCACCTTCTATACCTCAGTGTAAAATGAAACATTATTTTAGACACGATCAATGAGGAAGTATGTCTTGCTTGACTATGATTCTAACAGTGTTCTTGTTTTCTCAATTGGGGGTTTGGGTGGGAGTGAGGGAGAAGTGTATTTTTACATCTCTTTTTTTTAATCCTGAGTATCAGTATCTCAGTTCAATGTGATGGGAATATGTTGATTTGTTTCAATCACGGCTCAGGAGCCAGCTAATAGTTTTCAGGGAGTCATACGATTCTTAAATTTTCTCTTTCCCTACCTGTTTTCCTTATCAATGGGTTCTGATAGATACCTCACATTACTCTAATTTTCAGTTGATGTTCAAATTTTTTTTTGTTCTCATCAAATCAGTTTCATTTGCTCCCTTCTATTTTACTTGGCTCATATATTCCATCTTCTGTTCAAAGATTTTCTCCAATTTTTTCTTAAGAGTTCTTATTCATTTTATTGCCTTTTGCTTCATTTTCCCCATTGTGGCAACCTTTTCTTTTTTCCGAAGCTCAACTTGTCCTCATTATGGAATTCCTCTCTGGTCATCTTCATGCCAAAGCCACCAGGCATATACCCCAAACCTTTCACTTAGCTCTGGGAACAAATAAAATCTACATTACCACTCTTGGGAAGAATGTGTAAATCAACTGCCTTATGGCTCCTCCTACCATCCTTGTGACTTCCAAGTGCAAAATACCCCTCCCCTGGTCACCACTTCCTGTTTATTTTTCTTTACTGGGAAATTTCTTAGGGGAGCTGGGTTCAGATGTACTTAAGCTTTCATTTCCCCATCTTTACCTGATTATCTTATGACACTTTAAGTAACCTTTGAAAGACTTTGTTATTAAAATATGACATTCTAAAAGAAGATAATGGCAAATTAGTTTTTTTCCGCCATTCAGATAAAATTAATTGGCCTACCAATCACCCACAAATGTATAATTTGGCCTTGTAAGAATAAATGAAACCTATTTAAAGATATGTATACAGAGCTATATGCAAACTAAAGAACCAAGTTTGACTATTTCATGTGCTCACAACAAAGTGACATTATTTTATTATTCAATCTTCATGGTCCATATTTATTTATAGCTGTGGTACATTTACAAATATCAGAAGAAAAGAAAATCTTAAGTCTCAGTACCTTTGCCAACAACTATAATACACTAATTTGAGGCAGAGCATGAGAGAGAACTATGAAAACAAGCATATCTCCAAAATTCCAGAATTATAACAGAGAAAAATCAGTATAGTGGAAAGAAAATCAGTCAAAACCCAGACACTCACTAACCCTGTCTGACCATGAGAAATTTGCTCCTTTAGCATTAGTTTCCTCAACTATAAAATAGGAATAATGCTTACCCTGAATGCTACACAGGACTGTTGCAAGGAAATCACCTTGTAAACACTGAAGTACCATAGAAATGTGTTTTTACTATTACTGATGTTAGTTACTTCTTAGGATGACCTAAGAAATTAAAGCAGTTCAGCTATTTGGAGGCTAAAGCAGAGAAGGCATTCCTTCTACTTACAACCACCAATGGAGATTTTGACTCCTCATGTACCAATAAACATTTACTCAGCTTTCAAAGATTTTTCTTGGTTATTTTAATGTGTGTTATTCACTAAATAAAAACAAGAGTAGTTTGCTGGAAGGATCATTGTTATAAAGCCTACAAGAAATTCTCCCCATGTAGTAAGTTATATATTTTCATCTTATTATACATGTGATTATGAAGTTAAAGAAAATGTAAACAACCTATGGAAGAGCTGTCAGTGAATACCTGAAGTTTTCAACAGTACTTCACTAACCTCTATTCTCTTTGACAAATCCCCTTTCCTCCTCCGTTTGCTCTTACTCCTTTGTCCCTTGGCCATTGCTCTAGCTAGGCCTGGCAGAGAAAACCTAGATGGTGGTGCTAAGAATGGACCCCTGGACTCAAAGGGCACTTCTACGTGTCATGACACTTCCCTAGGCATCAACCGAATGTCTAAATATTGGCTTTATGACCATATACTGCTAGAGCAATCCCATTTATAAAGAAAGATTAGGTAAAATAATCTGTAGGTTAGTGTGTATCAAGCGAGTTTTTTAATTGTCAGAAAAATGAATATTGCAACTTGAATCCACATGAAGCTTAATTATCAAATACAGTAGCCAGATACAATCTTACAAATAATGATGCATTAGAAGGCATAAAAAATGTTTCCGTATAATCATGTGTTTGTTTCAGTAAGGGGAATCTATAACCCATTATAAGCCATAGTTCAGAATTTTGTAGTTCTAGCGATCAAACACTTTAGATGGCAGCCCATATTTCTCCTTTAAAAGGAAAAGAAAAAAAGCTGCAAACATTACTGTAGAAAACAAATTCTAAAACAATTCTACGCTATGCATCTTTAAAAAATTCTACTTTGGGAAGGATGTTATGCTAAGCAAACTACTACTTTAGCTATATTAAACTATACTAGTAGTATACTAGTGGTAGTAGGTTACTACTTACATGAAATATTTTAGCAACTGTCTAAATAAGCTGCCTCAAACTTTAAGATGTTCTAAAATACACATTTGAAATCTTCTACCTTACCAACACATTCAGAACACCAACATTCAAAGCTATACAGAATAAAAAACCATTTAATGTTGAAAACAACAAAACTATACATAAAAAAGCACGCACACATGCGCGCACAAACACACTTACGACTTGGATTTCTTGCCTCACATCCTAGAGCCTCAAAACTTAATACATTACTGAACAAATTGGAGCATCGTGGTAATGGCTCAGCTGCCTTAATAACAAGTTGTACTGTAACAATTTTTGAAAGCTACTAGGTTAGCAAAGAGTCAAATATGTTATTTTCCCCCTGATCATTTCTGAAAGCAAACTAATTGTTTCAAAGAGATGAATGTCCAAGCTTGTTTGGTTTTTTTTTTAATATATACACACAAAAATTTATCTGCCAGAGTCAGGAGCTGGAAGGTAGACACATGTCTTTGCCCTAATTCTTGGCAAGGGCCTACAAGTTCACATCAAATTTTTTTTTTCAGGGAAGAGGAAAAACTTTTTTTTTTAAAAAGGAAAGAAAAAATTTAAAACAAAGCTGCTAGTGTTGATTGTGAATCCTCCACATTTGTATAAATGGGATAAACCACTCTTCTTGACTATTTTTGACTAGTTTTATGTTCACGGCTGCTTTTCAAATGCAAAAACCAAATAAATACCTAAAAATAAAAGAAAAAACATATTTAAGGCTTGGTATCTTGCTCTACAAGAAAAATAAAAAGAACAGTTCTAGTATACAGTATAAGGTTTGGTAAAAACTCCTCTGCTCTCAGAAAGTGCTGAAAAAAGGAGGAAAGGGAGAAACCCTACTATCCTCAATGATTTTCTTGTTTCCTGACAGCCTACATCAGTTCATGCTTAAATGGACAAATGATCACCAAATGCCAAGCTTGTAGGCACACTATAATCTACAGTAGTAGCATCACTTCAATGATTTAATGGCTCCAAAAAAAAAGACACAAGATAGTTTTGAAATATGTCAAAACTAGAAGACAAAAAGCTTTATGCCTAGTCTAATTTGAAGCTACTAGAGAATATAAATAGATCATCTCCCAAGTAGTAGAACACCTCCACAATGAATTCAATTGGCAGTGACTCTAACAATGTTATTTAAAAATCGAAACAATAAATGAGAAACCTGTGTATGAATGAAATAAAGTTTTGAGAGTCCTCATAGTGAATTTCTGCCAGTTTTTGTGTCGCTAGCAAGATAGTAACCAGCTAAAACTGGTTTGATGGCCACAACTGACTAATTTCTGAAAGACAGCAAATATTTTGGTTCTAACTTCAACTGTAAGACAGAGTTGACCCTGCTTCACGGGCACTCATAGTCTTAGTTTCACTAAGCAAGTACATGAAGAATTCTTTAAAAGCATCCCCACTCTTCTGGCACTCCAAAGCATGTAACAAGACTCATTTTCAGGGGGCACAGACCATTTTTGCCTTTTCTTTGTATTCTTGGAGCAGAACGCAGTGCCTAGCACACACACACGCAGTACTTTACAAATGTTTGCTGATTGATTAATGGAGTATGTTACTAATAGAACCCTCGTTTAGGTGTAAATTAAGGCTAAAGAGTCAATCGTTTCACAACGAAGGAAGGGACTAAATATGAGTCTTAGGCTAGTTCTATATAAACCTGAAAATACAGTAAATAGCATTAAATAAACTTTTAATTAATCACAGACACAGTTCATTCACCCATGCATATTTGCCCTCACTTGGGGTGTTTGTGTGTTGAGGGAGAGTGGGAGAGGCAGAGCTTCAGATGCCTGGAGGCTGGCATTCAGGAAAGTGAAAACATAACAAACACGTGCAGAACAGAGCAAAATTGATCTTCACCATTTTTCATCAGCATGTGAACTCCTTAAACTTATCAGATCTAAACACTAAAAGATGTCAGTCACATGCTCATACCGATGCTACTTACTTGTAGCTTCCCACTCAGATTTACTTAAGGTCCCCTAAATTTAAATTAAAAAAGAGAGGAGAAAGTTATAAAGTGCAACACAAAACCATACACAGCTTTATAGGAATTTGTTATTGTTTATAACTCATAAAAATTTTAAATGTTAAATGATAGCTAAGGTAATAAAGGTGAAAAACCGCAGGTCTAGACTTAATCATCAATGCAAACTGATACTACACATTTCGAAGGGTGACTCTATATTGTCTGTATACAAGTCTGTGCAGGGTATCCCAAAAGTCTGAGTTCCATTTTAAGTTTTAAGTGCTTACAAAATAGTTAAGCACCTCTTCAATTATAACCAAAATTTTCTTTATCTTAACCAATATATAAAGTTTATTTGTATAATTAGTGATAGTAACCTATTTCTGAAAAAGATAATTTAGCCTTTCTTTCCCAGTGGCCTTTGTGGCCACAGCTGTTGCCCTTCAGCCCAGACCCAAGATGGTGTCAGCCACTGGCTTCATTCAGAGGCTCCAGAATTCGGCCTCCGCGCATAATCTCCAAGCTAAATTGCAGTTATGTTACCAGGAGACAGCTAAGAGAACTCAGACACCTCCTACGCTGCCATTGGGCCCTAGCCATAAGTTTTCAAACAGTTACCATTGTACTCGTGATGGACATCGGCAAACCTCTCCTCCTTCAATTGTAATGACTACTGTGAAAGTTTTGGAGCCTGATCTTCCTGGTAAGAGCTCAGATGAGGCTATGACAGCATCTGGGGAAAAGCCAGTGATACCAGGACACTCCCCCCGCCCCCAATGAAAAAGTGGGAACTTTCAAAGAACAAATCATATTTGTGAAATGGACACAGGAAGATGGACATACAGATGCTAAGAGATTGTGTTTTTAGGGGACTGACTTGAAGGCACCAGCTCCAGCTGCAAAGGCATCATGGAGGATCATACAGAGAACATGAGATCATGACATTTTATCTTGGGGGTAGGGGAGAAACATATATCCTAATACATGATAAATACACTGAAAAAAAAGAAAAAAGATAATTCAAACTACATTCACAAATCCAATACTGGATACAAATACTTAGTCTAACACACTCCTCTTTTTCTGAGAAAAAATGGGAGAGAAAGGGTGAGCCAAAAAGGACAACAAAGTCTGGATTTTTGTGCTCTCTTGCTTTTATTATTACCCAAAACATCAGTTTCCTCCCTAATCCCTTAAAACTTATCTCACTCCATACTCTCTTTTTGCATTTATATAATTGATTTTTGGGGAAAATGGTTATCATTCCTGTATTGGGAAGTAAATATAGGTGAATCACAAACAGTACCTCTGCAGTATGTATAACAAGGAAAAGCTTTTAAAAAAAAACAGTCAAAGAACAGTGAAGTGGTCAGAGCCTGCTAGAGAAACACAATGGACAGGTCTGAATTATCTTATATTTCAATACAATATTTGCTTTATCTAATGCCTAACAAATATTTTCTTTTAGGAAATACTTACCAAAGGTAATCTAACTTGACTATTTTTCATATATTTTGCAGCATGTTCATAATCGCCCAAATTTCCTGAGGCAAGCTTGGAATTCTCATTGGCTGGATATGGCTAAGAAAGTAAATTAAACTCTTGAGTTTTCTTATATCAATGCCTAATTAAATCAACAAATACTAGACATTCTCTTAGGAGCAAAATAATAACTTACTTTAAACATATAAGAGAATTGTGAGAGACACTATGACAAAGAAGAAAGAATCTTGGACTTGGACTAAGAAAGCCCAAGTTCCATCAATTAGCAAATCACATGCAACTTTACTGTTTGAGGTAAATACTAAGAAAAATGTAAAGCACTACCAAAAGAAATGGCCAAAGGATGTGAACAGTTTTTAAAGAACCACATGAAAAGCTATTCTAAATCACTAAAAGAAATGCAAACTAAAAATCTTCGAGCCATGACCTCATACTCATCAAACTGGCAAGGACGAGAAAAGATACAATTAGTCAATGTTGAAGGAGCTATGAGACAACAGATTGTCTCATATTATGATTGTCTCTACTGTTAGTGAAGCTGTTCAAAATAAACATTTATTAAGTGCTTACTATATTCCAGGTACTATGTTAAACACTGAGGATACAAATGAGAAAAAAAAAATAGCCCCTGTCCTCATGGAACTTACAATTTAATGGGGGAAGAAAACACAAAAAAGGAAGCTGAAAAGGATGAAGGGAAGAGGGGAAGAACGTATCTGGTGCAGGGGCATAATGTTGGTAGAGTCAATTCCAAAGAGTGCAGCTAATATGAAATAAAGAACTGGCTGAGCTTTTGAGGCCTCTTTAAATAACTTTTCTATTACACAATGCACAGAAAAGAAGCGGATGGATAAGTGGGGCAGAGAATACAGCAATGATCCTGGAGGCAGGAAGACTTAAGTTCCAATTCAGCCTCAGTCACTTTACTAGCTGTGTGAACTCTGGGCAAGTCAGTTAACCGTCATTTGCCTCAGGACCTCATCCTTAGAATGGAAAATACACTGGAAAAGGAAATAGCAAAACACTCCGGTAATCTTTGCCAAGAAAACCCCACGGAAAAAGTTCATGAACTCATGTAGAACTGGACCTGATGAAACAACAAGAAGAAAGTAAACTACAAATAAATGCCTTTTTAATAAGCTATAATGGATTATACCATGGAAGTATAAGAATATATCATTCAAATGACATTGAAATAATTAAATATCCTGCAGAAACACTAATTATTTAATACTAAAAGGTCTTAAAACCAAAGAAGCATATGAAAGAAAATGGGATTGAGGGATAAAGCAATCAGAAAGTAAAGTCAAAGAAAAGTGATTCAAATTTTTAAGAGATGTTAATGAATGCTAGGAAGACACTAACCAAAATTAAATACAAATACTCACAATCTTCAGAAAGGTATCATAGGATCATTGATCTAGAAATTAAAGAAACCTTAAAAGTCAATGAGTTCAAACCCTTTATTTTAAAGTGGAGGAAACTGAAACCCAGGAACATTAAGGAAGGGTCCAACTTTTTCCTTTCATAAGCCATCTTTAAGTTATTAATATGAGATGTGGATGACTATAAATTCTAAATTAATTTAACTAATATTTTTTTTGGGGGGGAATAGGGGGAAGAGGTCCTTTCTAACCCTAACCACCAAACATTTGAAAGAAACTATCTTTCAAATAGTCACCCCACTCAAAACATCTTTGAATGTAACTACCTGTAATTACCCTGAGAGCCAGTTTACAATCCTCACAAGAACATTAGTTTCACTACTCGAGTCATGAGTATTTCCTTGATTCATTATCTTTTTCTCTAATCTCTTCTCCATCCTCTCTGCTTAGCTCTACCTCCCCCCTCCCCCTTCTTATCGGTACACTTGAAATAAGAGTGCTTGTGCCTAGCTGAAGAATCTGAGAAGAAAGACCCTGGGCCAGACCTGGATGAACACAGAAGACTGACTGACAAGTCTCCTGACATAAACAGATTTAATTAGATAGGGGCAATAAATATATAACAGCTATAAATCAAATCCTTATAAATGGAAGGATAGGTATGTGTGTACATATGCATGTTTATAGGGACAAAGCCTTAAAAATAATTTCTTTGTTCCTAACAGTTAAGAAGTGAGAAAATAGTTTAAAAGGCAATCATTACTTACCCCCATATTGACTAGAAAAACCAAAAAATGAAAAAAAGAGCAATATGGTATCAAAATGATAAATAACCTGGGGCAGCTAGGTGGTGCAGTGAGTAGAGCACCGGCCCTGGAGTCAGGAAGACCTGAGTTCGGATCTGGCCTCAGCCACTTAACACATACTCTCTCTCTCTCTCTCTCACACACACACACACACACACACACACACACACACACACACACACGCACACACACACACACACACAATCTATGTGACCTTGAGCATGTTACTTATGCCCAATTGCGCTCCAAAAAGCAAAAAAGAAACAACAAACTACCATGATATTATAGAGGCAAAAGAATGCCCTTAATTTATATATTACATAATTAAACATTACTTTTTTGCTTAAAATTAGATATAAATAGTATTAAAGTTTTTATTATTTTTATAAAATTGAAGGTTGCCATTTTTCTCCCCATTTCTTAGTCCACATTAAAAAAAAAACTTGATGGTTCAATAACACACTGACAACCTCTACAAAAGAATACAAGGGAAAGAGTCAGTGGTTGGATGCTACTGTACTGCGTCTGAATTCATAATAGCTCTTAAAAATGCTTCATTTTCCTAGAAAAGAGCTATTACTCCTCATTTAAAAAAATCCCTACTCTTCACAGGGTTTTTGTGAGGAAAGAATTCTGTAAACTCTTCATTGGTTATCATCAAAATTAAAGGAAGGCCCTACAGGACCTGCCAGGAAACTAATCGTCACGGAGATACCTAGAGGTGGTACTCATAGCTCATCAGCATCCTAACGAGCCTCTGTCCCTGACTGGAGGATTAGAGAGTACAGCAAAAAACTCCCCAAAATCCTTCCACTGGGCTCAGAAGGCCAGCCAATTCTTCATTTCCTGTCACATGCTGTCCTCAGAATCAACTCCACCAACATCAAGCCCCCAGACCAGGCTCCTTCTCCTCCCTTCACCCGACTTCCTTTTGTGTGTTCTTTTCCCCTATTAGACCGCAAGGTCCTTGAAAGCAGGGACTGTCTTTTTCTTATTAGTATCCCCAGCACACAGCACGGTGCTTGATACATAGTAAGCACTTAATAAATGTTCATCTCATGGTAATTCCTACTTATGGACAATGATACCATCTCTCAATGGCAGAGAATAAAAAGACTGAATATTTTCGAACTGTTTATATAATATTAAATTTACATGAGACAGGAAAAAGAGGAAAAAAATTAGAAAACAATAGTTTTCATGTATATACTCTGAAAAGTAGTTTTACCATGACAAATTAAAAAAATAAAAGTGGGTACAGAACTCCCTCTCTTGGTTAGATTTGGAAAAGAAAAAGACATCCTATTTCTAATTAGTCCAGAGAAAAGAGGAAAAAAGTTTTCATTTCCTTATTTGTCATATGGATGAAAAGTAAAAGAACAAAACAACATGCCCAGCAACAGACAATGTTCAGCTCTTGGTGAATTTAAATAATCTGAAAATGTGCAGTAAAATTTATTCTTTTATCTGGCATTATTCAGAGATTGCTTAAGACTAAGATTACTACTGCGTGCTTTCAATGTTACTTAATCATAAGGATTTAAAAGTGTCAACCATAAATTCCTTAACATTACTTCCACTTTTTAGTCAAAAAATGATACAATTAAATAAGACTGGAACAATGTTACAAAATTATTTAATAGAAAAGCGAAGGGGAAAAATGGGGCTATCCAGGAAAAGTAACAACAATAAGAAAAGTGAATAAGAATCAATTGACAAATACTCCCTGACAAGGACTTAGAAAGAGCTACTGAAAAATCATGCCATTTTATGCAGTGACATTAATTCAAAGAAAAACACTAACTAAACAAATGCAACTGGTTTTTACTGAAATTCAATATTATTATTATTAAAATATAAGAAAAAAATTAGATGTGTTTTAAATGTGCTCTCCATCCAGTTTAAGTTATTGAAACACCCAAAGGATTTCAATTATAAGATGGTCCAAAAAGATGCACTGAGAAAATAGCATAATACAATTAATTAGACAATGAATATGTATTAAGCATCTACTATCCGTCAGGCTGCTGGAGATACAAAGAAAGGAAAAAACAGTCAGGGCTCTCAAAAAGCTTATAGTCTAATGAGGGAGACAATATGCAACAAACTACATGAGGAAAAACTGTAAATTATCAACAGAAGACAGACGCTAGAATGAAGCAGGGACTGGAGGTGTCCTGTAGAAGGCAAGGTTGTAGTCATGACTTGAAGGAAGACAGGAAGCAGAGCATGCCAGGACTGGGGGATAGGCAGTGAGAAATGCCTATGTCAGTGTCAGTCAGGAGTCAGTGTCACTAGGCTGCAGAGTCCAGGTTGGGTGTAAGGTATTTAAAGAGTAGGAGGGGTCAGGTTATGAAGGGATCTGAAAGTCAAATGATTTTATATCTGGTCCTCGAGATGATGAGGTGTCACTGGAATTTACTGAGAGATCAGAAGGTAATTTCAATAGTTCAGGCACAATGTGATAAGAGCATGCATCAGGGTGATGGCAATATCAGAGGAGAGAAAGGGGTATATGTGAGAGATGTTATGAAGGTAAAGGAGAAAAGGAAGATTATTTAAGAGATATTACGAAGACAAAATTCACAGGAGTTGGCAACTTATTGAATAGGATAAGAGAGAAGGATCAAGGATAACATCTACGATGCAAGACTGAGTGACTAGAAAAAGGGTGGTACCCTTGATGGTAATAGGGAAATTAGAAAGAAGGGATGATCTGGGGGAGAAAGAGAATGAATTCTGTTTTAGATATAATTTTAAGATGTTTACAGGACATCAGGTTCAAAGTGTCCAATAATCAGCTGAAGATGTGAGACTACAGGTCAGTAGAGAAGTCAGGGCAGGAATCATCAGCAAAAAGATGATAACTGAATCTGTGGGCTGATCAAGTGAAATAGTAAAGAGGAAGAAAAAAAGAGGATCCAGGACAAAGCCTTGGGAAATACCCAAGTTAAAGCAAAAGAAAGTAAGGAAAAGTTTGATAGGTAGGTAGAAAGAGAGAGTACCTAGCAAGAAGAAAGTGATCAACAGTATCAAAATCTATAGAGACGTCAGGAAAGATGAAGAATGAGAAAAAGACATCAGATTTGGCAATTAAAAGAATGTTAGTGACTTTGGAGAAACAAGTTTCATCCGAATAATAAGGCTGGAAGCCAGACTGTAGAGTAATGGCATCAAATTCAAACAGGAATCATATATAAGGATCCCCATCAGTCACACACTGATTCAGTTTTAAAATGTAATGTTATCTATGTTTTAATTACTTTTATATTTTGTCAAATATTTCCCAATTACATATTAATCGAGTTCAGTGTGCAGCTTTATGTTTTACAACAGTGCTGTAACAATTAAAAAGAGAGAAAAGTAAGTGATGTCACCTAGTAGAGAGTCTTCTCAAAGAGTTTACCCACAAAAAGGAGAGACAAAAGACAATAGATAGCTGGGATGGACAAGCAACGTCTTTTTGACAATGAAATGTCTGTAGGCAGTAGGGAAGCATCCAAAAAACTGGGAGATGTTTAATGATAAAAGCATTGATGATAAAGGAGCAATCTGTTGGAAAAGATGGGATGGGATGGAATGGGATCACCTGTGCATATATATGGTTTTGCTTTGGCAAAGAAACAGGTCACATCTTCATGTGAGACAAGGATGAAAAAGAAGACTGTCATACATGGGGGATATGAAATGAAGAGGAAGTCCTTGGTGAATGGTTTCACAACTTTTTCAGTAAAATACAAGGCAGGGTTCTCAGGTGAGAAGGTGAAGGAGAGGGAGCCATGGGAGGTTTGAGAAGGATATAAAGGTCTGAAAGAGCCTAGTGAATTATCTGGAAAGGTTTAAAAAGAGTGTTTTGCCACAATGAAAACCCAGTTAAAATTATTATAAAACATAAATTTATAGTGAATTCAGTTGGCATAATTTTGTGATTTTCCCCCATCTTTGTTCACTAGAACATGAGTAGGGACAAAGGCACAAGATGATAGGAATCATTCAGGAACAAATATTGGCAGGGATAGATCAGTAACAAGGGGGCAAGAGACAGACAAAAGAATTTAAATGATCCATCAAGAAGTCAAAATGGGAAGACCTGGAGAATGCAGCCAGTGCAGCTAGCCAGAGATTACTGGAAAGAATGAACATACAAACTGCTTAGAAAATACTTCAAAAATGAAAATCTAGTTGATGTAACTTGTGAAATAAATAGCAATTTCAAATTCTTTTCAAAACACTTACCTCTAACGCCTGCATTCGTTTGAGGAGCACTTTGTTTTCAACATTCTTGATCTTTTCTTCATAGAATTCCAAAAATGTCTTTTTGTAAACTAGTTTCATGTTATACTTCTTTGCCATTCTGTTAAAAAAAAAAATTCTGATAGCGCAGTAAAAACATACAGATTTTGAATAATTTGAAACTTCTATGCCACAGTGACATCTTCAGGTTTCAAATAAAATAACCACCCTCCCTAGAAATGATAACACACTGATGCAAAATTCATTCATTCTTTCCACAAGTTATTATTAATAGATTCTAAAATGTACAAAGCACTCAAATAGGAGCTCTGGGAGATACATAAGTATAAACTCTACCCTCAAAGATCTTACACAGTAGTACACAAATTTAATAAGTATATGAGGTACTTACACTGGAAAGAATTTATAAAATTTATAAAATATTTTGTCTATCCTCCTTGTTTTATAACTAAGGCCCAGAAAGGGAAAGGGAACTAGAAAAGGGCACCATCCAAAATGTTAAGGAAATCTGAGGGCTTAAAAGACAAGAGACAAGCCAGGCTAACAAAAGAAGATGAAATTTTATCACTTGAAGTTGAATAAAATAGTTTAAAGAAATAAAAATACTACTTTCAGAGAGGTGGTAAAATGACAGCATTCATTAACTATCTCAAAAAGTTGAAAAAAAGGAGTATTTCCCTCCAAAAAATTTAGTTAAATCAATAGATTCTAAAATGAGCTAGCATATAGTCAGTCTTGTCAATAAACAACAGAAAAGAAAGCTGTGACTCTAAAGATTAGGTATTAACTAAAAAGCTGATTTCCTTTCCACTGATTTCTACAAGTCAAAGGATTTTCAGATGAGAAATGAGGAATATTTAACTTCTGCAAAGTGTTTTAATTAAACTGTCAAATATGCTTGACATTTTCTTAAGCTCTTTTTTTGTGAGATTAGATGTCCCTATCTCACCCATGCTGGAAATACCACCCGTTTCTGACCCGGGCCAGTCTGTTTCTCCTTGAGCTCTCTGCTCCAAAGATTCACCATATCGATGCTGAACTTACTGGGAACACCCAACTGGCTTAGCCCATTCAGAAGTCCCATGATCAAACAATCCGCTGGCGTCAGCCCCCTTAGTAGCACAGACTACAAACTTGTGCCAACTGGCCTAGTATTTACATTTCCTTCCCATTACCATGGGGAGGCACCTAAATAAAAAACTCAACTAGTTTTCAAATGCCCCCCAAAAGTCAAAACATGAAATTTTTAAGTGTGAAAACTTATCCAATGTACACTGTGCTTATAACTTTCTTTACGCCAATGAGAAGATTCTCAGCAGATACTTGCAAAATAACTACAAATAGTATACAATTTCTACTTGCAGAAATGCTACTGAAAATTCTGTAAACAATTTAAGCCACTTACTGTTATATTTAAGCTATGAATTTAAAAAAAATCAGCAAACAAAAATCAAGAGTAGTTTATGTAACTATTAAAGAATCTAATTATTCTTCATGTAAGAAAACCAAACAAACCAAAAAGAAGATACTAAAAATTAGAACTCTAAATAAAATTCAGATGGTTTATACTAAAGTTCATTTTTGCATGACATCACAGGAAATCTCCAATGCTTAGCTTGGGCTCTACTGATAGATCTAAGACTTACCTGTTACACCTCCAATCCAAGTTAGTTGCCTTCACCATTCACCCCCTCTCCATGGTTTACCTGAATTCCATCAGAGAGATGAAGACAGCCTACATAAATGCCCTCTTCCTCCTACTCTAGCACTTTACAGTTAGTACCTTACTCCCCATATGCCATTTCTGGGTTCTCCCTCTACCATTACCACTCAGTAATCACTTCTCCTTTGAAGTTCATTCAATCCATATTGGTTAAGATGCTGGTGGCTGCTGGCCCCCAGGACACGTTTTCCTTCTTCAGTAAGTAGTGTCTCTCTCCTCTCCAACTCCCATCTTCGTATTAAGGGACTCCAACATATATACTGATACTTCTTCGACTCCTCCAATCGCTCATTTCCCATCCAGTCCACCGCAGTGACACAGAGACAGTCATACCCCTGATCTTGCCAGTGCCTCATTGATGAACTCTCTAATTCCTCTATCTGATCAACTATTCTGACTCTACTTCTATTCTGCCTTGCATACCCAAAGCTATTCCTCATCCTCACTATGACCAGCAATCTCTCAACTGCTTAGTTCTTTCCCAATCATCCTCTCTGCACTGGCTACACTTTCCTCCCTTCCCCATCTTGACCCCTTGGTGAACCAGCAACTCCATGCCGTTGTTTTCTCTCAAGTCCTTTGCCTTCTTATCCTATTGCCAATCTTGCCCTATCAAGTCTCAGCTCTGGATCACTCCCATCATCCCGTCTTTGCTCTTAGATTGTGCTGAACAAAACTAGGAAGGAAATCACAAAATTACTCTTTCTGATTGGGTCGACTACAAATTTATGTTACATAATAATTTCAAGTAAGTCCTCAATGAACCAAGGCAATCCTTTTATACCTCCCTAGTCAAGTCACTCTCCCATTTACCATAGTGTCTTTCCTAAATCTTCTCATTCTTCTTCAAAACTGTGTATCTCCCTGCTCCCTTCCAAAAATCTTGCTTTTCATTTTACTGAAAAAAATATGAAGCCATTCACATAGGAATTTTTCTCATCTTACATCCCCCTTGGTATGCTACTATATTCTCCTTCAATCCTGTCTCACATGAAGAAATGGTTCTTCTATACGCACACATGATCCCATCTTCTCCAGCAGATCTATCATTTCTCTCTAGGTTTCAGTGACAGTGCTCTCTCCTGGTTTTCCTACTGTCTGACTATTCATTCTCTGTCTCCTTTATTAAATCTTCATGCAGGCTACATACATTAATCATGGGTGTTTCCCAGGTCTTCTTGGGCCATTTCTTTTCTCTCTATATATATTAATTTGCTTATTGATCTCATCAGCTCCCGAGGTTTCAATTATCATCTCTGTGGATGATTCTCAAATGTTTTGTCCAACACGGACCTGTCTCCTGATCTTATACTTAAAGGTGCCTATTAGAAATCTTGAATTAGCTGCCCTGTAGACATCTTTAATTCACTATGTCCAAAACAGAATCCATTACATTTCCAACCAAGCCTCACCTCTGACTAACTTCCCTATTACTGTCATGAATACCACCACCCTCCCAGTTACCTACACTCACACCCTAGGTTCATCCTTGACTCCTCACTGTCTTTAATCTTCCCTCCTTCACCCAATCAGTTGCCAAGTCCTGTCAATTTTTTCCCCTTCTCTCCTCTGATACTGTCACCACCTTAGCACAGGTTCTCATCACCCTGTACCTGAACTACTACAACAGCCTGAACCTGTCTCAAGTCTCTCCCCATTCTAACCCATCCTCTGTGCTCACCTGTCAAATAGATCTTCCTGAAACATACAGCTGACCATGTTATTACTCCATTCAGTAAACTCCAATGGTTCCCTATCACCTCCAGGATGAAATAGAAAATCCTCTGTTTGGCTTTAAAGCTCCTCATAACCTAAGCCCCTCCTACCTTTCCATAGATTCTTCCTTAATATTCTTCACACAAAACACTGAATCTACTGACTCAAGGCATCTTTACAGACAGGCCATTAAGCCTCGGATCCTCTGCCTCCTCATCTCCAGCCTCCTAGGTTTTAGGTCTCCATCAACTCTGAGCTCAGATCCCAGCTTCTGCCTTTCCGAGTCCTCCTTAGTCTTAGTGTCTTTCTTGTGAGATTATCTCTAATTTATCATGTATATTATGTATATGCATATATGTATATGTTGTTTGTACTCCAATTTATCACATATGTATGTGTAATGGTAATGGATCTGGAGATCTTCCATGCCCCTTGAACTTGCTGACGCAGCAGGAAAGGATGGGGCAGGAAGGAGCCAGGCTGGAGTCAGCGTGGTGACTGCAAGTGGCTCTGCGGAGGCGTGAACTTCTGCTAAGGACACCTGCTGACGACTGCCGGGAACAGGAACTGCGGGAGGCCAGAGCTGCTGGGAGCACGCTGCACGGAGTCTGAGCAGTTACTGTGAGTGAGGAGAGGAGGATCTTTGCCTGAGGGAGCCTGTTCTGTTTTGAAGGTTTGAGAATGGGTGTTTATTGCATTAACTATGAGTGCCAACTCCGTGGCTACTGTGATGGCTTTGACTTTCTAGTTTGGGGACTCCGTTTTCTGGTATTTGAATAATGTTCTAGCTATGTCACCCATGTAGAGAGTCTGTTATATTTTGTGATTAGTAACTATATCAGCATATTTATAGTTACCACAGGCATTGTGAATACTCCATTGCTAACACAGTATGTATGTACCTTGTTTGTACACAGTTGTTTTCATGCTGTCAAACCCATTAGAAGGAAAAGGAACTGGGTTGGGGGTTTTTTGACTTTCTCTGTATTCCTTGCATTTCACACAGTGGTGGTTAATAAATGCCTGGTAGTATAACCTGATATGAAGATTTCAGTAAAAGTATACATTATGAAGTGTAATTGTTCATCACAAAAATAAAATAAAATAAAAAATCAGAATCTCTACTGTATTAAGATTAGCTTTCCTAGGGGCGGCTAGGTGGGAGCAGTAAATAGAGCACCGGCCCTGGAGTCAGGAGGACCTAAGCTCAAATCCAGCCTTAGATACTTAACACAAAAACTAGCCGTGTGACCTTGGCCAAGTCATTTACCCCAAATGCCCCCCAAAAAGCAAAAAAAAAAAAAAAAGATTAGGTTTCCTAGTCAAATCATAATTTCATGAGAAATTTCACAACAGTAAGCAGCACAAAGTGTAACTAAATCAAATTCAAACTAGCATACTTACTGTGAATTTGGAAATAAGGACTATATTCTTGATTTCCCCCTACTTTCACAGAATACTTTAGTTATCTTTTCACCACAACTGGTAGCAACTTTTCTAAATGGAATAGCTAGCACTCGTAGACAGTGCTTTAATATTTGCAAAGTGCTTGAACAAATATTAACTCATTTTATCTTCAGAACAATCTTGAGAGATAATTGTTAATATTTCCATTATACAGACAAGGAAGCTAAGGCAAAGATCAAGTGACATGAACAGGGTCATAAAGCTAGTTAAGTATCTGAGGCTGGATTTGAAATCAGATCATCCCAACTTCAGAGCCACCAGCTCCCTCTATCTAGTACATCTGAGGCCTCAAGCCAGTAGATACCTTCTGTTATACTAACTTTATCAAAACAGACTCTCAAATTATATTCCCAACCCAATTTTTTATCTAAAGATTCATCCCTCAAATTACTCCTCTCTTTATGGCACAGATTATGCTGCTCTCTTAATTTTCTAATTGTCTACTACATAAAAATTAAATTTCTTATTCTGACATTCAAGTCCCAGTCTCCTAATCTAGTTATACTCTATAGCTCTCTAACCTTAGTTCAGATTCCCTTCCAATATGCCACACTCCAATTTAACTAGTTGCCCAACTATCTATTAACACTATGTATCTAGCATTTATGCCTTTATTCATACTATTCTCTTTGTCTAGAATGACACCTCCCCTGCCCACATCTGCCCTTAACTCCTTCAAGCCCATCTGGAAAGTTACCTACTCCATGAAACCTTCATTGACATTCCCAGTCAGAAATGATCCTTTCTGGGGTGGCCAGGTAGCACAGCGAGTAAGAGCACCAGCCCCAGTCGGGATGACCTGGGATCGAATCCGGGCTCAGACACTTAGCACCCACCCAGAAACACCTGGCCGTGTAACCTTGAGCAAGTTACTTAACCCCAATTGCTAAAAAAAAGAAAAAAGAAATGATCCTTTCTTTCTCTAGTCTCATACTTTGTACATCTGTGTATAGTCTCTTGTGAATTATGGTTACTACATAGATATTGTGGAGTATAATACCATTTGTATGTGTGGCCTTCTCCTTGCTAAATCGTAAGCTTCAAGGATCATTTTGTAATTTTATTTGTATCTCCCCAAGCACCTAGCACAGCATTTTGTCACAATGTAGGCGACTAATAAATGGCTGGTGATTTAATTTAAGAAAGCCAAAGAAAAGCAAAGGAGCAAGGCACCATAAACTTTGTGGCACCAGTATTGTGTAGTTACTTTTCTATTTGTAAGGCTACACACTCCTCATTGGAGTCCCACTTCTTTTCCCCAACACTGGCTGAATACAAATAGCATTGTTACCTATACTCCCTTACCCACTTAAGGCAGAAAGAGAATAGAAAAGGATAAATTATGAAAGTCTTACTCAATCAGCAAAGGAAAATAAACCAAAAATTCTGGAACATCCACAACACCTTCCAAGTTGAAGTCATATTTACATCCAAATAAAGGATATTCTCCCTTCTTCTGAAACTTTACAGTGTAGACTTCATTTCCAAATGATTCTGTTTCTGAGGCCTCAAGGCGTTTACTGTAAATTACAAAAAGGATAAAAATTAGATTAATAAATTTATTCTAATCATTAATTTGAAAATACTGAATCTGACAAAAAGCCATCAGTTTGATTTGTTTTGCATATATCGGTTTTGTGCTACTTTCAGAGGCAATATAGTTGAATGCTAACTTTATTACCATTAAAAATAAAGAGAAAAGTAGAGGTAATACTCTAGGTCCAAATGGCTTCAATTTCTCCTATATTTGATCTACAGGCAGAATGCCACTACAACCTCCAGTTTGGTACATAAGCAATCCATATAAATAGGCAGGTCATGAAAGTTTGTTTTAAGTTCAGTATCTGAAACTTGGGACAAGGAAACAAAGTTATAAAGGCTAATAAATTACGTCGTGAAATGAAGCCACAGAACTAAATAACCCATAATTATACCTTAAGTGTAGTATCATTTCAAGTACACATAACCACTGTTTTGTAACACTGTTCCTAAAAGAAACTATGTTCTGAAGGGGCATCAGGAAAGGATGCCCCCACAAATGACCAGCGACCAGGTAGTTAAGTTCCTATCATATGAAAAGACTGCTAACTCCTAAGCCCCAGTAATTTGTCAAAACTATATTCATATAAGAAAAGCATGGATTCTAGGTCAATGATTAACCCAGTATTCTCAGTCAAGAAAAAACTCAAGATGATTCCATCTAAATCTATTCTGGGATCACATCTTGCCCTTTAAAGCCACTACTTTTGTCTTTGCCTAGAATATACTCTTCTCTCAGACTATCCAACCTGTTCTTTAAAATTAAGAACAAATCCCTTTCTTCTCCATGATGTATTCTCAGACTTCAAACCAGTATGGCCCTTCTATACAATTCAATTGCAATTATAATTAATTCATCGTACCTCAAGTACTGTTATATGTTCACAAATCTACAACTTGTATTCCTAATAAGACGTTAAACTTCTTTTTTTTTTTTTTAAAGCAATTGGGGTTAAGTACTCAAGGTTACAAGGCCAGTTATTTCTGGGTGTGGTGCTAAGTATCTGAGCCCGGATTCGATCCCCAGGTCATCCCGACACTGGGGCCAGTGCTCTTACTCGCTGAGCCACCTGGCCGCCCCTGCTTTAAACTTCTTGAGGTGAAAAATTGTGATATATGTTTACTCCTATCCAATACAGGAGTCTAATAGCATATCCTGTACATTGTAGGCACCCAGTGATATTTGCAAATTGACTTAGGTGGTCAACAGTGTTAAGTGCCAAAGAAGACGGAAAAAATAAGGACTAAGGAAAAAAGTTAGTGGCTTTGGCAAGATCATTTGGAAATATTATACTATTATAGAAATCTCTATAGCAGAGGATAAAACTTTTACTTAATATCTACTTCCAGTATACAATATCTACTTCCAGTATACAGCATTTTAAAATGAACAATAAATTTAAAATAAAGAAGACCTCGGCTGGAATCCTGTCTCTGCTACTTACTATCTGTGTGACCTCTGGAAAGTCATTTAACTTCTCTGGGCCTCAGTTTCCTTTCATCATGACAGAATTAATATGATGAACAATTTGTCTAATAACTTTAAAGTTCACAAAGCACCTTCTTTTAAAAAGACACTAGCTTATTTGAACCTCACAAAAACTATGTGAGAAAGGTACTACAGAAAGTAGTTACTACCTCACTTCCAGTTATCCATGTTCACAACACCCACCAGTCATTCCCTACTTCACACTCACCTCATATATCTAATCAGTTGCGAAGACTTCTCAGGCCTGTCTAATATTTCTCACGTCCAATCCTGTCTCTCTACTTGTAGGACAACACTCCTGGTTCAGGCACTCATCACCTCTCGTGTGGGAATCATGAAAGAACACTAACTGCTATCATTGTAATGCCCCCCTTTTCATTTCATCCTCCACAGAGCTCTAATAATTTTCTTAAAGTACAAGTGTGAATATGCTCTCCCCCCAGTCAAGAAATCTCAGTGATGCCTTTGCCCTATTTCCTCCAGGGTCAGACCCAAGTTCCTACTTAGCACTGAAAGCCTTTCACACCTGGCTCCAAAATGCACTTCCTAGCTATTATTACACATCATCCATCACACACTGTACGGTTGGTTCCTCGTACACAACACTCCATTCTCCACTTTTATGCCTTGGCCCATATTATCTCTGCTTGGACAGCACTCCTTAGTCACCTATTCCTCCTTGTTTCCTTCAAAGCTCAGCTCAAATATGTCCCCCTACATGGAATCTTTCCTGATGTCTTAAGTTTATGATGCTTCCCCATAAAAAACACCTCATTTATTTTTTATATATTTATATGTGTACAAGTTATCTTCTCCTATAGAAAAGAAGCTCCCTGAAAGCAGGGATTGCTTAATTCTTTTCTTTGTAATCCCCAGTGGGCAACAGAATGTCAAGTACAATGTGCTTAATTAATACTTGCTGATGATTCTTCTCAGTATGAGGACACATGTGCTAAGAACGTACTGCTCAGTAGGGGGATTGGGGGAAACTGGCTCTAGAATCAGAATACCTGTGTTCAAATTCACCTCCAACACCACTTTCAGTCCCAGATCTACAATTTCTATGAAAAACGAAGTGACTTGCCCAGAGACACATAGCTATCAAGTGCTAGAATTGGACTGAATTGAAGAAAAGAATTGAAACCAAGTCTTTCTGACTCCAAGTCCAGTCAACTATTACATTATACTACCTTTCATGAACTAACAAATATGGACTCATAAAAATAACATGTAGTTTATGGGAAGCTACAGAGTATCCTACAAATTGGGGAAATGTGACACCATTTGGTGTATACAAAGCTTTCAAAATACTTAAAAGTTTTCCACATTTGATCATCATCACAATATTGCTGTTACCATGTATAATAATCTCCCTGTTCTTCTCACTTCACTTTACAACAGTTCATATATGCCTTCCCATGTTTTTTAATTTTTTCTTGAAAACACCATCCTTGTCATTTCCTATGCCACAATATTCCATCACAATCATATGCCACAACTGGTTCAGTTACTCCACAACTGATGAGTTCCCCCTCAATTTCCAATTCTCTGCCACCACAAAAAGAGCTGTTATAAATATTTTTGTACATATATGTCCTTTCCCTTTGTCTATGATCTCTTTGGGGTAGAGAGCTAATACTGGTATGCATAGTTTTACAGCCATTTAGGCACAATTCCAAATTGCTCTCTAGATGGTGAAATCAGTTCACAACTCCATGAATGGTTCATTAATGTACCTATTTTCCCTCATCTCCTGAAGCACTTGTCATTTCTGATAGGTATGAGGTGGGTACCTCGGAGTTGTTTTAATTTGCCTTTCTCTAATCAATAGTGATTTAGAGCATTTTTTCCACATGACTACAGATAGCTTTGTTGGCTCTACCATCCCAAGATTTAATCTGAGGTGTTATTTTTAAAGTTATATGGAGGGAAACATCTGGGAGAGTTCAGGCAGTAGCCAGCCTGTACTCTGCCATCTTGGCTTCATCTAGGCAGTTTTCTTTTAAGATTTCTTGAAATAGCACATCTAGGCTCTTTTGTGGTTATAGCTTTCAGGGAATCCAACGATCTTTAAATTTTTCTTATTCATTTTTTCTAAGTCTTGCTTTTTTTCAGTCTTCTCATTTATTTCTTTTTGTCTCATGGTGTCACTGGCTTCTATTTGGTCCATTCTAATTTTCAGGGAGATCACTTGGACGAGATTTTCTACATCTCATGCCAAGGTATAAATTCCCATTCCATTTTTTTTCCATAGCTGTCATTTCTTTTCCAATTTCTTCTCTAGAATTCTCATTTTAAAAAATTTTAAAGCTCTTTTTAAAATGTTTGCTTTATCTCTTCCAAAAATGCTAGTTGAACTTTTGTCCAAGCTGTGTTTTATTTTGAAACTTTACTTTTAAGTGCTTTGGGAACATTCTTCTTTGGCTTAGTGATTTGTGCATCCCTTTCACCATACTAATTTTCTATGAAGGAATTCTTTCTGTTATTGTTTGCTTTTCCTTCCAACCTACTTCCTGACTTTAGACTCAGCATTAGAGCTGGGTTCTGCACACTTTCAGAAGAAATGACTGGGATGATTCCACTCCTATATTCTTGGGAATTTGAGTGCTATTATTCCTGGATCTCAGGGTGAGCTCAGGTTTGAAGTCTAGAAGCTTTCAGTGCTCTCAGTGTTGTGATCCAGGGTAAAATCTGAATGCTGTCCCCAGGTCTAAATTCTACATGTTTCTGACCTGGGTTTAGGGAGTCTGAGCAACAGCAGACTGCTGTTGGTCCCAGCCACTATTAGCCAGCTGGAAAGCTCTGCTGGTTCAGAACCACAGGCTCTTCTTTGTTCTGCGCTTCCTACCCTGATTATTCAAACTGGGCTGGACTGACACCCCAGCTCCACTCCTGAAGTCCAAAGCTACACTGTTGCTGCTTGCTTCTGAATTTGTTCCTCCCTAGGTATATGGCCTAGGGGCCACTCTCTATCCAAGAATTCTATCCCAAGGCTTATACCCTAAATCTATGACCAGAGTGGGGGTTGGGGGGGAGAACAGTACACCAACTTTCCCACTTTCTTTTCTCTGTACCATAACTAAAGTCAATAGAAATACATCTTGAAATGTAAAGGGCATGCTTTGGTTTTTGCATTTTTTCGGCCTTTAATTTCCCATATACTTCTCTCAAATAAGAATGAGGTTAAATCACAAAAGAAAAAAAGAAAGAGGAAAACCATTAGACAGCTTTCTTCCTATAAAGAGAAATCTCATAGCTTCCTTTGTTTCATCACATGCCTGACAATAAGACTAGGCAAGTGCATGAAATCTGACATATATCAAATAAGCAAGGAAATATTAGAGCATGTTAATAAAGCCAAAAATATTAAGCAATCACATGAAATTTCTAATCAGTTTCCTATACTGATATATGATGTGAACTGTGCTTTCTAAAATCAGCAAGTCAAGGTTCAACACATAACTATTCTATGTGCATATTCTCAAAAAAGATCCTTTAACTAGAAAAATGAGTATACTGCATTTGTTAGACCTTAATATGACAGTGCATTAACAAAAAGTCATGCTGAAAACATTTTTAAAAGTGTACACATTCTGGACATTTCATAAACTATCACACACTACCAAAAAAAAAAATACTTACATGAGCTCAAAGCTATTTGGTGTAGTACCAATGAAGTACCCTCCAGGGCAAAGTTTCTCACAAGCATTTCTGAGCATCATATCAGCCTGTTCATAAGTCTCAAATGAATAATGATATACAAACTGACAACTGCAAATGTCAAAGCACATCTCTGGATCACGAAATTTATCAGTCAAGAGCTCCTGAAACAAATTCAAACAGGCTAAGAATTCAAACTATAAAAGCCTAGATATAAAACTTTCTCCAAGTTGAAAACAGAATTTGAGGGTCTAAAAGGTAAAAAAATTTCAAAAGCTTTCCAAAAAACTTAACAAATACAAATTAAATAAGACATTGCAACAATATGAGAAGATACTAAGAAAATTAATATTTTATAATATAAATTGTTAATCAGATAAACTTTATTTTTCTTTCATTAGGTAAAACACTTCCAAATTCTATTTAGGGAGGCAAGAAGAGACTATTAGAGTCATTCTATAGGAAAGGATATTAAATAATCTGGAAAGCATCCAATGCAGCAGGACCACAGTGCCTTACAAACAGGTACCTTAATATTTACTGAATGAACAACCAAGATGGGGATTGGTCTTAATTAAGTGCATGACACATGAGTATCAGATGAAGGGGATAATCATGTTAAGAAGATTCCAAGAGATAATAAAAATAAATTTTTCCACTATCTGCAGTCATCATTGGGAAAAAAACAGAATTAGGATTTGTTCTGACTGACCCCAGACTGGGCAGAAATAAGAGCAATGAGTAGAGTTTGCAGAAGCATATTTGGGGGAGATTTAAGAAATAACTTCTACTAATGAAAACAATTCAGAGGTTGTATGAGCTGTCTTTCTCACTGGAAATCTTGAAGCAAATGCTGGATGAGCCTCTGGCTCAGGATGTTCTGAAGCCATTCCTGTCCACAGATTCTAAACCTACCACTATCTTGCTCAAACCAAAGGATTCAGCAGTAATGTCCAACCAAGATTCTATGTGAGATGATAAATCTATCAGTTTATAAAATGACCATTGAATGGTAATTATTCTGTCACTATTGACTTCCCCTTTTAAGGTTATTACAAAAATTAATTAATTTCAAGTTTAAAATGGATATGACTGAGGTAAAAATAAATTCTTCAAAGAATATAAAAACTAAAGTACAATTCACTTGAGATTAAAATAACTGACAAAATTTTAAAATACCAAAAATCAATTCCAGTGTTCAGACAACACATAAAACAAGAAAACAATACCTTGGAGCTGTCTGCAGTTACAAATTCTGCACTGAAAATGTACTCGTGGTCACGACAGTGATTCTTCATGTCAGCATAGCGCTGCTGACACTGCTGAAGAGAAATATCAGCAATATCTACACAGAAAAGCTTCTAATTAAAAGTTATTACAGACCAAAACACAGGGTAATAGTAAGGTGGAGAGGCAGAGTTATGTCACAAATCTCAAACAATAATCTTAATTGTAAATTCTGGGCTAAATATAAAATAGCTTAGGTATTAAATCAAATCTATTTCCTTCAAAATAAAAAAGAATTTTCTCATTCTGATACAAAGGCACCTATTAGTTTATTGTTTTTTAAAAGGGATAAAAAGTTTTTAAAAGGCAAAGTTTACTATCTAAGGACTTAAAAGAGTCAACACAAAAGGTGAATCTTGGTTTCAAAGACTATGGTCTAATCAAAGTTTCAGTAAATAGGAATTTGCTAAGGAGGAAAGCACTGGTCCTGGTTTGAATTCCAACAGGACATTCTCTGCACATTATTCATTACCGCATTCTCACAGATATCCACTTTTGATTATATTCTGCGTAACAGTACCATTCTTCACAAAACTACCAAAATGATCCTAAAACATAAGATATCAAGTCTGAGTTGTCAAAGCAGTGAGTAGTTCCCTGAGACTTTAAACATAAAAATACAAACACCTGAGCCTGGTTATTTTTAATCCTACACATTGTGATTCCAAACCACCGTTCTACATTTCTTTTATTTCCTGCCTCTGTCTGCCCTCCATGTTTAGAATGCAATACTTCTCATTTCTACCTCTCTGAATTTTTTTCTTCCCAGTTGCCAGGTTGCTAGTGCTCTCTCTCTCTCAAATCATCTTGCAGTTATTAAGTAAGGTGTTTCTTTTCCCAGGGAAATACTAGTTCTTTAAAGGTAAGCAGAGACTATCATTTTTGTCTTTTTATCACCAGAGCTTAGTATGGTACCTCGAATGTAAATGGTAAAAGGCTAACAAGTTCAATTAAACAAAAATCTTAAGGCTAAATTAAACTCTAACTTCTTCATTATTTACACCATGTCCCTTGTGACCAATAGCATGTGTTTACAACACATCTGGCTATGTATGCCTAAAAATTCAGTACCAGGCCACAGAAAACATAAATGGTCCACAATGGGGAAAAAAGCCTTTACTTATACAATATTTCACTTTAAAAGCATCACTAAAGTCTTAGTGTATTAATTAAAAGTAGATTAGAGCCCCACTATAATTTGGTCTCTGGGATTCATGCCTTAATATTTTAATTATGAGGTCCTTGCATCGTTTCCAGTTACCTGACTCAGCAGAAATAGTTGTTTCTAAAACAATTTATTTCTTCTTACCAGTACACACTAGTTTGCTAATTTTGCCCTTTTTCCACTTGAGTAAATCGCCACCTTTCCCACATCCCAGGTCCAAAACAGTGATGTCACGTTTCTTTTTCTGTCGCACTTTTTCTAAAAATTCCCCTGAAAAAAAAAAGTAAACCAAATACTTTACTTTTGTCAAAGCACTGGTTGTTGCTCTAAACATCTGACAAGACACATGAATTATTACAGTTAATTTGCAACTTAAAAATAAATTCAAAACTACAAAAATAAAGCTGTCTCTAAGTGGGACAACTAAAAATCATGTGTTTATTAGTACGTTCTCACAGGAAAGCATTTTGAAAAACTGTCTTAGAATTCTCTTCAACTATATATACATATATCAAATCCTGATGTGTAAAATGATCACTTATTTCCCAAAGCAAGGGAAGAACTAGCAATTCATAAACTAACAGTCATGACTTTGATGTTAAGTCTGAATTTTTTAAAGTCTTATTTTTCAAAGGAAATAGGAGTTTTTCCAATGATAACTCTCAAGTGTTAACAGCCTGATTAAAGTAGGACTCTCTTGGGAACAGAATGAAACCTAAAGAGAACACCAAAGATTAGTCAAAAAGTGACACAGTCTAATTAAAGCTATATCAAGATCTTGGGAAAAAAACCCTCACATATAAGAATCTATCACAACTGTCAAATCACATTTAGAGCTCACAGAAATAATCATATTTACATTGGCTAAACACCTGTAAATATTCTTTATTTTTGTTTTTTTGCTTTTTGAAGGGGGGGAAGGCAGGGAAATTGGGGTTTAAGTGACTTACCCAAGGTCACATGGCTAGTTAAGTGTTAAGTGTCTGAGGCCCAATTTGAACTCAGGTCCTCCTGACCCCAGGGCCAGTGCTCCATTCACTTCGCCACCTAGCTACCCCATATAAATATTCTCAAACAACTGCAGTGGTTAGCACTACTAAATTCTATCTAAATTACTACATACAAATTAACTTCTCTTTTCTTATCACATTCAGGATAAAATCTTCTGCTTTGTACAACATAAAAGAAAGCATCATGGTATAATGGAAAGAGTTCTGGATTTGGAAGACAGATGATCTTAGCCTGAGTCCCAGCTTCAAAACTTCAACTTCAAATCTGTGGGCCACGGGGAAGTCATAGTATGGGGCCTGTTTACTTCTCTGTATAATGATGACATGTAAAATCTACACAGCCCATCTCACAGAAGTGGTATGTTGTATGATTTATAGGTAGGGAAGTACAGTAAAAAGAGCACACTGTATGGAGCTGGAGGCTCTGGGTTCAAATCCTAGTTCTGCTCACTATCTTTGGGACTTTGGGCAAGTCACTTAGACCTCTCTGGGTTTTAACTTTGCTCAACTATAAAATGAAGGGTAAGCTGAGGTCACCTTCAAGTTTTCAGTCTATATAATTACTTGTTCCCTATCTTCACTGATCAATGAACAATTGCTTCTGGGTTTCTATTAACTGTAGGATCACAGGACAAAATCACGTTTCAAATGTACTCTTTAAAATTATAAAGATCAAGAAGTTTATGTCATAGAAATCAGAAATTTCAGATTTAAAAAAGGAACTATATATGTATATATATATACTATACACACAAAAAATTTTTCTACACAATCCAAATAGTATAAGAAATAAAAAACTAACTCCAAGGTTTCACTTCATACCATGCAAAACTATCAAAGATGACCAAAAAAATGACATAATAGTTCATGCCTAAACAGGAATTTTTTAAATGAATAAACTAAAACCTATACAAAGGAAAATAATTATACTGAAAATGTTATCAAAATAATAAAAAATAAGAGGAACTGTAGGAAGACAGGCATACTGATATTCTGCTGGTGAACATGTGAAGTGGTCAAACAGTTTTGGGTTATTCATTTAGAATTAGAATTATGAAAGAAAAGTAAGTAAGTTTTTCACAACCTTTGAGCCAGAAATCCTACTACTAGGATTATATCTTAAGGAAGTTGAAGACTGAAACAAAGGTCCAAAATACAGCAACTATACCAACATTTTCTTTCTTTTTTTTTTTTTCCTTTTGGAGGGCAATTGGGGTTAAGCAACTTGCCCAAGGTTACACGGCTATACCAACATTTTCACAGCAGCACTGTTTGTGTTAGCAAAGGAACAGACACAAAATCAGTGCCTACAGACTGGGAGAAGAACTGAAAAGAATATGAATATAATGGAATACTATTCTAGAGTAAGAAACCAGAATAAACAATGTAGCATAGTAGAGCTGATAAGACTGTGGAGTCAAGAGGACCTGGGTGCAAGTCTCAGCTCCAAAACACACTGTGACTGTGGGAATTCACTTAAATTTCATAATGCTCCCATAAACTGACCAGGACTCTAAAAGATATGGAGTAGGTGCCAATTTGCATTAGTAGATGGCTTTTCCTCACAGGAAGGCAAGCATTCACATGGTAGTCAGAAGAAGCGCTACAGGGTCACTCTCAGGATCTCTCTTAAGAACTTTGGAATTGATTATGTGACACGGGAGACACTGGTACAGGACCATTCAGCATGGTGTGCCCACATCAATCAGAGAAGGTGCTGTACTCTACAAGCAAGCAGAATTGAAACAGCCATCTTGGCTCTGCCCCCACAAGCTATCTTCTTGATGCTACAGCAGAAACTGACACCGGAAAAAAAAATCTTAAGTGTATGACCAAAAAAATGAGCAGAAAGACTGACAAAAAGTTATTAAGTGGATTGAGGCTATCCTATAAACAAAGCCAAAGCCAAGCAAACAGAGAAGCTGGAAGGATATATATAAATGACTAGAATACAAAGTATTTAAGAGTAATATCATAGAATCAAAGTTCAGAGGGATCTTAGGGGACAGCTAGACTGACCTGTAATAATAGACTGCAAGAAGGGGAAGAAAGAGTAGAATACAAATGACCAAAAATTACAATCTTTTTCTTGGCGGGATCTTTTTAAAAAACCCCTACAAACAGTACTTCATGCTTTGAAGTATAATACTACATGAGCCTTTTCCCTAAAAATCAAGTACAAGCGGTCTCCAATTTATCATTTTATCTCCAGTGACTGGCATCCAGAATGCATTTTTTTTTCATAGAAACTGCTATGCCAGTAAATGAGATTTTGCAAAGTTTTAATTGGCTGTTTTTTCTTTCAACACCAGATACCAAGTCCTTCACCCCTAAAAAGTTCTGTTGGCTTGTCCGCAATGGCCAGTTTAACTCAGTGTACCTAAAGTATAGGGTACTGACAGCAACCACCAAATTCATCATTGTCTCTAAGGAAACTATTTATGGGACAGACACACCCCAATCCCACCATATCAATGCTGATAGAAGAGGATGCTCAAGCAGTTACAATGTCTATGCTATTGTTCTAGAAATTTAACCCAGCTACTAGAATGGAGATATAAAGAGATGCTTTCTCAACTACCAACTTGAGCTACACTATCACTACTATCACAGAGAACATCAGTCAATAACTTCAAACAAATGGAATACTGGGGTGGCTAGGTGGCACAGTGAAGAGAACAATGGCCCTAGAGTCAGGAAGACATGAGTTCAAATCTAGTCGCAGACTCTTAACACTTACTAGCCGTGTGACCTTGGGCAAGTCACTCAACCTCAACTGCTCTGCCTTCTTCCCTCCAAAAAGCAAAAACAACAACAATAACTACAACCCACAAACGGAGTACTGTACCTCCTTTTCAGAGACCAGGGGCTTATTGTTAGCTGGTTTTTCCCCCTCTAATATCTCACTATTGGTTAAGTCTCTATTAATCCCTACTTAGAATTAAAATTGTAAGTCCTAAGTGGAATCATTGGTCATTCTGGTAAGTTTAGCTTTAGATCCAAGTACACAAAAACTTTCTTAATGTTTAACTATACCATTTTTTTTTAACTATACCAAAGTGTTTGTTCGATACCCAATTATGTTAGAGGAAGAGAATAGAAAAGACAACATAAATCTGTAATAAAAATATGATAATCATACCAATGAGGACACTCTTCATCCAATTATTAAAGTTTCGAAGGTAAAAAATACGACTCTGACTTCGCTTCTCCAAGCCAACTTCCTGAAGCTCATTGTAGTGAGCAGCTACTGTTGAGCCATGTCCTTCTTCAAAATGCTTAACACAGGAAAAAGGAGAATATTAAAACAAGTATAAAACTGAGAATAACAAAAATTAATCTACGCATGTGCACCCAACTTTAAAATGCAGCTAAAAGTCATGAAACCCACCATTCATCAGCGGGATTCCTTCTCTATGCCGCCCTGCTCTTCCTGTCCAAAACAGCTTCACTCTCCAAACCATGTCACCAGAGACAATCGCCAAATAGGCCATCTCCCGGACGGTCACCTTGTCTGTGGCGACCTCCCCACCCCCACATCCCCCACACATACAATCTTCATCTTTTTTTCTAAAAACTGCAATCAAATCACTACCACCATTAACAAATCTAGAAAAGCTGTGTTACTAAGACACTTTACTGATCCACTCAACATCTTTGTTATGTCACACAGACCATGATACCCTTCCCTAGCCATTACTACTATATATATATATATACACATACACACATATACATACACGTATGTATGTATGTATATGTGTGTTGTATGCCAAGGCAGCTAGGCAAAAGTATGGCTAGAATACAGGGGTTGGAAGTTCAAACCCCTACTCAACTACTTACTAGCTTTGTGACTGTAGTGGCAACAACACTGGCATACTAAGGATGGCTGCTAGCACAAGTTCTTAGAACTGCTTTACTAGGAAACATAGCTGTTCAAGGGGTCCACAATCTTTTTAAAATTACATTCAATGGTTAAGGGTAAAAGTCAGCACCCCAAACGTCAGAGAAAATGCAAACAAAGAAATACAAGCAGAGAAATAAAGACCAACCAACAGGACTTCTAACTGTCTGAGAAATTAGCACAGATCAACAGACAGATCCAACTGTCTGATCAAGGTAATACACACATAGCTACCAGAGAGAGAAGCACCAACGCCTGGGGTTTTCAAAGCTGGGGGGCTCCTTAAGGGCTACCCAGAGTCTCATCTGGTCAAATCACAAGAGCACTCTTCCAATGAGTGAGCCCCAAAGCCAAATGCTAACCTAGGAGTATATATACCCTTTTTAGAGGCAGAGGGCATCATGACTCAGTGCCTAATTAGAAATTAACAAAAAGTGTAAAGCTCTTCCTACAAGGGAGTCTCCCCTAATCAAGTTTCCCTTAATGGCCTCTACATGAGGCCTATTAATGGGGAGGGAAGATCTTAAATCCCATTAACATTACAGTGACCCCGGACATGTCACTTAACTTCTGTCTACTTAATTTGCTCATATGAAAAATGGGAATAATAATTGTACCTACCTCCCAGGGTTGTCATGAAGACCAAATGAAATATTAGGTGTAATTATTACAATTTAGCACAGCACCTGGCACAGGATAGGCATTTAATAAACACTTGTTCCCTTCTCTTCCCCCCATTAGAATATAAACTCCTTGAGAAAAATGATTGTCCAGATTTTCTATTTATATCCCTATTGCTTAGCACAGTACCTGGAACATGGTAAGCAATTAAGAAATACTTTATATTAAATCTTAAGAGGAAGAAAGATGATCTTTTCTCCCTTCTTCCCAAATAAAAGGTTTTTCTTTTAAAATTGTGTTTTCTTTGTTTTATCTAAAATTAGGTTTTAAAACATTAGAAGTACAACTCTTCTAAACTTTCAGAATTGAGAAATAATGTAGACAATTTAGAAAAATTAATGTAGTCAACAATAAACATTTTATTAAATGTTCTAAATGCCTACTATGTACAAGACACTGTAAAGCTACAGATGTCTAACAGTAATGAATAACACCGAAGTATAAAATGGCATCTATATTAAACTACAATAGTACAAAGGAACATATATTTGAACTAAGTCTATATGGAGAAATATCTGTAAGGAACTGTGATCTGCTTTAAGCAAATCCAATGACCAAAACCAGAATTTATAAAACAAAGTAAATTTTATTACTATTCACCATAAAATATGGCTTGATTCCAATTTGAAGTGTTTGACTACCTATATGCATCTGTTTTAAAAAAAAATTTATGAAATATGTTATTTCAAAAACAGCTGGGCAATACCACATTATAATATTACATAAATTAAAATACACCTGTGGTACTTCATATACATGTGGCCTCAATGCCTCAGGTTCCCCACCCCTGGTTTAGCTACTAAATTATTACAAATATTACTTATGACTCATAGTAGCTGTGCTTTCTTCCTCCTCTGAAATGATTTTAAGAGAAATGTAACATTATTTGACTTTTTCTTGATGTGCTTTCTCAGTATTGCAGTTTGGTTCCTGCCAAAACGAACTGAAATCATCAATTCTAATCTTGGGAAATTTTTAGTTATTTGACCCACTAGGTCCTCCAGTGCAGCCTTTTGAATGAATGCAACTTCAAAGAACAAATCCCCTTAATAAAAGGATTTTTTCTGTAAAACTTGTACTCAGTCAAAAGGCCCCCAAGGACCTAAAAGGCCACACATGGCCTCAGGGCAGCAGGTTCCCCACCCCTGAGCTAAACATTATAAAAACATAAGTATAAACATCAGTATTTCTTTATTTTATAACATTATTTTTTATAATTTATAATTTTTATAAATATAAATTATAAATTTATAATTTTTAATTTTTATAAATATAAATTATAAATTTATAATTTATAACATCAGTATAAAACATGGAAGCTAAATAGCTCCTTTAAAGTTATGCTATATCTTTAAATAAATTTTAAAATCTAAATATTTTAAACATATTAAAACTTACTCTGCGTTTTACAGGAACATCTTCACCTTCCAATTTTCTCTTTTTCGAAGGAGTGCCATCTCCACACCTAGAAGTAGCATCTTTTGGATCATCATCAGTCTCTAACTTTCTTGTTCGTGAAATGCTCTCTTCATCACCTGCTGCAGCTCTTTCCTCAGAAAAAATTTCATCATCCAACTTTCTTGTCTTTGATGGAGTACCCTCTCCACAACTGGCAGTCTTAACTTCAGGATCATCCTGAAACTCTAGTTTTCTTTTTTTTGGTGTGCCTTCCTGAACACTGTCAGTATCCCTTCCATCAGGGGATTCAGTTTCATTAACACTGACAGAGAGTTCTATTTTGGAAACTACAGATGCCTCTTCATCTTCAAAGATCTTTTCACAATCCTCTGTTTTGGCAGAATTTTCCATTTTGCTCAGTGATCTGAATTTAAAGCTTTAGTTCATAAATGAAAGCTGCAAAAGCAAATATTTTATGTTAAATATGCATAATGAATGGAGAATTATCATTTCTAAATACTGACTCTGGAGGTCGAGCCAAGATGGCAGATTAAAGGCAGAACCCAGATGAATTCTCTCAACGTTATCCTCCATACAACTTTAAAATAATACTTCAAATCAAATTCTGTAGTGGAAGAGCCAACAGGTAAGGGTAAGACACTTTTCTGGCCTAAGAAAATTGGCAGGAATGTTCTATGACACTGGAGTGGAGGCCTCTCCAGAGTGTGACAGCAGCAGCAACTTTAGGAGCTCCCAACCCAGAGATATTAAGAGGGTTGGACAACTGGTAAGAAAGAGATTACAGGGGACCTCATGCAGGTACTTGCACATACACAGTTCTGGGTCACTGTTCCAGGGTGGAGAAGAATGTGGTCAGCCAAAAGGGAGCAGGGACATTGGTCACAGTTCCAGAGGCAAGAAGAGCAGTACTACAGGACAGCAGGGGGGCTTACTGAGTAAAGACCAGAGTACAAACCGGAAGAACAGTGACAACATCTCTAACCAGATCACACTACCTTCGGAGCACTGAAAACTTTCAGATCCTCAGAACTAGCTCTGAAAACAGCAGCACATAAAAGCCTGAAGCTTAAGATAACATCTCTTCACCCTTAGGTAAGCAGAGTCCAACTTCAACATAAAGTTCAAAGTCAAGAAACAGGCTGGGAGGACGAGAAAACAAACAAAAAAGAACCTGGAACATGAAAAGCTACCATGGTGGCAAGGAAGATGAAGGCATATACTTAGAGACAATAACAATGTGAAAACAGCTACAAGGAAAGCCTCAAAGAAAAATGCTAACTGAACCCAAGCCCAGTAAGACTTTCCTAGAAAAGTTAAAGAGATAAGTATAGTACAGGAAACACTGGTTTAAAAAAATAAGAATAATGCAAAAAAAAAAAAAACTATGAAAAGAGAATTAACAGCTTGATAAGAGGCAAAAAAAAAATCACTGAACAAAAGAACTCCTCAATAAGCAAAATAGGTCAAATGGAAAAGGAAATTAAAAAAAATTCAATGAAGAAAATAATTTCTTAACAATTAGAACTGAGCAACTGGAAGCCAATGACTCCATGAGACATCAAGAACTAATAAAGCAATGTCCAAAAAAATAATAGAAGAGAATGTGAAATAACTCACTGAAAAAGCAAATGGCCTAAAAAATAGATGGAGAAGAGATAATTTAAGAATTATTAGACTACCTGAAAGCTATGATCAGAAAAAGAACTAGAATTATCTTTCAAGAAATTATTTTTTAAATGCCCCAATATCTTAGATCCAGAGGATAAAACAAAAATTGAACAAATCCACCGATTATCTTCTAAAAGAGATCCCAAAATGAAAATTCACAAGTATATTATAGCCAAATTCCAGACCTCAGAAGTCAAGGAGAAAATACTGCAAGCAGCCAGAAAACAGTGGAAGGAAAATGGAAGTGATGGCCAAGCAATTCTTGATTTTTCAACTTTCATCAGAATTGATTCAAAGAGGGAAGATATGTGGAGAGAGAAAGAAAGAGAGAAGAACTTACTCAGCTGGGTACAGAAATCTATCTTACCTAATAGAGAAGCAAGAAGAGAAGGAGGTTAAGAGAAAGGGAGGCTGAGGGGCTGCAAATCATAAAAGGGAGGGCAGATTAAGTGAGGCAGTGGTTAGAAGTAAAATAGTCTTTTGAGAAGAGACAAGACAGAGATAACAATCAACAGAAAAAAATTAGGATGGAGAGAAATATACAACAATCATAACTTTATCTGTAAATGAGATGAGCTAATCCACAGAACAGAAGCAGATAGCAGAATGGATTAGAAACAAAAATCCAACAATATATTGTTTAGAAGAGATACTTGAAACAGAAACACATAGAGGCAAAATAAGGGGCTGGAGTAGAATCTAATATGCTTCAGCTGACATAAAAAAGGCAAGGGTAGTAATGTGATCTCAGACAAAGCAAAAGAAAAATAGATCTAACAAAGAGATAATCAGAGAAACTACATTTTGCTAAAAGGTACCACAGACAATTAAGTAATATCAAAAAATTTTACAGCATGCTTCTCTGATACATGTCTTACAACTCAAATACATAGGGAATGGAGTCAAACTCATAAAAATAAGAGCTATTCCCCAATAGGTAAATGGACAAAAGGTATGAACAGGCAGTTTTCAGAAGAAATCAAAGCTATATCATGTGAAAAAAAATGTTCAAATCACTACTGATCAGAAAAAGGCCAAATTAAAACAACTCTAATGAACCACCTCATACCTATCAGAAAAGATATATGTTTCAGGAAATGAGGGGAAAATAGGTACACTAATGAATTGTTAATGGAGTAATGAACGAATTCACCCGCTGTGGAGAACAATTTGGAACAAGCACAAAGGGTTATAAGTTGGGCACACACTCTGACTCATCAATACTGCTATTAGGTCTCTATCCCAAAGGGATAAAAGAAAAAAAGAAATCAATACTTATGTACAACAATATTTAGTCACTCTTTTTGTGGTGGCAAAGGGTGGTGGAAGTTCAGGGGATGCTCATCAATTGGGGAACAAGTTGTGGCATGATTGTGATGGAGTACTGTTGTGGGCATAAGAAATGACAAGGAGGATGGTTTCGGAAAAACAAGGCAAGACCTGTATGAATTGAGAAGAACCAGGAAATCATTGCACACAGTATATGTTGTAATGATGAACAACTATGAAAGACTTGGCTATTCTGTTCAACATAATGATCCAAGACAATTCCAAAGGATTCACGATGAAAAAAATGTTATACCTCCAATGAGAAAACTGATGAACTCTTGAGTGCAAACTGAAATATAATCTCACTTTAATTTTTTTTTTGGCAACAAGGCTAATATGGACATTTTTGCATGAGTTCAAATATTTAATTTACATTACATTGCTTTCATTCTCAGTATGTGTGGGAAGGAGAGAATTTGGAACTCAAAATTTTAAAAGAATGCTAAAAAAATTGTTGTTCAGTTGTTTTAGTCATGTCCAACTCTTTATGACCCCATTTAATGTTTTCTTGGCACAGATATCAAAGTGGTTTATAAAATTAATAAATGCTGACTCTCTGAATCTATTTTAATCAGTAGTTTATCCATTAATCTTGATTATTCAATTAAGATCATTAAAAATAATTTAACAGAGAGGACAAATACTCAAGAAATTTAGAAATAGATTAATGTCAATCATGTTTCTAAATCTGTTTAAAAAGAAATAATACTAGGTATATACTCAAATCATTATACAATATGGTTATAAACAAAGAACACTTTGTATGTCAACAGTATACAAGGTTTTAGTTCAAATCAACTATTGACAAAGTTCAATTTGCCACCTCTATAACACCAAGATTTGTAAATAAAATTATTTAATTTTAGTTTTCAACATTCACTTCCATAACTTTTAAATTTTCTCTCCTTCCCTTCTCCCTCCCTCCCCAAGAGGCTTGCAGACAGATCTATAGGCTTGTAATGGCAAGCAAAAAAAAAATACTTAGCACCTTCGTCAAGCTATTTAAGTATTTAACACCTTATTTAAGCCCCTTGTGATTTAAAGGTGGGAGGAACGTGTTGAACAGGAAGGGTGGGACAGGAAGGAGAACCACCATATATAAGGAGGAGCACAAGCCAGGACCGAGCAGAGTTGAGAAGGAGAAAACTTGTGGTGTCTGGCACTGTGTTTGCCTGTTCTGTGCTGATTTGTGATACTTTGTTTTTCTCAGACCTTGTTTGTGGGTCTGTACTGATTTTACATGCAGATAGTGAATTGATGATGGTGCCAGCAATGTGCATGAATGTTTTGGCTCTGCTAAACTTTGTTTTCCCAGAAACAGAAACGGTGAAGGACTTGAGGTGGACTGGACACTGTGAGCTTCAACATGGAACAGGAACTGGACAAGGAGCTGAGAGCTGCCTATGAATCCAGATGGCAGCTGGGTGAATTCAAGCAAAAGTTGGGAGCATGGAAGAGGAACCCATGGAATCTGGGAGCCAGCCTCCAGTCAAGATGAAAAGACATCCCCTTGGGTACTTAGTACTGACAAGATCATGATTTACTGTGACCTAGGGGTGGAAGAACTTTGTATTTTGTAACTTGTACCCCCTTAAGGATGATTGAAAGTTAAGAAAAAGATTTCTAACAGATTAAGACAATGTGACCTAGTTGTGGGAGACCTTTGTACTTTGTATCCTGAATGATACCTTTTGTTTAAAACTATGTGGCCACTTTAGTGATAAGTTATTATGTTAATCATTGCGAATGCTGTATTTGGTGTCTATGAATGCTTTGCCTTAGTTTACTGCTGAGTAAATAGAAAGCTCACTATACTATGTGATAAGAACCTTAGACCTATTCACAGCAACGGTTCTCTGGAGAGCTGTTCTTGCTTGGCTTTACAGGGCTCTACACATACATTCCTATTAAACACATTTTCACATTAGTCATGTTGAACAGAAGAATTGTTAACAAATAGAAAGAACCATGAGAAAGAAAAAACAAAACAAGAAAGAAAATCTGTTTCGTTCTGCATTCTGACTACATAGTTCTTTCTCTGGATGTGGCTGACATTTTATATCATGTGTCCCTTTGGAACTGTTTTAGGTCCCGGCATTGCTGAGAAGGCCTAAGTCTATCAAAATCAGTCCTCACACACTGTGGCTGTTCTTCTGGTTCTGCTCATTTCACTCAGCATCAGTTCATATAAATCTTTCCAGGTTTTGCTGAAGTTCACCTGTTCATCATTTCTTATAACACAACGGTATCCCATTACATTCATATGCCACAATTTGTTTAGCCATTCTGCAGTTGATGGGTAGCCCTTGATTTCCAGTTCTTGGCCACCACAAAAAGAGCTGCTATAAATATGCACGTGTGGGCCCTTTCACCATTTTTCTGATCTCTTTGGGAAACAGCCCTAGAAGTGGTATTGCTGGGTATGCACATTTTTACAGTCCTTGGGGCATAGTTCCAAATTGCTCTCCAGAATGGCTGGATCAGCTCACAGCTCCATCAACAATTAATTAGTGTTCCAACTCTCCCACATCTTCTCCAGTATTGATCATTTTCGTGTTTTGCTGTGCTAACCAACCTGATAGGTGTGACGTGGCACCTCAGAGTTGTTTTGATTTGCACCTCTCTAATCAATTTAGAGTATTTTTTCATATGACTATAGATAACTAATTATAGCACCAAATTTAGAGGAAGTTTTATTCCTTAAAATTAGGCTTTAGAAAGGAAATAGAACTTTAAAATGGTTTTAAACTAAAGCAGGGAAGAGGTCTATATGAAACAATGTATATGAAAGTACTTTGTAAACTATAATATTGTATACAAAGTAATGTAAGAGAATTTGGAAACCAAAGGACTTTAGAGCTGGATCAGACATTTGTTATCTTGGAGATTATCAGTGGTTCCCAACTTTTGAGCAAAACTATTTCAAGGAGTGCACCAAGCAGCATCATGATCTTGACTTGATTGCAACAAAATATGCAACATTACTTAGTTTAATAAACAATTTCTATTGACTGAATAAATAAATATACTTCACATATATTTGTTTTCAAACATAGATATACTGTGACTAAAAACTAAAATGTACACTCACTTAAAAGCATTACTGAATACATAGTTGCTTTTTATCATGGATAACTGCAGCCACTTTGGCTCTTAAGACCTGATTCTGCCCTCTCCTGAACTAACAACTCTCCTTTGTTGTATAAATTTAACATGTATACCCCACAGACTAAGTACAGGAGAACCCCCTAGGACCTCTTCTCTCTCTAGGTGACCTCATTAGCTCCCACGATTTTAATTCTAAGATAACACCAAATCAATATACTCAAGTCTCCCCTCAATTCTAGTCCAACATCACTATGTGCTGAGCATCTCAAACTCATAAGGTCCAAAATAATTCATCCCCCCCACCTCATCCCTCTATTCTTCCAATTTTGGTTGAAGACCACAGAAGGCTCAGGCGTTGGATGCCATTGTCAACTCTTCTTTTGTCTTCAACTCACATCTAATCATTTGCAAAGTTTTGTAGATTCAACCTCCAGGCCTCTTATACCATCTTTCCACTCACAGCATATTTACTGTGTTTTCCCACTTCACTCTAGACAGACCTCTTCATCTTGTACTCTTTTTTTCCATCTTCTGAATCTGACAAACTCCCTGACTTACAATGTTTCATTCTTGGTCATCTCTCCAGAACTAGGTACTGTCTTGTCTCATTGCTTCCTCTCTGACTCAACTGACCCCAACATACACTGGACTGAGAGTTGGAGTGTGCCTTCTCCAACTGCAACCACCCTGGCGAAGGCCCTCATCACCTCACAGCTGGACTATCACTATCTGTCTCCCCCCATTCCAGTCCATCCTCCATTCAGCTTTCAAGTTGGTCTTACTAAAACACAGGTCTGACAATCAGCAACATCTAAATTCCAGTGGGTACTCATTAGCTCCAGGATCAAATATAAAATCCTCGGTTGGGCTTTTTAAGGCTCTTGAGGACTTAGCCCCTGCCACCTTCCCAGTTTTCTTACACCTTACTCCCTCTTCTATGATCCAAGACTTTTTCATGACAAGCTTAGCTATCTTTTTATCGTTCATAGGATTAGGCACAAAACAGGTCCAAAATACTAAATTCAATTCAGCAAATTTCTACTTTACAGCTGAAAATTTTTAGTAAAGTTAGATCTGAGAATAAGAATTTTTTTTAACGTTAAGAAGCTGAAAAAGAAGATCGGCCGTTGTGAGTTTCATTTATATGGGCAGTCTTCTTTCATCTCCACAGGTAAGAGTTTACCAGACCAAAAAAGGTCTCAAGAATGAATGAGTGACTCTACCTGGAAGGGGATGCACAGAGCACGACTCGGAGATAAGTCAACGCTTCGATAAAAGTGCAGTGAAATTATCGATGCGGAAAACAGATGGGCGGACAACCCTTTCAATGGGACCACGGCGTCACATCTCAGGCACTAACCCTGGAAAGCTTTAGCCCCTGCGCCGTGGCCGCGGGGGCCGCGAGTCTGCCAGGGCCCACGGGCTCCGCGCTAGAAGGCCGCCAGTGCGCGGACCCCCCGCGGCCCACCGCTGGCGCCCCCGCCTCGAGCCCAAAAGAGGACGGAATAGGAGGCACAGCGCGGGGCTTGAGAAGAAAGGCCAGGGGGCCACAGGCTGCGCTCCTCCGCCACTTTCTTCCCCGGCTCTCGCAGCTCTCCCGCTCCGCCCGCGTCCCCCAAATCTAGGGCTAGAAACTTCTCACGGGCTCTCCCCGCACCTCCCAGCCGCGTCGCGCGTGGCCCGGAAGCGAACGCGAGCCCCTCCCCTGGGAGCACGGACACGAAGCTCTCCAGCCAGTCTTACAGTTCCCCGCGGCTCAGCAGCAGCCCCTGCACGGCTCCCAGGTCCGCGCTCGCCCTCCCTCAGGACCACCTTTGCAGGAGCCGGCTCAGCCGCCGCGCGCGCCGAGGCACGTCACGACCGACCTCCGACCAGGACCGCCGACTTCCTTCCCCGCTACAAACCCAACCCACGAGGGCAGAGGTAGGCAAGGAGCGCGAGGAATGCAGCGACGACCAGAGTCCCCAAAGGGCCGGGCCAAGAGAGTAACAGGCACCCTGAGCGTGCCACCAGACGCTGCCTGCCGCTGGAACACTTACCTGAGTGAAGCGTTCCGCCATTCTGTTTGCGGAAGTAGTAAGCGCGCCACGCTGCGCCTGTTGGGCAACTTCCGGGAGGCGGGGAGAGGTCATGACGCATGCGCTTGCCGTTTCCCCCGCATCCGCCGTTGGAAGTGAACTACGTTTCCCAGGGTGCTGGGCGCGGCCCATTGCCTTGCAGGCTCCGAACTGGGCACCTGGCAGTCGCGAGCACGTTTGGGGTGGAAGAGAGCGAATGACTGCCCAGGCCGCCTGAGTCTGGGGAGGGCGAGAGGAGGCCTGGCCACCCTGGCTTCCACGAGGATCCCGAGGGGACTCCGTCTCCCATCAGTGATAACACCGGCCCTGTCAGGGCCTGCGGCCACAGAGCCAGCGTCCTCCGAGGTACCTCGGCCTCTGGGCTTCACGGGGTGGGGAAGGGGAAAGGTGGAGGGGGCGTCGCTGACCCCCTGCCGTGGGGAGAGAAGCTTGGAGCCAGACCCGGTGCTCGTGGCCAGCTGCCCCACGAGCCCGTGGGGGAGGGCGCGCCCTTGTCCCTGCGGTAGCTAACCGTCCCGGGGCCCTGCCTCCCGCCCTCCTCCTTTTTCCTCCATGTGCCCTGGCTCCTTCTCTCTCCCCCTCCCTCTTCCCGGGTCCTGACGTGGGGAGAGCGCCCCTGGAAGTTTCGTTTTTCACCACGGACAAGTTCCCTGCCCCCCTCCCAGAGCTCCGGCCCACCAGCCGTTTTCTTGAGTGGAGCGGACTCTGCTGTTGGCAGGCCACTCGTGGTCCTTTGGAGAGATGGAAGGGATGTGTGTGAAGGACCTCACGTCTCCTCCTGGCCGGGCTGGACGGTGTTTGTTGAACTGGGCTGATTTCTCGCCTCCTCGCCCCCTGGTTATTCTAAATTGGACACGCTGGTCTACACATAAGGCTGTTTCAAAGGACCTGCACTAAAGATAAGCCAAGTAATTGGTTGATTGTTTATATCGAGATGTTGTTGAAAACTCTCCCGCTGCTCCAAGTTGTGAAAGTCCAAGCAGCTTCACGATTCAGTTTGAATTATTTGACTCCCAAGGCCGATCTCTTAGTTTTAAAGAAATGCGTTTTACCTCCCTGTCAGGAGAGTTAACATTGTCAGAACTGTGTTCGTAAGAAGATGTTATCAGCATTGTATGAATGAGAAATTACAAGCCTGCATGTACTTAGATTTTCAGCTTAATTACTGAGATATTAAACTGTGTACATGCTGATTGCTCATACACTTTGATTCTGGAATAAGACATTGAAGGGAATGCAGACAAGACATTAGCTTCATTTAAATATTTTGGTTGAGCTACATTGACTGTAAATTGTTCAATATGAATTTTGGCATTCTGGAAGATACATTATTCCTTAGAGGCTATTTTTATCTATTTAATTTATGTACATTTGTGTATTTTTAAATAATATTTTGTAAATAAAATCCTTAAATTACCTATTCTCATTGCAGTTCCAAGGGACCATTAGAAATTCATCATCCAACAGATTTTATTTCTAATTCTATGAAGTTCTCTTTTTAAATCTTTTGGTTCTTAGATCAAAGTTTAATATAACTAAGGGAAAACGTGTTTGCACGTACTGGAGTTTTCCCAAGGAATTCTTAGGGATCAAAAGAGGTATATAGGTCTCATTGCTCAATGCTTCTTCATAGGTACCGAGGTCACTTTGGGTTTTTAATAACTCTGAACTAGAAATCCTAATCCAGTGTCCAAGAATTAGGGCAGGGCAGAATGTGATAAAAAGTAATGGAGAGAAAAGGACGGTGCAGGTGATTAAAAAATAGAAAGTAGTTTGAACTTTAGCATAGATCCTCAAAGGTAGTGGCAGATAAAACACAAGCTCTGTTAGAAACTGTCAAGTACAGTGCCTGACACATAGTAGTCACTTAATGTTTGTTTACTGACTGGAAAAGATTCAATTGTAGGCACAAATGGTAAGTTACATAGTCCTTCATTTTAGCCAATTCTGAGAGGCTTACCACTTGGTATAGATATCTACAGTGACTTGAATAGAGAGAGAAGGATGAGGAATTTACTCTGCTTTCTACTAATGGAGAAAAGCACTTTGAAGAATGAATTTCTCCCCTCCAACTTGTACTTACCAGTGTCAGTGGAACCTGCTGTTCTTAGTGGTTCTAAGTGTTGCATTTCTTAGAAAGCAAAATTTCCATTGCAAACTATATATATGTGACATAAAAATTGACATTTAAAAATTTTTTAAAAATGAAATTATTCCCAAGGGTAGGATGTGGTTTCAGGAAAGATTTTTACATAGTGGATACGGAGCTGGACTTGGAGTTAAGAAGACCTAAGTTTGAAAACTGCTTCAGGCTCTTAGTGTTTGTGTGGTTCTGGGCTTGTAAAACCTTTCTGAGTTTATTTTCTCCCCTGTAAAAGGAGGATAATGCTAGCATCCGCATCATGGTGTCATTATAAGGATCAAGTGTTAAATGATATTGATTCTACAAACTTTAAAGCCGAGTATAACTGAGCTGTTCTGTTTTAAGTCTAGGAAAGGAATAACAAGAAGTAAGAGATTTGCTTCATGAAAATATTTGTATCAGACACTATTATGTCTTTATAATCATTATTTTTAATTAGGAGAAATAGTTTGGTGAAGTGGAAAGAGCTTTAGACTGAGCGTTTGGAGGCCTGTGCTCTAGTCGAATGTGCCAATTGCTTGACTTTAAGCAAGTCACTTATTCTCCTTGAGTTTCAGTTTCCACATCTATAAAACGAGAAAGTAGTACAAGATAACTAAATTTTTTAAAAAATAAGATTTACATTGGTGCCTACCTTCTCCCATTCTGACAGGTAACTTCACAGAAACTCAAAGCTGGAAGGGACTAGAGACCACCTGATACAATCCATACCTCCCTCTCTGCCGCGTACCTTACAAATGCTCATCTTGCTCTAACGTCTCCACCAAGGCCACACAATATTTCCAAAGTAAGTCCATTCCCTTTTGGGAAAACTAATTTTACAAAGAGATTTTTTCCTTAAATAAGACTGTGGAGTCTTGGGCAATAATATGAAGACATTCCAAGCACAAGTGGTGGTTTGGGGATTTTTTTGGCAGGGAGGGGAATGTTGATCATTGCTTATAGTGAAAAAGAAGATTTTACAAGAAACTGCTGGATAAGAACATATTATCTGAGAACAGGATTGGGATTTCTAGACCATGGGCTCCTGACCATGAATGAAGTATCCCTAAAGAGGGCTATTAAAATGTATTTGCCTGGAATCCTGTAATCTTAATTAGAGGAAACTACTTATGTCTACTGTACAATATAAGTATGTGTATATATTCACACACACATATATATATATATATGAACTATGCTATAGAGAGAGAGTAGCACAGTATTGGGTAAGTAGAAGGCGCAGTAGATAAAGTGCAGGTCCTGTAGGCAGGAAGAGTGATCTTCCTGAGTTCAAATGTGGCCTCCTTACTAGCTACATGACCCTGAGAAAGTCATTTAACCTTATTTGCCCCAATTTCCTCATCTGTAAAATGATAGAGAAAGAAATGGCATACCATTCTAGTATCTTTGCCAAGAAAATCCTAAACGGGGTCAAGAAGAGTTGGAAACAAATGAAAATGACTAAAAAGCTACAGTATAGATGATTAACAGCAGACTCTCCTAGAAATCCACAAGAGACAAAATTCAAGAAACCAGCAATAAAATACACAAACTCAGATGCATGACATAAATACACATTGCTTAGGTAACAAGCAAGGCAGACTAAGGATTATAGCAGTAGAGTCCAAAATGACCTTTAGGTATCATTGAGTGACCTGTGGAAGAGTAGATATTACTCAGAAATAGCAGAATAGATTACAATGAGAGCAAGAGAGTAAGTCAACTTTGTATATTAAGTAGTTAATACTCATATGAGGAAACGTAGAACCCAGAAGGGGAGAACATTTCGGTGAAGAGCAGTGAGGACAGAAATAGGAGTTAGGCTGTCCTTGGTGTGCACTGTAGAGCAGCTGCACAAAATGGAGCAATGGGTGAGGAATTGTGGGAAACAATTCAAAGGCTGACCATAATAGTAATAAAAGCCTTTAGTTATTCAGAGGTGCTGGAGTTCTCCCCCTGCCCAGATCATAATGGTTCAGAGTATCATCATTTGTTTTAAATATGGTTTCCTGCTATACAAAATACAAGAACCAATGAAGAAAATTAATACTTCATAATTGGTTCTCACTGACCAGGAGGGAAAGAGCCATGAGTTTGAAAGAATGGGAACCTCATCGGGACAAGTGACTTCTATCCAAAGAAAAAGAGAATAGTACAGTCTGACATGCACCAGAGGTTTGAGAGAAAGCATAGGCAGAGGTCCATGAACTTAAGCTTTATAGGGTAACAGTGAGTATAATGTTCAACTCCAGGTTGAGAATTTAAATCTTAACTCAGACACAGTAAGAAGGTGGCAAAGGGCAAGTCACCGAACCACTCTGAGCTTCAGTTTCCTCATCTGTAAAATAAAGATCACAAAAGCACCCACCTTTCAGAACTGCCCTGAGGATGAAATAAAATAATGTATGTAAAACACTTCATAGACCTTAAAGCACCCTATAAATCTGAGCTATTACATGGAAGTTAACCCAGGGAAGATGGAACTCTCAGGAAAATCTGTACATATAAAGAGAATCTTCCACTGAGAAATAAAATGGGAAATTTCCCCAAAAGGTTGTTGTGGAAGTACAAGGAATTCTTTTTTTTTTTTTTTTTTTGCCTTTTGGAAGGCATTTGGGGTTAAGTAACTTGCCCAAGGTTACACTGCTAGTTTTTTTGTGTGGGTGTTAAGTGTCTGAGGCCGGAACCGAACTCGGGTCCTCCTGACTCTGGGGCCGGCGTTTTACTCACTGAGCTACCTAGCTGCCCCAGTACAAGGAATTCTTCAGCCAACTTAGTTTTTTTTTTTTTTTTTAATATGCAGAAAATAGAAACATGGCCTGGTAACAAAGGAAGAATGCAATAACGTGGTACAGTTCCATAAGAGTAGTATCATGAGTCTAATGCTTAGATGAACTACAGGGAAATCAAAGAACCACAAAGTTTTAAGTGTTTGCTTTTTGTTTTGTTTTGGTGGGGAGAAAAGGCATAAAGAAAGGATAAGATCCCAGATCAAGGCATTTAGCTCCAAACTAATTATCACCTTTTCTTTCAGTCAATTATTATATGGCAAAAATGTTCTTCAGCTTCTCATTGATCATTGTCCATCCTAAAATGTACCCAGAACTGAACACAGTATCACAGATGTGGTTTTACCCAGTCAGAATACCAGGAGTATTGCCTCCCTAGAATTGGATACTGCCATTCTTAATGAATCCTAAAATTACAGAATGTTCAGTAGACATCACAAATTCGACATCACAAGTTCAAAATAGAGCTCATTGTCTTTCCATCCTACCCTCCTTCCAAACTCTTGTTTCTATTGAGGTCACCATCATCCTTCCAAATATCCAGATTTCCAAATTTGGGAGTCATCATATCTTGGAGTTAGAAGTGAAAGGGACCATAGAAACCATCTACCTATTCCATCCCCCTCATTCTACAGAAAAAGATGCCCTGGGAGGTTGTGACTTGCCCAACGCCTAACAGTGTCAGGTAGTATTTGAGCCCAATTTCTCTTTCCACGGCACTACTTTGAGTCGTGTGTAGTTTCTTCATTTTTCTAAGCCATCCTCTACCCAATTCCAAAATAATCTTTCTAAATGACTCTGACATTCCTGTACCATAGAAGCTTCAGTGGCTCCCTATTGCTTCAAGGATAAAATACAAGCTTATATAATAACAACAGCAATTAGCATCCATATAGTACCTAATATGCTCCAGGTACTGTACTAAATATTTTACAAATATTTCATTTGATAATCACAACTCTTGTAAGGAAACTAAGGCAAACAGAGGTTAAGTGATTTGCCCAGGGCCACACATATAGTGTCTGAGGCTGGATTTCAACCCTGATTTCAAGCCCAGAGCTCCATGTATTGTACCAACCTATTTGGCATTAAGTATAAATTATTACTTTTGCTTTTCTTTCACCTTCTTTTTCCAGGCTTTTTGCACATTCTTCCCTTTCATGCACTCTGCATTATAGGCAAACTGATGTCTTTGCTGTTCCTGGAACAGACTCTCCTGCCTAGATTGCATGTGCCCCTCCCTTTTATCTCTTTCAGACAATTAATCAACAAGTATCTATCAAGCATATACTCCGTGTCAGGCGCTATACTTTATAAATACTGGGGATGCAGAGACAAAATTAGTAGTCTTTGCTTTCAGGGAGCATATAATCTAATAGAATGTTCAGAATTCTGCCAGGGACAGCACTTTTTCATTAACTTTTATCGTGGAAAGACTTTGCTAAGCAAACCCCTTAGTTCCAGGATCTTCCATTTAGAACTGGAAGGGTCTTCAGAGGGTATCTAATGAGGCCTCTTTCCCCCCATTCCACAGATGGAGAAAATAAAGTTGGAGAGCTTAAATGATTTGTCCAGAGTCACAGAGGTAAAAAAATGGCAAAGCAGGTCCTCTGACTCCAAGTTGGCAGTGCTCTCTCCCTCTTCTTCAGCTCATTGTGAAATCAACTAGAAAAATATAAATTAAGCAACTCCCACATGCCACACACTGCTAAATGCCGAGAATGCAAATAGAAAATTGAGATCATCCCTGCTCTCAAAGAGCTTACATTATACTTCAGGAAAGCAACACATATAGAAGAATCCTGCCATAGGGCAGATGGCAAGACCCAAGTTACCTTCCCAACAGGGAACAGGAGATTACAAAAAGGTCTGGATAGGAAAGATTATGGGTAGGATCATTGGAAGAAGTAAGCCCTCAGTGGTTCTGGTGCCAAATCCCCATTCTGGTTTCTGGATAGAAGAGGCTTTGGGGAGAGAAGAGAGACCATTGCAGAGGATCCTATAGTGTTTCAGTGAACTTCTACCCACCCATGGGAGCATTTGAGTGTATGGAGATTAGGCCAAGGTTATGCGGGTAATAAGTGACAACTGAGATTTTAATCCAGATCCTCTGATACCAGATCTGTCACTCTTTCCATTATACCAACACCACATTGGGTCTCACCTAGTTTTGGGTTTTTCTCTCCCTCACAGCTTAAACACTACAGTATATTGTACTTAACTTCATTTTTATACTGTTGTCATACATACTTTGTAACACTATATGTTCTTAGGCAAGTCACACAACTTCTTTCAACCTCAGTTTCCTCATCTGTAAAATGGAAATAATAGCCTCTACCTTACATGGCTGTGAGGATCAAGTCGTGATGATCAGAGCATAGGGAAAACTTTGCTACCCTTAAAGCTGACATTTATATAGCACTTACTACTTGCCAGGCACTGGACTAAGTGCTTTACATTTATAATCACATTCAATCCTTACAACAACTCAGAGGTTGGTGCTGTTATTATCCCCATTTTACAGTTGAAACAACTGAGGCAACCTTGCCCAGGGTCACACAGCTAGCAAGTATTTGATGCTAGATTTTTAACTTAGATCTTCCTGACTTCAGACTCTAGGTTCTATCTACCTTGCCACCTGACTGTCACTCCAGTATAATGAAGTTATTTAAGGAAGGGACTGTTTTTCATTTTGCTTTTTTTCCCTAACACACATTTTTCAGATAGAATCTAGCAAATGTTATTAAGTACTTAAAAGTACTTAAAAACAATTGTTTGTTGGAGTCTATCTGAAAAAATGTTTGTTAAATACTTGTCGAGGTAGATCTACTAAGGTGTCCTTTTGAACTTTGCTTCTGAGCCAGTGTTATAAATTAATACTTTACAGTGCCTGGATTTGACATACACTTTGGTAATGGTGAACTACTTCCTGGCTATATTTGATGTCAGACTTACAGTTAAATGTTTCTGTTTGAATGTCTAATTACTTTAGTAGCCATGACTGGGTAATTTTACTTTCCAACTTTTAAATTTTAATCAATGACTAATATTAAGAATTTCCAACTAGAAAATATCAGCCTGCTTCTGTTACAAGAAGCACACTAGTCTTTTCTGTAAGACTGATATTTTCTAGGCAAACATTGACTACAACCCTTTGTAGATTTCAGTAATTGCCACAACCTAGTTTAAGAAAATGCCTTTTGGTCATTTTTCTTTACCCTTTTTGGGGATATTGGACTACAGTAGAACTCTATTATAAAATACTGGTATTGGAAGATAGCATGCATATTGCAGATTTTTCATGTAATAGTATGATAAATATATCTGGAGATAAATATCTAACAGGAATGTAATATGACCTTTAGTTTAACTAGATGTGGGAGTGTAGCAATAGCTAGATAGATAGGTCCATTATGTTTTTTAGTTCCTCCCATCATGTTATTTTTTAGTGTTTGAAAATTAAAATTCTACAAATATTCATAAACCCAGGTTCTGCTATGAGATCTTTTTTCCCAGGATTGACCTTGAAATTTAAATTTTAGAGTACTGGATCTTGAACTTCAAAATTAATAGAGTGTAGAATTGCATAGCTGTGATGACAACTCTGTCACCTGGTAGCTAAACTGGGGGCAAGGAAGGAGGGCCTCTGGGCACTAGGGATATTTAGCAGCCTCTCTACTAAGCCTCATTTTGTGACCTTCAGACTTGGCTGCTGGCCCTACTTTAAATGTTTTAAATCCCAGGCATCATGGCAGCTAAATTGGTCAAGACCTTGAGTTCTGCATATGTATAATATTTCATTAGAGAGCTGTAATAAAGTCCACTTACCTCGTAACTCGTTTGTATATATCTGTCTAATTGATTATAACTTAGAGTAATTATGAAGAGAGGCAAAACCAATTAAATTATACCTCTTCCACTAATTTAGCTTTTCCAGGGCACAGAGACCAAAATGGGCATCTTTTATATCTTCTAAAGACCCTAGAACCCATATTTTAAAAATCACAACACAGCAGAAATGAGCACGTTATTTATTGAACGCCCCTTTGCCACTTAATTTAATAAATGTAATTGTTAAGAAGAAGAGAATTTTGTCTTGGGGTAATCAGAGAAGATTATAAGAAGAACATGATTTTGTTCTAAATCTATTCTTCCTCTATAGAGAGGAAGAACCATTATTTGTGGGTGTGGAATAAACATTTGAGCATTTGGTGACTATATGGAAGTCATGGAGAACATAAGGTTGGGCTCTGATTGTGGAGTTTTGAATGCCAGGATAGAGTATTTTGAACTTTGTCCGGTGATTAATGGAGAATATTTTGGAAGTTTAGGAAGTGGTATGACAAAGTAAAAACAGTTATGTAATAGTGAATCTGATGCCATGGTATAGAGCTGGTTGGAAGGACAGTAGTTAAGAGGCTGTTGTAGTTGTACAGATGTTGAAGTAGTTAGGATATGAAAGAAAAGGTGTGGTAACTGTGGGGATTGAAAAGAAGCAGTGGTTATGAGAGTTATTGTCAAGGAAGAATCAGGAAGACATGCTGAATTACTGGCTGCAGAATCCAGGAAAGGAGTGTCAAAGATGAAATTTAAGTTTTGAGCTCCAGTCACTGGATAATTACAGTCTTTCATTCATTCATTTATTAGACCAGATATGTGCTTTTTATCAAGGTAGGAAGCTCCAGATGACAAGTGTTCTCAACCAAAGCAGATTCACAAACTCTTTTGCCATGTGTAGTCTTTAAAATTGCCTGAGGCGCTGAATGGGTAAGTGATATAACCAGTATTTTTCAGAGGTAGAATTTGAACCCAGGTCTTCCTGATTTCAAAGCCAACGATCTACCACTCTTCAGAGTTTCATAATAACCACAAAAATGACAATAACGGACTCCCACAGTAATAATACAGTTTGTATACCGCTTTAAAGATTATAAAAGTTTTTAGTTTGGGGATTTTGTTGGTTGTTTTTTTTTTCCTTAGAAACCCAATGAGGTAATGTATTAAAATGGAAAGGACGATGATTTTGTAGTCAGGGATCTGGGTTCAAATTCTGGTTCCTGCTACTTACTGCCTTTGTTATACTAGACAATTCACAGTCCCTCAGGCCTCAAGTTCCTTAACTTTAAAACAAAGTGATTTGTACTAGATCAGGGCTTCTTCACCTCTGGTCCACAGACTGACCTCCCCCACTCTGCAGCTTGCTCTCTCTCTTCCTCCTCCCTCCATTCTAAATTTGAATTATGTGCTTTAAAACATTATTCTAAGAGGTCCATAGTCTTCACCCCAAAGGTTTGATTTCCAGTCTGGTGCCTTTTCTACAATAAAATTATGAAATAGCCAAACAAATAAAGAGGAGAGTTAGTTTGGGTGATAATGTGATTAATTTTAGATGTTGGAATTAAAATTGCTATTGGTGAATCAGAAAGTCTCCTTGGAGTAGCGAGTTGTGAACAAAGACAGTGGAGATGATAGCTATCTAGAGACTGTTAGAAAAAAAGAGTAGTGATTGCTGTGATTCTGTTCTGAGTTGGAGAAACAAACAGCATGAACAACAGGGGGTCTGGGGAATAGAGCTGAGGCTCTGATGAGGGAGGAGTGCTGAGTAAAGAAGCTATATGCAAAATAGAAAGATCACTGAAGGCCCCCTGCTGCCAAGGGAGGGGATCATCCCACACCTTACTTACCACCTTAAGAACAGGTGCTTCCTAGGCCTTTTCTTCAATTTGCCCCATGGCTCTGATTGAGTAGTGCTTCTGCTTTTCTTTCAACATTAGGATTATTAGCCTAGGAAAAGTAGAGCCATCGCAACACTATTTTCATCTTGACAATAAAGTAGGGAAAAATCTTTTGAATGGCATCTCAGAAATTGCCTTCTCCAATAAGATAATGTCTCTACTTGAACACACTACTTTACAAGACAGTCCCTTTCATCCTTAGACAGCTCTATATGTTTAGGAAGTTGAAACACCCATCTCCCTATAAATTCCAATGAGTCCTGGTTCTGGCCTCAGAATACCGAGTTGATCCAGTCAGTTTTTCTGATTCCTTAATAAACCTTTATTTACTATGTACTTGGTACTGTGCTAGGTTCATAAATTGAATTGCCCCTGCCCGTAAGGAGTTTAAATTCTCTTTGGGAGAATAAAATTTACATATGAAAGTATATACATAATAAATCCAAGGTATGGGAGTGAGGTACTGCTAGTTTAAGGGAGGACTCTTTACCCTGCCCTTTGGACTGGGTAAATTACTTGAAGTTTACTAAATAGAAGGTGATAAATAGTCTGGAAATGTTTGGGTGCAACTACAATTGATTTGCCTTTTCTTGCCCCAAAGCAGGGGGTCCTCAGACTCTTCCAGCCTTGAACTCCTAAGTGTCGTCGTCCATTTACTTATCCTGCCCACCCCTGATGCCACTACAAACAACGTCTTAGGTGGCTTTTGCCTAGGCAAAGAATAACCTCGTTCCTCTCCATCTCCGTGACAGAAAGATTCATTTTTCTGCTTTTTGTTTGTTTTTGCAGTAGACCACCAGTAGTAATCTGCTGATTGTACTGTGAGAACCACTGACCTTGTGCAGTAGCCATGGGTATGGGAATTAGTAAATTTTAATGGATGATGATGCTAATTTTAACCCATGATCACATATTTAGTGCCAGAAGGGATCTTGGAAGTCATCTACTGCAACCCCCTCATTTTATAGATGAGGAAACTGAGACCCAGAGAGGTGAAGTTACTTTACTACCTGTTGACCTTGGGCAAGTGACAGAACCCGGATTTGAACACAGGCTGTCTAACTCCCAATCCAGGACTCTTTCCCTGTGCCACGTCTGATTCGTTGGAAAGAGGTAAAGATCAAAGTATTTCGTGGAAAAGGGATTTGCAAGTAAAGTTAAAGAATGATCATTATCCCTTTCTTCCCGATTACATTTAGAAATGTTTGTAAAGCTGCAATTCCAAAGGAATTCACAAGAGGGCATACGTTAACCTTTTCTGAAAAAAATGAATTTGATAAGAACCAAATCTTAATTTACCAAGATCTTGTTTGTCTCAAATCTGCCATTATAAACCTTCCTCCCCACCCCATATGTGTGTGTGCATTCATGTATATATTACATACATGTACACAAGGAGGTAGATTAGTAGCTTGTAATAAAAATTAAATGGAATATATTGAATACATATGGTTGGAGGAGAGCAGTAACTCAGGAATGCTATAATTATGTTTGCTTGCTTTTTTTTCTGCTTTTTTTTTATTTAACTTAATAAAGTTAAATTTGATTTAGTGCATTAATAAGAATAAATGCCTCTTAAGATGACTGATTTCTTGAATTAGAATTTTTGATTTTATTAAAACCAAGGCAGTAAACACATGAAAAGAGTTTAATTCTTTTTTTAATGTATCTATTTTGATAAGGTAATCTATGTACCAAATTTTAGCTATTGATAAACATTTAAAATCATCTAAGAGCACAAAATTTCTTTTAGATAAATATTAGTTTATTATAGGGTTAAAATCAGAAGTTTAAAAAATTAAATCAAAATCCAATGTCTTTCTTAAAATTGGCATGGAAAATTTATGTAACATTAGCCCAAGTTTAACATACTAAAAATTAACTTCATGTATTAGCGATTTAAGTTTATCATATTAATGAATTCATTGATATTTCTAACAGGCCAGAACAGACCTTGAACAATTCTTGCCCCTTTTTGGTTATTGTTTGTAGCCTCAATAATAGGTACTAGTGCCAACATTTAACTGCTGAAGACGAGAACTGACCTCTAACGATAATTCCTCTGTTGTTTACACTTGAATATATTTGAAAGTTTTGCCAAGGGTGTGCTGTTGGAGCAGCAACACATGGTTGCTATTGAGGCTTGAAGAAAGTATTTCCAGTTAAGTAACTGGTAGCTGTAACTTAAGGAGTTCAGTAGAGGAACTCTTGAAGTGATAATCTAACTTTTAACAGTATTGTTCTTTCTTCAGGTATTAGAAAACTTTCTTCCTTTGGATGAATTTAGAATAAGTTTAGAAACCATTTGAAAATTGAAAAAGCAAGAATTTTTTTTTCCACTTGTTGGAATAAAGTTCCCACACAAAGTCCTACTCTGAATCCTCCAGACTAGGATGTTTTGAAGGCATCATTGCACACTTTCTTGTAAATATTATCATTCTCTAATAATAATACCTAATATATAACTTTAAAGTTTTCAAAAGTGTTTTAAATACATTATCTAATTTGAACTCCACAACAACCCTGTGAAGTACAGAAAGCAGGAGTTATCCCTATTTGGGGAATGAAGAAACAGAAACCCATAGAGGTTAAGTGAGTAACCTTTGACCACATATTATTAAGGATCAGAGGCAGAATTTGAACTCAGGCTTTCCTTATTCCAAGGTTCTCAGTCCTGTATATCCCTGTTCTGCTTTCTCAGTAATGGTGACAAAGTGGCGAGAGTATTAAGCATTAAACAGTTTTTCTTTAGCTATTATCACTTGAAATATGAGATCCTTGTCTAATAACTTATCAGTAATCATACTACTAGAAGTGACTGATATTAAGATGTCTCAATAAGGTAAGCCTGAAAACTGAAGCAAATTGCAAGTAAATGGAAAGATGTCTCACAAGCTTGTAAAGAGGTAAAGGAATTAGAAGAGTTATTTATACATTAAAAGGCATCCAAAAAAACCCATTTCCTGTGACACTTGGTTATCTCATCTCACAGTGCTCAGGATAAGCATTTGCAAAAAGACCACTTTGAAGAGAGCCTACAATCCCCTGAAGCTAACTGTATCTCTCCTCTTTTTCTCAGATAAACTCTAGAAAAAGCTGACTACTTTTACATCAACTTTCTTTCCTCAATTTCTTATGATCTGGTTTCTGACTTATTTTTTTACAAAGTTGTCATTACTCTGTTAATTACCAAATCTAATGGTCATTTCTCAGTTCCCTTCCTTCTTGATCTCTGCAACATCTGAGGCTGTTAACCCTTCTTCCCTCTTGGACACTGTTTTTTCTTGATACCATTCTCTCCTATCTAATCAAGTTCTCTTTTTTTTTTTTTTTTTTTTTTGCTAGACAATCAATGGATTTACTCTTACCCTTACTCTTTCAAAGAGTTTAGCTGAGAAGAAAAGAAGAGATATGTCTAGGACTATAGTTTATACAGTATGTAGCATCAAGTGCAGGTTTTTTGAAGATCCAAGAGACATGGATGTGTTTGTAGGCAACAGAGAAATATATAGGCGATAAGAAGAAATTTAAGATAGGAAAATGAGGGGAATCGGAAAGCCATTGGAGAGCTTGGGAGAAGATGAGATAAAGAACAACTTGCCTTGCCAACAGCTCTGTTCACTGGGAGTAGAAGAGGAGAGAATGGGGGATGTTGTCTAAGAGTTGAGGCAAAGAGAAGGAGAGGAGAGAACTTAAAGTGATTGGCTTCTATTTTTTTTTCTGTAAATAATGAAGTGGGTTCTTTAATTCTGAGGATGAGAAGGGTGGAAAGTGTTTTTAGGGATTTAGGGACATGGGAGGCTTAGAACAGTTGTGAATGGGATAAAAAATCAGCAAATAGTAAAAGGACTGCCTTGCTATAGAGAGGGTACAGTGAGATAATATAAATTTGTAATAGAGATCTTATTCATAAAGTTGCATGATTTTCTATATTTATGTTCAGCAGCATTTAAGTGAGAGTGGAGGGGGTATTTGGTGGTGATGACAGCTATTAGTTGCTTCCCTCGATAGAATGTAAGCTCCTGGAGGGTAGGGATTATTTAATTATTGTAGTTCTGTGTGAGGTACCTGGTACATAAGGTTCCCAGTAAATAGCCACTGATTGATTTTATTGCTGGCCCTTGAGGATTGGATTTGTGGCAGTTTACTGAACCAGGATTATGCTTAAAGAAATGGCTTTCCCTGCGGCAATATGGGGTCGCTTTTAAGGTGGTCATTGGTATAATTTGTTATTTCTATCCCTTTGAGCTTGGATTATGATTCTAAAACTCTGGAATTTGACAGTATTAGCTGTCTAAGCAAGGTACCCTCACCTCAGACAATGTCTTGGGTGAATCTTTTCTGTTCAGGTTTTTCATGCTTCTCATTAATGATTTTCTGCAAAATCTTATGTGCAAAAATTTGCAGGGTGAGAAAAATCAGCAACTTGTGTTCAACTTTAATCATTTGCCTAATGGACGAGGATATTTCATATTTGTGCACTTTTTGTATGTGTGCAGTGTAGGTATATGCATGTGTACACATATAGTAGCATCTTAGATATCTGGAGTTGTGTTTTTTTAGTGGCTTCAGCCCTTTACCCCTGAATACAACCCAACTGAAGAGAAGATTTTTTGTTGTTGTTTCTAAAGATTTCTAAACTCCAAAAAGTTACTTCACTTGTGATGTTTTTTATTCATTAGACATGCCACTTTGAACATTATAATACAAAATTCTTTAGTAGACTCAGCTATAGCTACAGCATGTTAGAAATAGCTAAGTACAGAGGGGGCGGGACACATGATAACAGAAGTAATGCACAAGAGCAGCAGAAAAGATGGCCTGGGTGCAGCTAGGTGGCCTAGTGAATAGAGCACCAGCCCTGGAGTCAGGAGGACCTGAGTTCAAATGTGACCTTAGACACTTAGCACTTGCTAGCTGTGTGACATTGGGCAAGTCACTTAACCCCAATTGCCCTGCCTTTCCCCCTCCAAAAAGACAAAAAAAAAGAAGAAAATATGGCCTGGTCTTGAGATACAAGAGCCTGAAAATCAAGCACAAGTTAATGTAAAGAGTGATAGACTTGGTATAAGGAAGAAACCTGGGTTCGTGTCCCATCACTTAACATTTAACTAGGTATGTGACCATGGGGAAGTCACTTAATATTTCTGATCTTTATTTTCCTCATCAATGAAATAGCCAAATTCAAGCGAGAGCAATGTAGCAAGATTGTAAGCTTTCTGTAGAACAGTAACCTCTTACAGAAGATAAACTCCCTTATGTCAGGGTCTGTATCCCCAGCACCTAACTGCCTTACTCATAAAAGATACTTAATAAATATTTCAATTAGATTAATACATATGACAAATATTTATGGCATAGTATTATGATAAATATTCATGATGTCCTTGAATGATTCCAAAAAAGTTAATTATTTTCAAAAAGCCTGTTTTACCAGAAAAGTGAAAAATATGTTTGAAATTTCCACTTAAAGGGTTAAAGTTTTAATATTTAAAGGTGGGATGGGGAACTTTCTGTAGACCATCCAACATTGTTGATAGCTATATGTTATATTCTCTCTTTTTTTCTGGACCTGTCCTCTAATAAACTCTTCCAGACATGTAGGATGAATGCCTAAAACCTTAGGGTTCCCTTTATTACCACCTTTAAAAGATGAAGGGCACACGGTAAATGTATACTACTATTATCTTTAGAAGAGAGAGAGAGAGTGTGTGGTTTTCACAGTACCCTAGAAAGAGATGCATATTTTGTTCATCAGACATACAGACATAACTTCAGGGGTTTTTTTCCGCATGAAGACTCCAGGCATAGTTTATTTTATTGTATTTGGATTATTGAGTAAATAGCTATATAGAATGACATTTTCCTTCCACAGTAGATCTTAGCACTTGAAAACAAACCTTAATGTTAGCTTTAGCCAAATGTTCTTTTATCTTCTAGTACCTGATTACTAAGTTTACTTTAAAATTATACCATGTAAGGTGTACAATCCAGCTTTCTTATTTTTGTGTGTCTGTTTTTAGTCTAGTTTCTGTAGGAACTGAAATCAACAAACCACCATTCATCAAAATGCAGTGGAATTTAATACGGACTATGTCTCAACTGGCAAATAGAACATGTTTGGTCTCACATAGGGCTCGTTCCATTGGGCACTCTCAAAGCATAAAAGGCTTACATAAAGCTTGGCCCAAGATTGTTTTGGTGCAAGGTCCTCAAAACCATTGGCTACATCTCTCTTCTGCACATCATATCTCAAAGGAAAGCAAGCCAGTAGATGTTTCTCACCATAAACAACAAAAAGAAGAAACTTCATCAGAGAGGGTTATATCACCTAGTGGCGCTGCCCAAGGAATTCATGCTGAGAAAAAGGAAGATCTGGATCCATTACTAGACAAATCTATTAGTCTATATCAGCGATTTAAGAAAACGTTTAGACAGTATGGAAAAGTTATGATTCCAGTGCATTTAGTGACTTCCTGTATTTGGTTTGGAACATTTTATTATGCAGCCTCAAAGTAAGTTATTCTTTAAGACCTCCCCTTATATCTGACTGTTGGCCTACCTTTTTCATTATTTGTGATAATCTTAAATCTTGTTTTTAACCTGATCTCTGGCCTACTTTAAATATCTTATGCATAATCTGGTAATGTACGGAAACTTTATGTATTTTGTCTTAAGCACAGTATACTGCAGAAATAATTGAAGTAGCATGGTACATTGGAAAGTGTACGCTTCTTGGAGGTTGGCTCTAGTTCATATCCTGTCTTTGACATTTATAAATTATGTCACTTTTTCTGAGTCTAATCTATAAAATGAAGATTCCATTCCAAAAGTGGAAACCATCTGCCACTTTGGGAGGTAGTGGGTTCCTTCATATTGTCATTCTTCAGGTGAAGACTAACTAGACACTTATGCAGTGTATTATAATTGAGATTCCTTTTTGGGTGTGGATTAGATTAGATGGATACTAAAGTCCCTTCCATTTCTAAAATCTTGGATAATGGTCCATATAGCATCTACCTCACGAGACTCTCATGAGAATTAAATGAAATGGTATATGTTTAAAGTGATTTGCAAACCTGAAGTGCTAAACAAATGTCAATTATTAACTGCAAAAAAACAATTTTCAGGATTGTAAAGACACAGCTGTAAACATCAATTCTTTGTTTCATTTTATAGATGAGGAAACTAAGGCCTACAAAATTTCAGAGTTCAAGTTGGTGGCAGCACCAGGATTAGAGCCCAGATTTACTTCTTCCCAACATAGTGTTCTTTCCAATATGCCATGTGAATACTGCGTGAATGCAAAAAAATACATATATAAAATACGGCAAAAACATATCTGGTTTGAAATACACAGAATTTTAGCAAGATTTCATTCTTAGTGTTTGTTTAAAAAAAAATAGCAAATTAATGATTTGTACCTTATGTTACACATTATGTTATGCTGGTAATTGTTTAAATAAGCTATTTCGCCTCAATCAGAAATTAGCTCTTGAAAGTTTTTAGTGAGCCTTTGCTTCCTGGCCTTGTGAAAATTGACCATCCTTGTTAAGTGCTATCTAATTCTCATTTACTAATGAAAGTATATGCTTCCACTTAAACAGTCTTAGAAATAGTGGTATAAATGAAAACATACATCATGCATATGCCAATTTCTCATCTCATCCTCTGACATCACCACTATTCTGCTGTTTTATCTGCTTTGGACATAACTGCTATGTCTTTTTCTGATATATATGCCTTTTTCTGTGATAAGATAGACTACTTAATAAGTGCTTTCTCTGACAGAGGTAGGGAACAGGCCACATGTGGTCTTGAAGCTACAGGTTCCCCATCCCTACCAGCTAGGCACTATATGAAGTGCTCGGGATACAAATACAAGCAAGCAAGACAGTCTCTACTCTTAAGGAGTTTATGTTCAAATGGGAAAAGACAACTCATATAGGGAGACAGGGATGGAGTCACCTATGAGGGAAGGAAGGTCCTGGGGTAGAGGTTTCCCAGGGCATCCTCATCAAATGAGGCCAGAAAAAAAGGAGATGCTCCAAAAACAATAGAGGCAGGAATATGGGAAAGCATGACTGAGGTCCTTTGTAAAATGATAGTCCCAGGAAAAGAGTCGCCAGTGAAGGAAATGGAGACCCATGAACAGAAGTCATCCTGTAGCCTTTTTCAGTGAACCAATAAAACAACCAGAACTCTCTTACGGAAGATAGTATGTTTTCAGGACTGGATTAGGTACCCAGCTGTAGTTAACTACATAAAATATTTAGGGTCTAGGTTAATTCCGCAATATTCAGATGTTGCTATCTTATAGTTTTTACATATGAAATTGACTGGAAAGAAAAAATTTACCTGTTAAAACAAGACTACTTCTACCCAAGATGTGTATGTACACAGTGACTAACTAGCAAACCAGCAACATAGGATTAAAGAGGTGTAATTATTAATATTGATTTCCTCCTCTACAAATGAGTAGGTTGGATTAAATGACCTCTAAAGCCCCTTCTAGCTCTGCCATCAATGATCCTAAGATGCTTGTAGCTATGGCCTTTTCATTTTTTTGTTTTCATATCTTTTTATTGTGTGTTTTTTTATTAAATAATTCCTACTGTCTTCTAGAGAATACCACCTTTTTTTTATACTGTTTGTTCATACTATACTATTTTAGCTGAACTTAAAATGTATTTCTCCCTACTATTTTGATGTTGCCTGTTTAAATAGTAAAAGAAAAGAAACAACAGAGTTTTGATATCAGACCCATTATTAAACTAGTTAGATAGCATTATCCCCCTTTTTATGAGCTATTGAGCAAAGTGTTCGAAATTTAGCACAAATCTCCTTGTCCTATTTTGTTGATTAACCATATTTTCCAGTATATCTAATAGGAACAGAAAGAGGTTTTTGTCTTCCATACTTTTTGCTTTTACTGCACTCCATGAAGGGTAGTTCCTTACCATGGAGTTAGTCTCCTTAACTTTAGGAGATGAGTTCAATTTCTAGTAACTAAATGAAAGATCCTCATCCAAGTATTTTGTTTTTATCTAATTTTCTTATAGCTTGCCTTTAGCTTCTTTGGGAAGGTTTCTCTGTAACTAAGTACAGATGCCCAAAGGCATATAATCCAGTCAGCTCAATATAATTAAGATAGTTGTTGCCATGCTGAGCAACACCATTATGTACAATGTGTAAATCTCTCCCTTCTTCCTTTCCTATTAACTGATCATGAAATCTGGCTGTTTCTCAGTGAGGAAAGGTGGCAAAATTTGTCCTCCTTTCTTGCTATCCTGCCTTGTCTCTTTGCTGTGCCTAAAGATGGGAATTTGCTGGTTCCTCAATTATGCCAAACTAAAATAGTTAAATTTTACCAGGCCAATTCTGGTACATTGCCATATCATTGAACTTTAATAGATTGTCTTTTGTTTCCCAAGGCAATCTTTTAAAAATGATTAAAATACATAAAATTTTGCTTAACATTAATTCTGTAACTCATAACCCTGAAAATTGCTTTGTTCTCAAACTAACAACCAATATATAAGAAAGTAATGTCAGAAAATACTAGTGAGCATAAATGAGAAGGAAAGCAATTTTAAAGGAAAAAACAGCATATTTTTTCATGTGAACAATAACAATTACAGTAAAATTGCAGTTTATTTTATTAAATACAAACTTTCAGTCCCATCTAGAGGGAGACCATCGATAATTAATTTAGTCCTATACTGTTTCGGTCAACCTGAAAATATTTCTTCCTGTACTTTGAATGTTCCTTATATAGACAATGAAAGGCCCTTGATATCAGATTGTATTATTAAACTAGTGTTCTAATTACTCCAACCAACTGACCTTATCCTTAATTCTAGGGAGCTGTAGCAAAAATCTTCTGAGTTTACCACAAATCAGTGATAAAGCTACATTTCACTTTGGTAGTGTCTTTCTCCCTTAAGCCTACAGATATTTCATTTCTACTGTACAAAATGATTATTTCCCTGCTCAAATGTAGATTTTACCTGGTAGATTGAGTACAAAATAAAACTCCCTATTTATAAGAGATTTGGGGGAAAATCTCATCTTAAAGTGAGTGGATCACCATAAGGTAAAATGGTTGGACACAAGTATCATTCTCTTTCACACTGGCCAATATTCACCAGGTAATATAAGCAAAAGGTAAAATAAAGGTTCTTGAAGTTTATGTAGCACCAATTTTTAAAAAACTCAAAATTCTTAACAGATTTAAAATGTTTAGGATTTTCTTTTGCTTTTTAAAAATTAGTAAAATAAATTTTCATTTCAGTCATTGATAGAAAATGGAGGCCAGATATTGGTATCTCCAGTTTACAGTTGTAGGAATAGTAATAATTCGGGTCAGCTAGGTGGTGCAGTGAATAGAGTGCCAGCTGGAGTCAGGAGGACCTGAGTTCAAATTAGGCCTCAGACACTTAACACCAAAACTGTTTGTGTGACCTTGGGCAAGTCACTTAACCCCAGTTGCTCTCCACAAAGCAAAAAAAAAGTAATAATGGTTGTATGAATAGGTTTTTAGAATTTATCCATTACTAGTGGCAGATCTTCACAGAGAAGATGCAGGTTTCTTAGTCTTTGCTATGAGTTTATATAGCTCTAGATAATAGAAATGGTAGGCAAAAAACTGAATCAGTTATGTTAGACAATATAATTTTCTGACCTTATATAGACAAATTGATTGAAAGTTTTCACTTCTACCTACATATTTTGGTGTGATGTAGATACAGCGTAAGTACAAGGCTTTATGTGTTACAAAACCATGATGCCTCTCTGGGGAAATAAATGAAACCCTATATAATTTTATTAATATTCCTAAATTGGACTAACAGTTGTTCAGTCATATCCAACTCTGCATAACCACATGGATGTTTTTTGTCCATGAGGTATTTCTTGGCAAAAACACTGGAGTACTTTGCATTTCCTTCTCCAGTGATGAGGAACTGAGGCAAACAGGGGGTTAAGTGCCTTGTCCAGGGTCCCAGGACTGTAGGTGGCTGAGGCTGAATTGAACTCGGGTCTTCCTGACTCCAGGCCCATTGTTGTATCCACTGCACCACCTAGCTGCTCTTTAGGATTGCTATGCCTGGCTCTTGGTGCTCTAGGAACAGTTGTGCCCTATTATGATAATACTGGTACTGGAAGACAATGTTATTTCATTGACTCGCCCTGTTATTTCCTCCTTTTGTTGTGTGTACTTCAATCAATAAAGAAACATTTATGAAGCTCCTACTATGTGCCAGGCACTAGGTCAAGCATTGTTATTATATCTGAGAGTCATGGAGGACCATACTACATCCACATCTGTAGTAACAAGTCACAAAACACAGGATTCTTCTGTGCATAGGAATCTGTTTTAAGAAGGGATCTGTCTTTCATTTTATGTTATTAGAACAAATGGTTTTGGACTTGGGTAACTTAAGGCTCGCTCCAGCTGTAAGATTTTATTATTCCAGTAGAGTTTAATCAAAATTGGAGGCAGAAAAGACCACTTAAGTAGTTAAGATGATTATTTCAAACAGCCTTTCTGGTAGTATGTTATCATTCATGATCATTATAAAGATTTTTGATAAATATTTAGTCATTTAAATATGATATCAGGGAGGCATTAATCAGTAATATTGTAGAAATTAGAAATTCATACTAGGAAAAAATCAAATAAAAGGATTTATGTTACTAAGCACATATAACAAAATAATTTAGACCTGAAATTGGGGGGAGGGGGTGGCATTCTCAGCTTTGTTAAAATCATGGAGAATTGTCTCTAGTCTCCATGTGTTTTTTGTACCAGTGTTAAACTACCAATACAAAACTAAAACAGAGCTTAGAGTAAGAATAACTAGAAATACTATTTTTCTTTTTTAAAAGAGTTAACTCTATAGATTCTTTGGTTACATGTAGGCTAATTATGTTAGACTGAGGTTCTTACCAACTATGTAGAATACCAATATATTCTTTGATATTCGAATATAAAATGACATTTGCATCTTCAGTGTCTCTTTGTTTTAAGAGACTCAGCTTAATGTAGTGAATTCTGGACCAAAATTTAAGAAAACCTGACTTTAGGGCCCATCTCTATTATCTGTGTCAGAGGTATGAAACTCACAAATCCAGATTACAGTGTAATTGGGAAATGTTTGACAAAATAAATAAAAATATAATGTATCATAGATAATGTTAATTTGTGGTTTTCTAATAAGTCAATATGCTACCCTCATTCAGTTTCTATTTGCCATTAACACCACTCATCTTTGTGTCCATGGCCTAGAGTCATAAATTCTCTGAACCTCAGTTTCCTCAGATGTAAAATAGTAATAATAATACCTGTAGAACTTCTTACACCAGCTTGCTGCGATGCTTAAATGTTTATCTGGACCAAATACAAATAAATTTTTATTAATATCTAAAAGTTAATATACAGTTCAGTGCTAAATAGTATCTTATATACTGTATGTCTTTTTTTTTTTTTTTTAAGCAATCAGGGTTAAGTAACTTGCTCAAGGTTACATGGCCAGGTGTTTCTGGGTGGGTAATAAGTGTCTGAGCCCAGGATTCGATCTCCAAGCCATCTTGACCCTGGAGCTGGTGCTCTTACTTGCTGAGCCACCTGGCCGCCCCTATACTGTATGTCTTAAAGGTAAAAACTAGAAATAATGAGTTTTGAGTCAAAATAAGCACCACCTGCCAGTGAAACCAAAGAGATTGCTGATTTCCTCCCATTTGCTTTTCCCCACTTTAGGATACTTAGTGTCTTAATAGTCATTAAAGGATCATGCAGCTAATTCCTCCTCCCCAGTAGAACTGCTTAACTATGGCAATTAGGGAAACATATAAGATGGTGAACATAAAGCTAGCTTAATCAGTTTTATTTTCTTTATTTTCTTACACATTTATTGGTTTTAAATATCCCTACTTGTGAGACATTTTAGCAGCATTCTACCATGGAAGCAACTTACTTCTAGTCAAATGAAAGCACTTGACAAGTTGTGGTCAATTTAAAAAAATAAAACATGAATTATATCGCTAGAGTTTTCATAAAACCTTTGAAGAATACTAGAATTTGTATGGTGTAAATTGTTCTCTTTTTTCCCTTACTAGAGGAGTGAATGTCGTTCCTTTTCTGCAACACATTGGGTTACCAGACAGCATAGTGGACATTTTGAAAAATTCCCAAAGTGGAAATGCACTAACTGCATATGCCTTGTTTAAGGTGGGTATTTTAACAAACGCATTGAATCCTAGATCTAACTGATATACATTGTTCTTCATAAGTTTCTTTGTTGAGCTGAAACAGTGTTATGTTTTAACTGTTATATTTCTAAAGTTTAGAGTTTTTAATCTCATAAAATGTTAATATATTTATACTAGTTTTAGGATAAAAAGTTAGGTCATTAAGGCTTATCACAAGTTAGATAACCAGATACAACTTGACAAATTTCTGTATGTTTCACCATTTTGTGGATATTTCCCAGAATAGTCTTGATTTTTTGATACTTCTACTAATCTCTCATTGCTGAGAAGTCTGCATTATACTTTGTAAATCAAAGAACAGAAGAAGAGGATTTCACATAAAATGATGAATATTGCAGTTTTTTTTAAATATATGTATATTAAGTTTAATGTGTTAATACAATATTCTGTCTTCACTTCATGTATACTTCCTCCTGTTCTCTTCTGTGCTTTTTTTTTTGGGGGGGGGGAGTTGTAGCTTGTTTGTTTTGTTTTGTTTTTTAATGTTTCTTTGCTTTCCATTTTTGCCATCAGTATCACTCACCACCCACTGCATCTATCCCCTGTGACTCCACCCAGAATAAAAGCCCTCTCTCATGCAAGTATGCATGACAAATCCACATGTTAGCTATTTTTGAAAATACATATTTTATTCTGCATTTCTAGTCCATTAACTTTCTGCCAAGAAGTAGGAAGCTTGCTTCATGGTTAGACTTATGAGGTACCATAATCATATGTAACTTATTTCATAATTCTTTCAAAATTGTTTTCCTTTACATTACTATAGTCATTATAAAAGTACCTCTCCTCACTCTGCATTAATTCATACAAATCTTCCCAGTTGTCTCTGAATCTGTTCCCTTTACTATTTCTTATGGGACGATCATAATTTATCATACTCTAATAGATAATTTGCTAAGATATTCACAGTTGAATACCCACTTTGTTTCCAACTTTTGCTATAGTAAATCATAAGTATTTTTGTACACATAGGTCCTTTCTATATACTTCTCTGGGATAGATGCCTGATATATGTAATTTCATGATTTGGATATCATTCTGAATTATTTTTTAGAATTGTTAGATCAATTCTTGGCTTCACAATCAGTGCCTTTCTTACCACAGCGTCTCAGACAGTTGACATGCCCTTTTTTTCACCCTCTGATACTCATGATTCTTACCAGTAAAAGAAGATAACAGACAAGAACCTCATTAGGATGACAATTTGTATTTTGCATCTTCCTGAGAAATGACCTAGAGTTACAACTTGCACACTGAGAGAGAAGCCAAGTTTTCCTTGTCCTGTGGTTTGGGAAGATAGTGCGAAAGAAGTATGCATATAGCTCTTGTTGTGGGTCAGGATAATAAGCAATACCTGAAAAGCAAATAAAATTCTGTAAAAACAAATATTCACCCAATACTCTGCTTCCAACTCTTCAGTTCTAGCACTTGGTATTTTTTGTTTTGTTTTGGTTGGGAGGGGGGGGCGGGTTTCCTTGCAGAGTCAAATTTAATTTAATTTGAATTTTTAGTTGTTAGCAGATTGGTATTATTTTGAGGCATCTAAACTTCTTAGATGTTTATTAAGAAATAGCTACACAGATTTTTATTGTTGCTAACAGTTACATTATTTTCTACTTTTTTATTGGTGGAGGTGAGGAGAAGGCCCTTCCAAGATTTATGTAGTAAGAATTCCAGTTCTTTTTTTTTAAGTACTGTATAAAGTACTCTATAAAATTTCTCTTTTTCATGTGATTTGCTTACCACCAAATTCCAAACTCCAGAACATTTTGAAGGAACTCATAGAGTTTGTTAGAGCTAGAAGGGGCATGAGGCCTGTGCTTTTTTTTGGAGGGGTCAAGGCAGGGCAGTTGGGGTAGAGTGACTTGCCCAAGGTCACACAGCTAGTAAGTGTTAAGTGTCTGAGGCTGAATTTGAATTCAGGTCATCCTGACTCCAGGGCTGGTGCTCTATTCACTGGGCCACCTAACTGCCCTGTGCTTTCATTGTTATAGAATTCCCAGTGGTGAAATTCTGTCTGCAGTTTATAATCTTAGCAGACTATTACCTTGGGACTTGTCCTGAGTCATTTAGCCAGTATGTGGCAGAGGAAGGAGTTAAACTCAGGTCTGTCCAAGTCCTGCACCAGGTTTTTATCTATTATGCCAACTGTGAAATGATTGCTATGTAGTGCACAAAGTGCATGTTAGGAAAGTAAAAGGCTTACTAGATGCACAAAAATCTGATTGAAAACTAAGAATGTGTGTAGTATCCATGTGGAATATGCATGTTTGGCTCATTCACATCAATTCTAAATGACAGTGGTATTGTTTAATAAGAAGAAACATGTTATAATGGAAGTTGGAGTCTAGAAAAATCTGAATTTGAAGACTCCCTTGGACCTTACTAATTCTGTGGCCTTGGGCAAAGCATTCACTTCTGTGAGCCTCAATTCCTTCATCTGTAAAAATCCCTGCATTAATTCTTATAATAGCTAACTCACAGTAGAAAAGATCAACTGAGAAAATGTATGCAAAGTTCTTTGTTAAACTTTAAAATACTACATTTATTATAGTAATATGTTCATTGACATACTTTATATTTGTAATCTGACTTTTTTTTTTGCTAGCATGCAATTGCCTTAACTAATCTACCATACATTTGCTCTTTCTTTTAAGATTGCAACACCTGCCAGATACACTGTGACTTTGGGAGGAACATCCATTACTGTCAAGTATCTTCGTAGCCATGGCTACATGTCAACACCACCTCCAGTTAAAGAGTACTTACAGGACAGAATGGAGGAAACAAAGGACCTTATTACAGAAAAAATGGGAGAAACAAAAGATAGACTCACAGAAAAACTACAAGAAACCAAAGAAAAAGTTTCATTTAAGAAAAAAGTAGAATAGAAATTTTTATGTGCCAGACCACAGAAAAGTCATGCACTTTAACCCTCAGGAAACTGTGGACAAAGACACATTTTCCTAATTATACCTTTGGTTGGCAGTATCTTGAAATACTAGTGCTCCAAAGGTTAAATAACCCATAAAACCTTTTTAAAAGTTAAATATCATTAGAAAATCAGTGTTTCGTGCAAAAAAAAATGAACCCTGTGTACTAATTTTCATACCAGCAGCAGCATAAGTAATGGTTATTGTTTTATGTCGTGATGATTTTTCAAGTATCTTTCTTGCTAATTTTACTTCCTGCTGTAATGATGACAGACTAAGCAGTTTACTATTATATAAGAAATTTCTCTCATAAAAAAGGATGGTCTTGTTGGGATCATGATCTTCATGTTATCCGTCAGTTTAGACTTTTAACCATAATCAGTTCTCAACATGGAGAGTTCTTAGCACTATAGTTGTCAGTGAATAAGTGCATTTTTTAGTTGTCTCTCAAAATCTCAGAAGTCTTTCACTATTAAAAGAAAATAGCAAGATGAAACCATCCTAATAACCATCTACCAGTTAAAACTTTAATTTTATATGAAGAAAGTTGAATTAAAATTGAGACTATATATGTGATAAAAGTGAGATGTACTGATTTATATATAAATGACTAAACAACCTGACATTTTAAAAATAGTTTTGCCTAAAATCTGTGTGTCAAATTTTTCAAAGTAAGTACATATGTGTATAGTTCCTTTTTAGAGATTTAAGTTGGTAGCTGTCACCTAGAACATAAAATTTTCCTTTAAATGCATTTTTGTCTTCATCAACCAACTTCTCTGAGTAAAAATGAAAATAATTTCACTTGCTGGTAAGCTTGCTACTGAAATTAGACACTCATAAATTGTGCCTCATGTTTATGATTCTTAGTTGAGTAAGTTATAAGAGTAGAAAAAAAAGTGACTTTAGAATCAGTAGGCACCCTTACAAACACCGATTAAAACTATCATATTTTAGCATGCAAGTGCTTCTGCCACCCCTAATAAGATACAGCGTTAATGTTAGTTTTCTTATTGAGTAAATTCAAGAATCATAGCGTCCCCCTTTTAGGCAGAAATTTTTGGGTGGAACATTATACTTGAAATTTTGATGGAAGAATCGTGCCATTCATGTTGTCTTCAGTGGCATTGACTGGAGGAAAATTCACCCATTATGAAATACTTGTCATGATGGGTGTGGGTATGCCTCCTTTGCACAACTAATAATTAACTGACTTCAGTTCTGTGTATTTTAAATTGATATTTGGAGGAGGATGTGGTATCTATTTATGACATATTTATATACTGTACTTGATAGGACAGTAGAATTTGAGAAGTTAAAAACATTATCGCTGGTTCATGCCACTGACCAGTATTGCTGTTTATGTCCACTTAATTGGAATATTTCAGTGTCACTAGAGGGTCATTGATAAAACTGAACCTGAAGGAATATTTATATTCCTTAGCCTAGTCATTGTATTAGAACATTTTATAAATTAATATCCCATAAACTTCCTATGAGGATTGCAGTTGGAAGAGAGCTTTCTTATTCTCAAATACAGAGACTGAGTAATCTTTCATTTCTGCTGGTATAGAAAAGCTTAATGTAATATTCCAAAATGGCAAAGAGCACATTTTTTAAATTTTATTTTTTAATTAGCCAGCTCCCTCACATCTCCCCCGCCAGTTGAAAAAACAAAAATCCTTGTAACAAATGTGCTTAGTCAAAAAAAACCCATTCATTATCCAAAACAAATGTGCCTTATTTTGTGTCATGAGTTCTTTACCTTTCCGTCAGGAGGTAGATGGAGAGCTTCATCATTGCTCATCTGGAGCCATGGTTAGTCTTTGAAAGTTATTTATCTTTAAACCATTGTTTTAGTATAAATTGCTCTGGTTCTGCTCACTTCACTCAGTGTCGCTATTACAGAGCTTCCCAAGTTTCTCTGAAACCATTTCTTTTAGTATTTCTTAAAAGTACAATGGCATTCCATTACATTCACACACTGATTTGTTCAGCTATTCTCTAGTTGATGGATCGTTGCTTTCGTTTCCAGTTCTTTACCCCTACCAAAAGAGCTTTTATAAATATTTTCATACCTATGGTCAGTCAGTCAATCACCAGGCATTTATTAAGCAGTTACGTACCCAAGCCCTGGTCTAGGTGCTGGGGATACAAATGCAAAAAAATTAAGCAGCCCTTACTCAAAATAAATTTAGACAATGGAAGAGACAACCAGCACATGTAATATATCTATATGTGTATTTATATCCATATGCTCATATACATGTTTATAAACACAGCATAAAGTTAATGAAAATACAATAAATACACAGAATTTAAATACAAGGTAGTTTGTCAGGGAATGATCAAGAAAGGCTTCATACCAAAAATGGTGCCTGATCTGCAGAGATAAAGAGGGAGTGGGTGTGGGAGGTGTGGGAGTCCAGGTATAGGAGATATAGATGTAGATATATAGTATAAAAGCACAGAAATAGGAGATACAGTGTTGCTAGTAGGGAACAGAAAGAAGGTCGATTCACAGAGTATGCAGTGAGGTTTTATTGGTAGTGTGGTATCTCTGGGTCAAAGGATATGCACTGATTAAAGACTTTGAAGGAGAGGGCTCGAGTGGGGAGAGGAAGGGAAAGAGTTCCAAATTGCCTTACAGAATGGTTGGACTAATTTAGAGATTTACCAACAGTTCGTTAACGTGCCTGTTTTCTCAGATCCCCTCCAACGTTTGTCATGCTTTTTTGTCACCTTTTCCATTCTGGTGTGTTGAACCTTAGAGCTGCTTAGTTTTCATTTCCCTAATTATTAGTGATTCGGAGCTTTTTTTCTTGTGACTGTTGTTAGCTTCGATTTCTTCCTTTAAAAACTGCTATCCTTTACCATTTATCAGTTAGGGAATGGAAAAAAGTATATTTTTAAAAAGTGAAATATAAATAGTATTTTTTTAAGCATTACAAGTAAGCTTAAATTGAGCACAGTTTTCTCCAGAAGAGTTTTGACATTTTCCACAGGAGAAAGATTAATTGATTCTTCATGCATTCATTAGGCCATTCATTCTTAGCTTTAAGATTATATTCTGCATGTATTTAACATGTCATAGAGAGCCCCATATCCTCTTTTCTGAGTCTTTGTTTTCACCTTATGTAACATACTATATTGTGTATCTCTCTTCTTTTTTCAACGGAGAAACTATTAATTCTTCATCAATGGAAGTTTATCCAGTGTCATATCATTTATTACTCTGAAAATACCAGAATTCACTTTTCCTGACACCTGTTCTATATTTAGTCCACTAGATTTTTTTTTGGTTTATTTGTAGATTTCCAAGTTTTGAAGTCTTTTAATCTGCAGTTTTCTCAAGTATAAAATGAAATGCTGTCTTTAGTTGCTATGAAATTATCTCATAAAAATTCTAAATTTGTGGGAAGTACTGTTATTGCTTGGCATCAGAAATTTTATAGGGATGCTGTTAGTAACATAGGGTAAGAATGTAGTCCAGATTACAAATAAAATAAGACATCTGTAGCATATTAAATTTGCAGTATTGGTAGACAAAATGGCTAACATACTGCAGTGAAATACCCCTATGTGTCCAGTGTAGTAAAAGAGTAAAACCTCATCATGTTCCTCAACTACTTTGAAATTCCTCTTAGCTCACATATGGTTATCTATGAGAAATCAGGCAAAGGGATTTTTCATTCCTGAGATCAGAACTCCCACATTCAACTAAGAAAATTAACAGAATCAACCCCGGTTTAATCTTTGTGCTGGTGGGAAAAGGGTTTGCTCAGCAAGTTAGTGAGGGAACAAAAAGATTGAGGGAACTTTTTGGTCTATTATGAAGTGAAAACAAGGCTGCTAGGCGTTATAGCATAGGTCTATAATCCCTGTACCTGGGGAAAGCCTAAGACTGGTATATTGCCTGAGTTTAGGAATTCTAAAGCAGCAGTAACACTCAAGGCAAATGAGTGTCTACACTAAGTCTGACACAAATATGGAGGGCCACCAGGCTGCCAAATGGAGGAACAGTGTGAAGTTGAACCAGTCCAGTTGGAAAAACAGAACAAAGTAAAACTTTTTTTACTCATCAGTTTTGTGATCAGGCCTATGAGTGGCCACTCACTTTTAGCATGAACAAGATAGGAGACCCAATCTCAAAAAACAACTAAAAGAAACTCCCAAACCCAAAGTTTCTAAAACTGTCTTTTACTTAGCAATAGCCTTAAACAAAAACATGCAAATTATAGATTTTCCTTTAACAGAAATAAATCATTGACATGCCTCAGCTCAGAACTAAAACTTAACATAACTTTGAAACGATCTACAGTTCATTAATTTTAACACCTAACCCCATTTATCTTTAAATTTATTTTTGTTACCTTTCCTCACCTGTTGCATCTTGATACTTTTGTCTTTATATCTCTAATTTCTCATCTTCCCTTATTTAAAAAAGGAAAAGGCCAAACGTCCTAGTTAGAAACTGCAACTAGCACCCCACACCCACCCCTTTTTTTAATCATAGAGGAGAAAGGATATTTTGTTTTCTAGATCATCTTTGGATTTCCATTACTCCAATATTTAGCTACTTTTAATGATCTTTTCATTTACATTGACATCATTCTGTACATTATTCTCTTGATCTGCTTATTTAGCTCTGCATTAGTTCATCCAAATCTCACTTTCTTCTTTAATTCCTCAAAGCTGTCAATTTTCATATAACGTTTCATTCTATTCATGTGCCACAGGTTTTTCAGCTATTTCCCAGTTGATAGGTATCTACATTGTTTCTAGCTCTTTACTACCACAAAAGGTAGTACCAATACTATTTTGGTATATATGTTAGATCTTTGTATCTTTGACTTCCTTGGGGCATGTGCCAAATAGTTTTCCCCACCCTATTTATTTCCAGTCAAGTTAAAGTAGAATTATTTACTGGCACTGACTGATCTGTGCTGATCAGCTTTCTTTTTGGTTGGTATTTTACAAGGATGTAAAAAAAAAATCTGATAGCTCGAGTAGAAAGTGTTTGAGGATGTATATTCATAGATGCATTCCCATTTCTTTTTGTTTTCTTTCTATTGCAGTCAGATAATCCATGTAATTTGTTAGCCTACTCATAGATATAATAAATATCCTCATGGTTAGAATAGGTAATATAAAGTATTTTGTAACATGGATTTTATCCCTTGATGTCAGTCTTGAGTGTACCCTATTTTTAAGGAAGTTGAAGTTAATTTCCTAATTTTTACAGAATTGTTATGGCATCTAGATCTGCCTGGATTAATATAAAAAAAAATTCTTCTAACAGCCACATGAACAGTACTCAATCTTCAGGAACATTTTAAGCATTAGGTGCTGTTTCTTTCACCTTTATTCCTCCCTAAAAAATCCCCTTGTAGTTTAATTTTTATATTTATTTTAAATTCCCAAATTTTGTTTCACTGCAATTAATCTCTTTGGAACCTGAAATAAATTGGCGAAGGATGATTAAGGGTTACTAAAAATTAAGAAATATGCAAGTAGAATGTCTTTTATTGCAAATCACTTTCAAATGCAAATTATGTTATCAACTGTCAGATTAAATTTAGTAATCATACTTATTTAAAATATAAAACTAAAAAAAAAATTGGAAAGAGGTTTGTTCTAGAATGTGTTCATCTCTACTAGGTCTTTGCTTTTTAGGAAATTTGAGCATACTATATATTAGATATAGCTATGTATCTGTGCTTGAAACTGAGCATATAAACCCAGAACTGTGGTTCACTGCAACCTCTAAAATGAAGATCCCTAGGATCATAGATTTAAAGTTGGAAGGATCCTTAGAGGCCACTTAGTCCTCATTTTAGAGATGAGCTGAAGCCACGAGGTTGTGACCTGCCCAAGGTCATACTGGTAGTAGTGGAGCTGGAATTTGAATACAGGTCCTCTTACTCTCAGTCCAGTACACTTTCCACTATATTTTTTTCCTAAAAATATTCTAATCCATGTCTCCAAAGGAGATTGCAATTTTATACTATGACTTTCTTGACTACTTTTCTGCCCATTAAGGCATGTGCATCTCATGGGCTGTAAATCATAGTTTTAAAAGAATCCCCAATTGGGGCGGCCAGGTGGGGCAGTAAATAGAGCCCCAGCCCTGGAGTCAGGAGGACCTGAGTTCAAATACAGTCAGATACTTAACACAAAACTAGCCATGTGACCTTGGGCAAGTGACTTAACCCCAAATGCCCTACCTTCTCCCCTCCAAAAAAACAAAACAAAACCAAAAAAAAAAAAAGGATCCCCAATGTTAGCTGATTCAGACTGTACCTGAACGTAAAACCCATCCATATCACCTGCAAGGAGCTATCCAGCCCTCCCTTGAAAATTGTAATGAAAAAACTCTACCTCTAAAGGCAGCCCATTTCATTCTGGGAAGACTCTTAGTTAAGAAAATTTCATGTATGTTGAGGTCAAAATCTGCCCTTTTCCCCCCCATTAGTCCCAACTATGCCCTCCAAAAGTAAGCAGAACAAGTCTAATCTTAATCCCTTCTTCCATATGACAAGCCATCATTTATCCAAAGAAGGCTATTGCATATGTCACTCCTGTCTTTTCTCCAGGCTAAACATCCCCAACTCCTTCAACTTTTCTTTTATGACGGTTTTTGGTGTGGATATACTCTAGTTTGACAATGTCTCCTAAAATGAAGCGAACACAAGTACTCTAGATATTCTCTGAACTGGGCACAGAGTGAAGTGTATCATCTTCCTTACTCTACTCTACTAGTTAAGTATAGCTTAACATTAATATAAAAAGTATACTAAAACTAAACAATGTGCCTTTTATAGTTTTTAAAGGTAAATTCAGGAGTGAAATATTTTTTCCATTGTTAGTGATCCAGTTGGAGGGGATCATCCACACAGCCCATCAGAGAAGAGGGTTTTGTGTGTGTTGAGGGGGGCGGGGAGAGGGTTCTGTCTGTCTCCTTGCATTCCTGCATGATGGTGTAGTGATAATACAATAGTAAATGGCCTAGGGAGGTACAAAATATTCAAGAGACTTAAGGGAATGTGGCCAAGGCTGGATGTTACACATTACTGTTCCTCCTTTTCCAAGGAAAATTCTGAATTTCTGACTGACTTTCTGATGCCTGAAGGATCTCTGTACTGATTTCAAACTTTAGAATCACTGAGTTAAGTCAATTGAGTCTTGTTCCACCTCTGTGGATTTTTTCCTCTGACTTCTGTGTCGTTTGTTCAGAATTAGTCAAAACAAGTTTTTGATTGTCTTTCTTCCTTCAGGGTTAGTCATAGAAAATCAAGCTACATTCTTCCCTGTGAGTCATTTGCAGTCACCAACAATAATAATTATAGAATCACAATTATCCTCTGGCAATTATCTGGCTATTTTGATAAGGATGATCTTTGAAGTAGAAAGAATGAGTCTTGATTTCAGAAACCTTCAGGGCAGAGTGTAATATTAAGCTTGTTCTTTATGAATTGATTGGACAATCATAGAGGGGGAAAATGTATAGGCAACACAAAGAAATTTTCAGAAAATATCATTTCTCTTTATGTGTAAGAACACTTTAAAGGAAAAGGCTAAATACAAGGCATTCTCCTTATTTTGTTTTACTCTGTATGGTCCATAAGAACAGAAGTATTAGGAAAGTAAAATAAACAATTTTGCCTAGCGCTGCTATAGTTTATTGGAAAGATTGGCAATGTAAACCTCCTAAATAAGTTTTTAAAATTTTAAAAACTCTATAACATGTAAATTTCAGGAAATTTTGCTTTTTGAAACAAATGTGAAAGAACTATATTTGAAGTATACAGAAAGCATGTTTAGCTGTAACTAAAGTGGCCTAATTATTTCTTGTGTTTCAAAAGTCATTTTAAAACTTAATTTTTAGTCCTTTTAATTTGATAAATAGCATTTTCCTTACTTTATAATGGAGTCTGTGATTAAGTGAACCTCCTCCTTTTTTATTCTGCAAATGGTTACTTTAAGAGATGTTAGGTATATTGATTAATGTTGGAATCATAATTCTCTGCCATTTTAGCATATGTTTATTGCCTTACATCACTTTAGTTCAGCTTCTTAATGTTGATTGACTTCATGGGTTTTCAAGTTAGCCATTAAAAAGTAACTATACTTGGTAATACATCATGTAATTATTTTGAGACTTTTTGGTGAAGTGATGTAAATTATTTTTAAGTTATTTTGAAAGTGTAGTAATTTATCAGATTTAATAATATGTTCAAGTTAGATGTAAGAGTTCATCTAAATTAAGTACCTTCTAATGAACTTTTATTCAGAGTCCAGATTATATTTCATTTGAATATTTCATATAATAGTTCATATATGACTGAATCAACTTGTGTTGCCTTTGCATTTACTTTTCCAAGAATAGTATACTTTAATTTCTCTTCTGTCTGACAATAAGATGCCAAAAATTCTGTCTGTGAAGTTTCAAGTACCATTTTGGACTGTTCCCCTCCTCTAAATACAGTGTGAAGATAGAATTACAAGGTTATGTTGCTATGGAGCTCCATCAACAAGCAAGTTCTTATTCCTCTGTTGAGTAAGCTTCAAGTATGATGGGTAGTAAATTACATTCTACAATTCTCCCCTTCCTAATAAAAAATGAAGTCTAATTCTCAGCTTCAAAACAAAGTAATGGCACCATTTTGCCACAAAAAGTCTCAGAACCTTTGAGAGAGAGCTGTAGTTTAAGATATTTAAAAAGAAAACCATTACAAATATGAGAATCTAATCTGAAGGGTTATCTAGTACAGGAAACTAACCATTACCCATTTTTTCCCTGCCCTTTTTTCTCATTCTTGCCTATTTTCTTTTGATTTTTACATCATGTTTTTCCTCCAGCTCCTCTTTTTTCATTTCCCTTAATTCATTATATTAAAAGAGAAAAAGATAATATTTCCAGTGATTCCAGAAAAGAGGCAACATTTATGTTTTCCCTGGCCAAGAGTGGGCAGCCCTAGAATTAACTATGATGATTTCAGTATTGTTATCTACTTACTTTGTAATTTAAGGCCAATTCTGGCATGGTAGTTAGGTAAATTCCTTCAAACAACCCCAAAACTTACATTTGGAGCAAGTAATGGGTATTTCAAGAATAATAAAAGTCTATATTTTTATTAATGTCTGTGTGTTTAAATGTTCTCTTTCTTCAAAGAGAAATGAAGCCTGTGGACGTGCCTAATAGCTTTCAAATTGAAATGAAGTTAGCTTTTATTTTCTGATTCAGAGTGCACCCGGCATGAGGTTAAATATGGGTCAGCTTGTCTGAGCCAAAGTTTGTGGCATAGTTGGAGCTAGCTTAGATCAGAATTTTCCACTTATTGCCTGCCAATCACTGTTGCATCTGAAGTGATTAAGAGCTAGCATTTGGAGGAAGCTCCTGAAACTCCAGGGTTCGGTATATCCCTCTGTAAGAATGATTGCGTTTCACCAAAAGTATAGATATACCAACTACCTTCTAAATCCCCTCAAAAATGTCAAGCTAAGAAATCAAATTTGGCAACTCAGGATAGCAGCAACTCTGCAACATAGCAAGGAACCAGAGTCAAGCTTTTATTCTTTATGGGGTTACTTATTTGAATTATATACACTTTTATCTCATGGTAAGCAATAAGACTGGAGCTATAATGCATTAAAACGGCTCTAGCGTTTAACTTTGATGTCTGTATGTCACATCTGATATTTGAAAGCAAGTTTTTCTGATAAGTAGAGTGTGGAAAAGACTAACTATGACTAAATATATAGGAGGCCTGCAGCTATTGTCATCTTCTAGCTTGAGATTTGATAGGTTGTAGTCTGAAACACAGTATCTCCTCTCCTTTGGCCATGCAAAGCTAAAACATTGGTGGGAAAAGAGTAGCAGAAAGTAAGCAGAGTTTTAGGGTTTAGCCAAGCTTTAAAATGAGATTGTAAGTAAGCCAAAGAGGAGCCATGCCTTCCTATGGATATTTACAGAATACAGCTATGATGCCAATATTGGAAGAGTAATGTGAAGGACAGAAAAAACTATGCTCAAAGCTGAAAGGCTTTCTCATCCTGGCCCTGCCATTTCTTAGGTCCATTTTAATTCAAACATTCTCTCGCCTTAGGCAAATTACTTTTTCTGGGCCTCTGTTCCTCAATTGTAAAATGGAAAGTTTGAACTTGATCACTTTTCAGGTGATTCCCAGCTCCAAGAACTAACATCTGTAAACACTTGCCTTGCCTACTCCAGAGTATTGGTCATGACCATAAGATTGTATCAGTGATAAGTGTCAAGTGTCATATAAGATCTTATTAAATGGCCACAAGATCAGAGAAATAGCATTCCTGGTACTGAGTGAATGAAGAATAATTTCAAACGCAGGTGGCATTAAGACACTACTTTTATACCCATTCTTAGGATGCTGCATATTTTATTTTTCCCCATTATACATGGAAAAGTAATTTTTAATACTTAAAAAAAATCTTAGTTCCAAATTCTCTCCTTCCCGCCCCTGCCCCCTCATTGAGAAGGCAAGCAATTTGCTATAGGTTTTACATGTGCAGTTATGCAAAATTTATTTCCATATTAGTCGTGCGAAAGAAAACAGACCAAAATAAGAAAAAGAAAATAAAGAAAAAAATATGCTTCAATCTGCATTCAGATTCCATCAGTTCTTTCTTTGAAAACAGCATTTTTCACCAAAATCCTTCAGAATTGTCTTGGATCATTGTATTGCTGAGAAGAGCTAAATCATTCACAGTTGTTCATCATACAATATTGCTGTTATTGTATACAATGTTCTCCTGCTTCTACTCATTTCACTTTGCATCAGTTCACGTAAGTCCAAGTTTTTCAGAGAGCATCCTGCTCATCATTTCTTATAGGATAATAGTATTCCATCACAATCATATACAACCACTTGTTCAGCTATTCCCTAATTGATGGATGTCCACTCAATTTGCAATTATTTTGCCATCACTAAAAAAAAAAACTGCTACAAATATTTTTGTACATATAGGTCCTTTCCTTTTCTTTTTTTTTTTTTAAATCTCTTTGGGATACAGACTTAGTAGTGGAATTGCTTGTTCAAAGGATATATGTGGTTTTAGAGGCCTTTGGGCACAGTTCCAAATTGCTCTACAGAATGGTTGAATCAGTGTACCACTTCAGCAGAACATTAGTATCTCAAATTTTCCCACATCCCCCTCCAACATTTTTCATTTTCCTTTTTTGTCATATTGGCCAATCTGATAGATGTGGGGTGGTAGCTCAGAGTTGTGTTGCTTTGCAATTTCTCTAATTAATAGTGATTTAGAGCATTTTTTCATATCACTATAGTTAGCTTTGATGACTTTGTCTGAAAATTGCCTTTTCACATCCTCTGACCATTTATCTTTGAGAAATGATTTATTTCTATAAATTTGACTCAATTCTCTGTATATGTGAGAAATGAGATCTTTATCAGAGAAATTTACTATAAAAATTTTATCAGTTATGATTAACTATTTCCCTCCATCCTATTTCCCTGTTTATCGTACTCTCTTTTCACCCTATCCATTCTCAAAAGTGTCTTGCTTCTGACTTTTACCTCCAATTCACCATCCCTTCTATCAGACCCCTTCCACCCTCTCTTATCCCCTTCCTTTCTTACTTTCTTATATGGTAAGATAGATTTCTATAACTAACCTCTTTGAGATAATTCCAATGAAAGTAAGTTTCACTCACTCCCCCTCCCACCTTCTGTTTCCTCCTCTCCACTGTAAAACTCTTGCACCTTTTTTATGTCAAATAATTTACCCCATTCTAGCTCTCCCTTTTCCCTTCTGTCAGAGCAATGCTATTTCTCATCCATTAATTTTAATTTTTAAAAATTATTTCATTATATTCAACTCATACCCATGCACCCCCTCTCCATACACCCACACACACACACTCTTAAGTGCCCTAATAGTGGGAAAGTTTTTAGGAGTTACAAGTATCATTTTCCCATGTGAACAGTTTAACCTTATGAATCCCTTATGATTTCTCTTGCTTGTTTACCTTTTTTTTTTTTGGAGGGAGGGAAGGCAGGGCAATCGGGCCCAAGTGACTTGCCCACGTCACACAGCCAGTAAGTGTTAAGTGTCTGAGGCTGGATTTGAACTCAGGTCCTCCTGACTCCTGGGCTGGCACTCTATTCATTGCACCACCTAGCCTCCCCACTTGTTTACCTTTTTATGCTTTTTATAGAAGAGTCCTATATTTGAAAGTCAATTTTTCTGTTCAGTTATGGTCTTTGCATCAGGAAAGCTTAAAAGTCTTCTATTTCATTGCATATCCATTTTTTTTCTCCTCAAGGATTATACTCAGTTTTGCTGTGTAGTAATCCTTTTGCTGGTTGTAATCCTAGCTCTTTTGCCCTCTGGAATATCATATTCCAAGCCCTCCAGTTCTTTAATGTAGAAACTGTCAAATGTTGTGTTATCCTGACTCTAACTCCATATTTAAATTGTTTCTTTTTGGCTGCCTGAAATATTTTCTCTTTGACCAGGGAGCTCCGGATTTTGACTATAATATTCCTGGAAATGATCATTTTGGGATTTTTTTCAAGAGATGATAATGGGTTCTTTCCATTTCAGTTTTACCCTCTGGTTCTAGAATAGCAGGGAAGTTTTCCTTGATAATTTCTTGAAAGATGATTTTTAGGCTCTTTTATTTGATCATGGATTTCAGGTAGTCCAATAATTTTAATTTTTTTCTCTTCTGGATCTATTTTCCAGGTCAGTTGTTTTTGCAGTGAGGTATCTCACATTTTCCTCTATTTTTTCATTCTTTTGATTTTGTTTTATTGCTCCTTGATTTTTCATAAAGTCATTATCTTCCACTTGCCCAATTCTAATTTTTAAGGAATTATTTTTTTTCCATTTGCGCCATTCTACTTTTTAAGGAATTCTTTACTTCAGTGAGTTTTTATGCCTCTTTTACCATTTGGTCTATTTTGTTTTTCAAGGTTTTATTTTATTCAGTATTTTTTTGTGCCTCCTTTATTCAGCTGTTGACTTTTTTTCAGAAATTTCCTTGTATCACTCTCATTTCTCTTCCCAATTTTTCCTCTACCTCTCTTGATTTTTAAAATCCTTTTTGAGCTCTTCTATGGTCTGAGACCAATTCATATTTTTCTTTTAGGCTTTGGATGTAGCAGTTTTGACTTTGTTGTCTTCTTTTGAGTTTGTGTTTTTATTTTCCCTGTCATCATATTAACTTTCTATAGTCAGGATATTTTTCCACTGTTTGCTCATCTTTCCAGCCTATTTCTTGACTTTTAACTCTATGCTAAAGTGGGACTCTGTTTCCAGAGCAAAGGGGGTACTGTTCCAGGCTTCAAGTTTTTTATGCAGCTGTTTCAGAGATAATTCTGGGGACCTTTATGTTTTTGGTTTTTCCAAGGTGGCATGATCTAGGGAGAAGTATATTTACTACTCTCCTGTCCTGTGCTCTGGTCTGTGACCAACCAGAAACACTCTTCCTCCCTGAAACTGTCCCAGCTTCTCTGTGGCTACAAGCTCTAGAGTGCTAGAGTTCCTCCTCACGCTGGTATTGACACCCAGAACTGCAACCCGTATCCAAATAGGAACAAAGCAACAAAGGGACTACTGTTATCTTCTGACCCCTTTATTTAACTGTGGACTCTGAGGTCCAGAAACCACCACTGCTGCCACTTATTCAGTCACTTCCAATGCCTACTCCTAGTTTGCCGGGGCATAGCCTGTGCTGTACTGAACTCTACTCTCACCCCGATGCGCCAGACCTTTCCTGCTGGTCTCCTAAGTTGTCTCAGGCTGGAAAAATTGATTCATCCCATCCTTTCATGGGTTCTGCTGCTCCAGAATTTGCTTTGAGGCTTTAAGTTTTTTTTAAAGAGGTTTAGGGGAGAGCTCAGGCAAGTCCCCGCCTTTTCTCTGCTATTTGGCTCCATGCCTTAAGTACTAATTTCAACATTGGTGTGCAAAAAAAGTGATCCAAGAAAATGAAAGAGGATTTTAAAGCTGCTCTTTTTCTAAGCTACTTTGTATCTTGAAATGTTATAAGTATGCCTACAAGTAAGCATGGAGAAGAATTTTTAAATCCACACTTAATATAAATTAGGAGGGGAATGGATGTTATGAGCAATTTTTTATATCACATACACACACATAGTGCTTCAGTTAATGCACCAGCAGGTAGATACTCCAGCTGACCAGCACAAGTAGAAGACAGGTTCCTGTTTAAGAATTCAACAGGCTAGGGGCGGCCAGGTAGCACAGCAAGTAAGAGCACTGGCTCCAGTGTCGGGATGACCTGGGGATCAAATCCGGGCTCAGATACTTAGCACCACACCCAGAAATAACTGGCCATGTAACCTTGAGCAAGTTACTTAACCCTGATTGCTAAAAAAAAAAGAAAGAAAAGAAAGAAAAGAAAGAAAAGAAAGAAAGAAAGAAAGAAAGAAAGAAAGAAAGAAAGAAAGAAAGGAAGAAAGAAAGAAAGAAAGAAAGAAAGAAAGAAAGAAAGAAAGAAAGAAAGAAAGAAAGAAAGAAAGAAAGAAAGAAAGAAAGAAAGAAAGAAAGAAAGAAAGAAAGAAAGAAAGAAAGAAAAGAATTCAACAGGCTATCTCAATAAAACACATATGGGTGAATTGTATTGTGAGAAAATAATAACAGCTGTTGGTGATTAGAAAAGATCTGAGAGAAAATGGGCCGGGGAATGCAAATAAGAGTGACCATATTCCTACAGTAATTCTAAATCTAAGTGCCAGATGCCAAATAGAACCTCACGCATCTTGATAGGTAAGATCCCCAAAGATGATAACAAGCCAAAAAGACAAGTGATTACTCCCAGTTAACTGAAATTAAATGTCCACACTATAAATTTAGACAAGGTGAGATGATACTTTACATTTGTGATTAACTTTAACATTTAAAGATTCTTTTCTTCCCTTAATTCATTTGAGAATAGTAAGAATTTTGTGCTTCAACAGAGACAGCCCAAAGCCCATAAAGAACTGAAGCTTTACATTTTGTTTAGCTCATAAACTTGATAGGGTGGACCAGTTAGCACTCTTTCTCCTTCATAAAGGGTTTCAAAGTCTTAAAAGTTGTAAAAATAAAAATAAAAAATAAAAAAAAGTTATGGCCATTACACTTCTCTTAATATATTAATGCCTGAGGGGAAAAGAGGAGGATTTAAAGAATGAAATTAATACTATGAACTTTGAGAAGCTTTGGCAGTTGGTGGCAGAAGTTCTGAAGTCAAGATGACCTGAGTTCAAATCCAGCCTCAGATACTAGCTGTGTGGCCTTGGGCAAGTTGCTTAACCTCTATTTGCCTCAATTTCCTGAATGGTAAAGTGGGGGGCGGGGGGGCAGTAATAGCAGAACCTACCTTGCAGAGTTTTGTGAGGCTCAAAGAAGATATTATTTGCAAAGTGCTTATTAGCAGTTACCTTATACATAGTAGGCACTATATAAATGTTTATTCTTTTTCTCTTATTTACTTTCCCTATGAGCATACAAGTAGTTCTAGAAATCAGTCTTGACAGAATCATGATATAAAGACACTCAAGGACTTTGAAGATGTAAAAAAAATTGCTATTTAAAAAATAAGTATTTTAATTAGAGTCTGTTAAATGTAAAATGGATCAAAACAATTTAATGAGAGAAACCTAATTATTCTAAGTAACAGACTCATTCTAAGCTGATGTGTGTGAAACATGCTTTACAAATGTGGTATTCATAATGAAAATCAATACAAGTGAATGCCTGAAAAGGAGACCCAGAGAATTCTTACAATGTTTCAAAAGCATTATCAATCTACTCAGTTTAAGGAAAAAAAAGGTTTGGGTGATGATACATCATATATGGAAGGAAGATTTAGAGCCAGAAGAGGCCTTGGAGATTATCCAATCTGAACACAGGCACAGGGTTTAAATTACTTGATAACTAAGAACATGGAGGACAAATGTCCACGCTGATACATTAGTGGAAAAGGGAGATGGACATTTGGGGCTGTCTCACTTTTCCCCACAATGACAATTTTTTTTAAACATCTCTTGACAAGACGTTCACCACTGGTATGTAAGCCACTTGGTGAAAAATTCTCTGCCCATGGCAGCTCATGAAACAAAAATGCATATTGGTTTGAATTCTGTTCCCTTCTCCTTCTGTAATGAGCAAAAAAGAAGGCAGAGAGTACTAAGGATCACAGTATGTGGCCTATTTAAAACATTACATTAACTGCTCGCATTACAAATGTGAAGCCTTTTGTCCAGATACCATGACATGCTCCTAGAGAAACTGAACCTTATCATTACTACCATTCTCTCTATAAAACTAGTTAGTATAAGTTGTAGTTAAATGGAAGAAAGTCTTAAAGGTTCTCTTTGGACAAATAAACAAGTTGAAAGAATTGATTTCAATGTGTGCCCTATGGTTACATTCCAGTGGCATGGAATCTTAATCATCTCACCTTGCTGTGCTCATGATTACTACACAGCTTATGCTGGCTCCAGAAGATAAAGAAGTACAGAAATTCTATGAAATCATGTGCAATATACCAAAATAGTTTGACTTCAATATGAAAATAGTATCAGAAAGACTGAAAAAATATGTTGGAAAATATAATTCAGGATGAAGAGAACAAGAGGCTAAACCACTCAGAAGCTATGGGTCATGTCTGTATACAATAAATATTGTATGTAGACATGGGTTAAACACTTTTTTAAAAAATAACTTAAGGGAAATTAATCACAATAACTAGGATTTATATGGCACTTAATGGTTTACAAATACCTCACTTAATCTTCACAACAAACTCTTGGAGGTAGGTGCTATTATCCTTATTTTAAAGATGAAAAAATTGAAGCAGAGGTTAAGTGACTTACCTAGTTAATAAGTATCTGAAACTGGATTGGAACCTGGTTTTTCCTTTCTCCAGATCTACTCCTCTATCCATTGTACCACTTTTTTTGTTTGGTTGTTTCAGTTGTGTCCCATTTTTTGTGACCCCATTTTGGGCTTCCTTGGCAAAGATACTAGAGTGGTTTGCCATTTCCTTATCCAGTTCATTTTACAAATGAGGATCTGAGGCAAACAGGGTTAAGTGACTTGCCCAGAGTCACACAGCTAGTGACAGACCATATTTGGCCCTGTATTCTTTCTACTGTACCATACAGCTGCCTATTAATTGACATAGAAGTAATTTCAAAACAAGATATATGCAGTCAACCAAACAAATTCATGGTCAAAATCAACAACAGATTAGAAATGGGATAAATAAAAGAAGATACTGTGTGCAGTTATAACAGCTCTTAACTCTCAGATTAAATAATCCATTGTTGTCTTCCCCATTTACCACCTCCAAGTGGGAAATAGATAAAGAAAAAGACATTGACTATTACAATTCCTAGAGAGCCAAGCAATATAAAATAACTGCCACCCTGAGGAGGCCAAAAGAGCACAGAAACTGCCGTAACCAGCAAATACTTGATCTCAAGGAGCAGGACTGTTCAGTCAAAGTTCAGTGGTCCTGCTTTCTAATCCCACATTGGATGCTTACTACTTGTACAACCTTGGAAAAGTCACTTATCTTCTTTGCGCTTCAGGCACCTCATCTATAGAATAAGGGAGTTGGAATAAATGACCTCTGAGGTCCTTTCCGGATCTAAATCTGTGATTCTATGATCTTAGTGATTTTTTTTTTTGCTTTTTAGAGGGCAATTGGGGGCTAAGTGACTTGCCCAAAGTCACATGGCTAGTAAGTTTGTCAAGCTTCTGAGGCCGGATTTGAATTCAGGTCCTTCTGACTCCGGGGCTGGTGCTCTATTCACTGTGCCATCTAGCTGCCCCCATAAGATTCTATGATCTTAATGATTCTGAAAGAAATGGCAACCAAAGATAACACCAGTCTAGAATATAAAACTCAGCTAGGTGGAGCAGTGGGTGTAGCTCCAGACCTGGAATCAGAAAGACCTGAGTTTGATTCCAGACTCAGATACTAGCTTATGACCCTGGGAAATTCTCTTAACCCTGTTTGCCTCAGTTTCCTCATCTGTAAAATGAACTGGAAAAGTAAATGGCAAACCACCCCAGTCTCTTTGCCAAGAAAACCCCAAATGGGATCATGAAGAGACAGACATGGTTGAACCAACTTAATAAGAATATAAACTTATTTGAAAGACTTTACAGAGAATATTGATGGAAGATTATGAGTATTACTGCATTATTTAATGGCAGAAATGGTAAAAAGGAAATGAAATCAATGTAAATCTTGGCATGAGATCTAGTTAAGAAAAATCAGCCCTCGAGTACTGATGGAACTAATCAAATAAAAAAATAAATGAATAAAATCTAAACAAATAAAAAAGCAGAATGGATTTTTCCACATTTTTCTTATGATCTATAGTCTCATCTTCTATGACAGTAGAACTGTCACATTGGAACTCTAACAGATTGATACTGTGCAAGTAGAAAAGGAACTCAAGAAAATGAACTCTGCAAAAACAACTAGATCTGACTTAATACTTCCTGAGGAGATCTATGCTGAGTGACATGATTTTTAAAAATTGATGATTAGACTCTTAAAATATGCATTTTTTGCTAAAAATAGAGGATAACAAGTACCTAGAAAAAAACAGCATTGTTATTGCCTCTTGCAAAGTAGATCAATAGACACCAGCAACTAGTGACCTGTGATTCTCGTTTTTTAGAACCTTCATAAGAAAGACTTACACATGTGTTGAAAGTATCCCTGAGGAACCTGTGAGAAGGTATCGGGCAGGCTTTCACAATTTTCTAAATCAGAGCACATCTTCATATTCACACAATTGATACTATGTTTATTACCAGTTGATTTTTTAAAATCAAAATCAAACCAAAATTGCAAGATATAAAATATATTCACATAAAGTTCCAGCATTTCTTATATACTACCAAAACATAAAAAGAGAAATTCCATTTAAAATAAGTATAGCCAGTATAAAATACTTGGGAGTCTTCCTGCCAAGACACACCCAGGAACCATATGCACAGAATTACAAACCACTTCACATTAAGACAGAATCAACAACTGGAGAAATATTAATTACTCATGGGTAGGCTGAGCCAATATAATAAAAATGACAATTCTCCCCTAAATTAGTTTACTCATTCAGTAACATATCAATAAAATTACCAAAGAATTATTTTATAGAGCTAGGAAAGATAATAACAAAGTTCATCTAGAAGAATGAAGGGAAACGATGAAAAAAGTGTGAAGGAAGGTAGCCTAGCTGTCCCAGATTTCAAGCTATATTACAAAATGGGAATCATCAAAATATCTGGCACTAAGAAATAGATTGGCTGATCAATGAAAAAATTAAGTACACAATATATTATAATAAATGATCATAATAATTGAGGGTTTGGTAAACCCAAAGATCCAAACTTTTAGAGCAAGCACTCACTATTTGACAAAAATTTCTGGGAAAACTGGAATGAGGTCTGGCAAAAAGTAGGTATAGACCAACATATCACCAAGTTAAGGTCAAAATACATATATATATATATATACATATATATATATATGATTTAGACATAAAGGGTGATATTACAAGCAAATTAGGAGAGCATAGAACAACTTACTGGTCAGGTATATAGAAAAAAGGAAGAGATTACGAACAAAGAAGATATGGAAATGATCACAGCAGGCAAAATAGACAATTTTTTTTTTGAGATAGGAAGCACAAAAATTGGTGTTTATTTTTTTAAATTAAATTTTATGTTTATTTTTAGTTTACATCATTCATTTCTACAATATTTTGAGTTACAAATTTTCTCCCCATCTTTCCCCTACCCACCACCCCAAAACAGCAATCCCACTGTGTACCCCCTCCTGCAATCTGCTGTCTCCTATATGCTTCCCCATCCCCCCTCTGACTTTCCAGTAGGGCAAGATGGATCTCTATACCCCAGTACCTGTATATATTATTTCCCAGTTGCATGTAAAAAAAAAATAATAATATTTTTTTAAACATTTGATTTTAAAACTTTGAATTCCAGATTCTTTCCCTTCCTCCCTCATCACCCACCCTTACTGGGAAGATAAGCAATTCAATACAGGTTGTACATGTGTAGCTATGCAAAACAAAATGGATAATTTTGATTAAATCAAATTTTAAAGGTTTTACAAAGCCAAAGAAGTGAAAATTAAAAGGAAAGCAGGAAACTGGGAGAATAATTCGCAGCAAGTATTTTGTGAGAAACTTAAATATTTAGAGAACTGAGCCAAATTTATACAAATAAGAGCCATTCCCCCATTGATATGTGGTCAAAGTTTATAAACAGGCAACTTTCGAAAGAAGGACTCTAAGTTATTAACAGTCATCTGAAAAATGCTCTAAATCACTATTGATCAGCAAAACAAAAATTAAAACAACCTTGAGGTACCACATCACACCTTCCAGACTGGCTAACATGACCAAAAAGGACAAATGCTGGAGGGGATATGGAAAAAATTGGGACACTAATGTACTACTGGGTGAAGTTGCGAACTGGTTCAACCATTCTGGAGAACAGTTTGGAACTATGCCAAAAATGTTTATAAAAACTGTTCATACCCTTTGGCCTAGAAATACCATTACTCACTCTATATCCCAAAGAGATCAAAGCAAAAGTAAAAGGACTGAAATGTACAGAAACATTTATCACTACTTTTTGTGTAACAAAGAATTGGAAATCGAGGGGATATTCATCAAATGGAGAATGGCTAAAAAAGTTCTTGATGGAATAATATTGTGCTGTAAGAAATGATCAGCAGGATGGTTTTAAAAAACCTGAGAAGTCTTAGATGAACTGACGTAAAGTGAAATGAGCAGAAGAAGCAAGAGAACATTGTACACAGCAACAACAATATTATAACAATGATCAACTGTGAAAGACTTAGCTACTATGATTAATACAATGATCCAAGGTGATTCCAAGGACTCATGATGAAAAAATGCTATCCACCTTCTGAGAGAGAACTGATGAGCTCTGAGTGCAGATGGAAACATCCTATTTTGGCTCTCATATTGCTTATCTTCTCAAAATGGGTGGGGGTGGGGCCATAGGGAGGGAGAGAAATAGGAACTCAACATTTTTTAAATTAAAAAAATCTCCCCCTCTGATTGGGGGACTGAAAGGTAGAATATCAAACTCCTCAGAAGTTGGACTCTTCGCCCACTCTACTTTTCATTTGCTGTTCGTCCTGGTTTCAATCCACAGAACAAGATGTCCCTGGGCTGAGGACCCTCTGGTGCTTCCCTTTCCTGCCTCCTTCTGTGCGTTTCCGGTGTATTTTCCATTTCAGACTGTAAGCTCCTTTAAGGAAGAGACTGTCTTTTTTATTAACTGTATCCCCAGAGTTTAGCACAGTGCCTGGTTAATCAATGTTTATTGGATTGGATTAGATTACCAGCTGGTACAACATGGCTTCCTGAAATCACTTTGCATTTGTTTGTATGTATGATCTATTTATTGTTATTGTTGTTGTTAGTCATTGCAGTCAGTGTCCAACTCTCCCTGACCCCCTTTGGGATTTTCTTGGCAAAGATACTGGAGTGGTTTCCATTTCCTTCTCCAGATCATTTTACAGATGAGGAAACTGAGGCAAACAGGGTTAAGTGACTTGCTAGAGTCACATAGCTAATAAGTGACTGAGGCTAGGATTGAACTCAGGTTTTCCTGACTCTAGGCCCTGTGGTCTATCCACTATACCATCCAGCTGCCCCAGGGGGATGCTTTAAAATGTTCTTTTGACAAAAAAAAAAAAGACTTTCCTGGCAACTCCATTTAACTTTTTTTTAAAATAACATTTTCTTTCTTCCCCAATTACCTGTTAAAAATTTTTAACACGTTTTTTTAAATTCTGAGTTCCAAATACTATCACTCACTCCCTCTCACCTGTCCCCATCCTAGACAGTAAACAATATGATATAGGTTATATACGTTTAATCATGCAAACATTTCCATTTTAGCAATTTTGTACAAGAAGACTGAAAAAGGAAAGAGACAGAGAGACAGGGTGGGGAAAGAGACAGACTAGGCCTGTCACTTAACTTCTGCTTCAAGACAACTTTACCAACAGTGCATTAGTGTCCCAGTTTTCCCACATCCCCTCCAACACTTATCAATTTCCTTTTCTGTCATATTAGCTAATCGGATAGGTGTGAGGTGGTACCTTTCATGTTCATTTCTCTAATCATGAGTGATCTAGAGCACTTTTTTACATGCCTATAGGTAGCTTTGATGTCTTCATCTGAAAACTGCTTGTTCAATATCCTTTGACCACTTATCATTTGAGGACTGGCTTATATTCTTATCAATTTGACTCAGTTCTCTACATATTTGAGAAATGAGGCCTTTATCAGAGATATTTACTATAAAGATTATTTCCCAGCTTTCTGCTTTCCTTCTAATTTTGGTTTTATTGGATTTGTTTGTGCAAATGCTTTTTAACTTAATATAATCAAAATGATCTATTTTACATTTCGTAATGCTATCTATATCTTGTTTGGTCCTAAATTCTCCCCATATCCATAGATCTGACAGATAAACTATTGCATGCTCTCCTAATTTGTTTCTAATATTATCTTTTATGTATAAATCACATACTCATTTTGACCTTATCTTGGTATACAGTGTGAGATGTAGGTCTATACCTAGTTTCTGCCATCCTGTTTTCCAGTTCTCCTAGCAGTTTTTGTTCCAAAAACTTGGATCTTTGGGTTTATCATATGCTAGAATACTATGGTCCTTCACTGTAATGTATTGTGTACCTAATCTATTCCACTGATCTATCATTGTATTTCTCAGCTAGTAACAGATTTATTTTGATAATTTCAGCTTTATAATATAGTTTGAGATCTGGTACAGCTAGACCACCTTCTTTCACATTTTTTTTCATTGATTCCCTTGACATCCTTGAAAATTCCTTGTTCTTCCAGATGAATATTGTTATTATTTTTTATACCTCTATAAAATAATTTTTTTGGTAGCTTGATTGGTATGACATTGAATAAATACACTGATTTTGGTAGAATTGTCCTTTTTATTATATTGGGTGAGTCTACCCATGAGCAACTGATATTTTTCCAATTGTTTAGATCTGACTTTATTTGTGTGAAATGTGTTTTGTAATTGTGTTCATATAGTTCCTGTATTTGTCATGTCAGGTAGACTCCCAAGTATTTTATGTTATCTATGATTATTTTAAACAAAATTGCTTTTTCTACTTCTTGCTGCTGGATTTTGTTGGTAATATATAGAAATGCTAACAATTTATGTGGGTTTATTTTGTATTCTGCAACTTTGATAAAGTTGTTGATTATTTCCACTAGTTTTTTAATTGATTTTCTAGGATTCTCTAAGTATACCATTATATCATCTGCAAAGAGTGATAGTTTTGTTTCCTTATTGCCTATATTTATTCCTTCAATTTCTTTTTCTTTTCTTATTGCTATAGCTAGCATTTTCAGTACAATAATGAATAATAGAGGGGATAATGGATATCCTTGCTTCACCCATGATTGTAGCTTGTATATAAGAATATAAGCAGTTTAGCCTTATTGAATCTCTTAAGTTTTCTCTTCTTTCTTTTTGTACCTTTTTATGTTTCCATTGCCTCCTGTATTAGAAGATCAAATTTTTTATTCAGCTCTGGTCTTTTAATTAGGAAGGCTTGAAAGTCTTCTATTTCATTAAAAATCCATTCTTTTTTCCTGAAGGATTGTACTCAGTTTTGTTGGGTACGGTGATTCTTGCTTGTAGCCTTAACTCCTTTGCCTTCTGGAATATCATATTGCAAGCCCTCCAGTTCTTTAATGTGGAATCTGCCAAATCCTGTGTAATTCCTTTTTTTCTTTTTGCCTTTTGGAGGGCGGTTAAGTAACTTGCCCAAGGTTACACGGCTAGTTTTTTTATGTTAAGTGTCTGAGGCCAGAACCAAACTCAGGTCCTCCCTACTCAGGGGCTGGTGCTTTACTCACAGGGCCACCTAGCTGCCCCAAATCCTGTGTAATTCTGATGGTACCTCATGACATCTGGATTCTTTTTGGTTGCTTGCAGTACTTCCTCCTTGATCTGGGAGCTTGGAATATGGCTATGATGTTCCTGGGAGTTCTCATTTTGGGATCTCTTTCAGGTGGTTGTCACTGAATTCTTTCAATTTTTGTTTATCCCTCTGGTTCTAGTTTATCAGGGGAGTTTTCCTTGATAATTTCTAGAAAGATGTTCAGGCTTTTTTTTTTTTTTTATCATGGCTTTTAGATAATCCAGTAATTCTTAAATTATCTTTTCTGGATCTATTTTCCAGGTCAGTTGTTTTTCCAATGAGAAATTTCACATTTTCTTCTATTTTCTCATTTTTTTCATTTTGTTTTATCATATCTTGATGACTCATAGAGTCATTAGTTTCCACTTGCCTAATTTTAATTGTTAAGGAATTATTTTCTTCAGTGAGCTTTTGCACCTTTGCACCTCCTGCCCCATTTGGCCAATTCCATTTTTTAAGAAGTTATTTTCTTTGATGAATTTTTGTATATTTTTTTCCATGCTGTTGACTCTTTTTTCATGATTCTCTTGCGTTATTCTCATTTCTTTCCCAAATTTTCTATTTCTCTGCTTCTTTAAATCCTTTTTAAGGTCTTTCAGGAGTTCTTTCTGGACTTGAAACCAAATTATAGTTTTCTTTGAGGCTTCATATGTAGCCTTTTTGACACTGTTGTCCTCTTAAGTTTGTGCCTTGCTCCTCCCTGTTACCATAGCAATGTTAGATAATCAAGTTTTTTTCTTTCGTTTTTTCATTTTTTTCTGCCTATCTCGTGACTTGGTATTTTATGTAGAGTTGAGATCTGCTACTGCACTGTTCCAAGACCCTTGTGTTGGTGCTCAAGGTCTTTTTGCTGGTGTCCACTGGGCCTCAGGGACTTGCTCCTGGCTCCCTACTGGCTTATATTGGTGGGTGGGCTCTCCCTGTTGGCTTCCCCAGCCCCCCAGGTCTGTGGGATTTCACTGATGGCCTGCCCTTGGGGTGGGGCCTTGCTCCTGGGTTGCTGTGGAAACTGGCGCTGGAGGAGGGATCTTGCTGTTGGCTGTGGTCTCACCGTTGACCTGGCCCAGGGGTGAGGCCTCATTACTAGTCAGCAATGAGGCAGGGCCCTACTGGTGGCCTGTGCTGGGGGTGATGCTGCTGCTCTGCCAGCTTGCCTCTGGGGCTGCTGGCTTTCAGGAGAGCCGGACCTAGCTGGTGGATTGCCCTGGGGCTTGTAGCCTTGGTGCAGACCTGGTGCGGTGAGGCTGGCCACTGTTCTTCTCCTAGTCCAGTGAGAAAGATCTTTCCCGCAGAGCTGGAAGCTGCTTTCCTTCTCCTAAATCAGTTCCAAGGCAGTTTTCAAGGTTTTTTGCAGAGGAATTTGGGAGGGTTCCGGGGAGTTCCTGCCTCACTCCCTCTTGGCTCCAGAAGTCTCTAGAACATTTAATTCTGGGCTTATAAAATGGGCTTTATAATTAGCTCAAGACTACAGTCTTGAAGTCAAACCAGACATTATAGATCAACCTTCCATCCAACAAGAGCTCACATTCATATCCCTTTTTACAGTTTACATGGTATTTAAAACAACTCTGTAGGTGGATGATATCCCGATGTCAGCACCTTCTTAATAAAATTCAACGGTTCCTCATTACATCTAAAATCCAATTCTGATTGGCATTTAAACCCCTGTACCAGCCTACATCTTCTCATCTTATTACATAGGCACTAGCTGTGGATAAAGCACTAAACCTGGAGTCAGGAAGACTTGAGTTCAAATACCACCTCAGACACTCAATAGCTTTCTGAACCTGGATGTCATTTAATATCTGTTTGCCTCAGTTTCCTAATCTGTGAAGTACCAATAATACTAGCATTTATCTCTCAGGGTGGTTGTGAGGACCAAATGAGATAACGTCTGTTAACCACTTTGCAAACTTTAAAGCCCTATATAAATGCTCGGTATTATTCATGCCCACTGCAGTCCAGTCCAACTTCTCTTTTTGCTTGTTCATCACCCTTAGTACTTTGTCTCCTGTTAAGATGCCTTTGCATCTGGCTGGTCCCTCTGGTGTGGAAAGGACTCCCTTCTTGCTTCTACCTCCCTACTTTCCTTCAAGGCTCATGAAACTTTTCCTGATCTCCTCCCTTCACTTCTCCCACCAGCAGCTGGGTCCTTCGCCCTTGAATCATGGTGTATAGCATTTTTTGTATCTACCTGCATATGTATATGTTGTCTCCCTAGACTAGATTTCAAATTCCTTGATGGCAGAGATTTTTTGTTTAATCTATGTATTCCACAATGACTGATATAGGCACATAGACACTTAGTAAGTGCTGATTGTTTGAATAAAGAAGAAACTGAGGCTTGGAGAGGTCAAATCACTTGGCCGTCATCACACAAGTGAGAAGGGGGATCAAATGTCGGTCTTCCAATCTTAAGGTCCCATTTTCTATTCACACCCTCTGTAACATCCCTTGTTATTCAGTCATGTCTGAAGCTACGTACATTTTGTCCATGGGGTCTTCTTGGCAAAGATACTAGAGTGGTTTGCCATTTCTTTCTCCAGTGTGTCTCCATTTTATAGATGAGAAACTGAGGCAAATAGGGGTTAAGTGCCTTGCCCAAGATCACATAGCTGATGTGTCTGAGGTTGGATTTGAATTCAGATCTTTCTGACTCCAGGCCTGGTGCTCTATTTACTGTACCACCTTGGTGCCCTTACATTCAGTGAGACAACCTGTTTGAATATCTCCAATGACAGAGAGCTCCATACTTCTTAGCTAATTTCTTTGATGGGCAGCTCAGGCCTTTTATTCTTATGATGAGATGAAATCGGCCTCCTCATAATTCAAGCTTGCTAAGCTTAGTTCTAGGTTCTGGAGCCATGCAGCAAAAACCTGCTCCTGCTTTATCATGATAGCCTTCACAATATTTGAAGGCTTTGAAGAACTGTCTCCTGGTTTTCTCTTCTCCGGGTTAAGGAGTCACAGCTCCTTCAGCTCTTCATCAATGTTGTGATTTTGACAGGCCTTCACCATCTTCTGCACATCTTCTTTGGTTATGGGTAGCTTGTCAATATCAACTCTTTTGAAAGGTGAAATCCCAAAGTAAACACAAAATCCAGATGCGGTTGACCAGAGTTGAGTATAGCATAATACTATACCATACCATACCATACCATACCATACTATACCATACTATACTATACTATACTACTCTACATGTTGCTATGTTATACTATACTACACTACGCTCTACTCTACTAATGATTTAATAGATTGCTCAACAAACAGGTCAGAAGCAATGAAACCTGAATGGGAGGGGACTGTAAATAGTTCTCCTAAGCCATTGGCTTAAAGCTTGTAATTTTTTTTTTAATGTGGATATGCATTTTCAGAAAAAGAAGAAAAAACCCAGGAAGCAGTTGCATAGCATTGATTTTTTTTTAATTATTTTGCGCCATGGTTTGACCACAGCATCAAGAAACAAGCAGAAAAATCTGTATTTCATCACTAACAAACAGCATTTAGAGCAACATGTCTCTTTAAAAGTATTGCAGTTACAGACCTTAGGTCTAAGAACTACATCACCATTGCTCAGTTAAAAGAGGCAGATAACACAACAGTTGGAAATCTCTTCCTGCATATAACGGGGAGTTAGGCTGAAAAAGAAACCACAAATGGGTATGTTAAAGGAAATATAAGACTTTAACAGAGGCCGGTCATTAGAGCTCACATGAACAACTATGGAAAAGTTCCAATACAGGTGTAAACGTTTTATTAGTAGATTTGTTTTACAATAAAAATAAATGAACTAAATGTGACGGATAGTACTTTACATACTTTAAAATAGCTTTAAACTAGACAAGTATATACTTGAGAATGTGATTTCTGAAAGCCGTGAAGTGAACAACAGTCCTATATCGCCAAAGCAGGTTAAAAATGAACCAATGTCTCAACAGCAGAATTGAAATCCCAATTAGATCGGTGTGGCACAAGGAAGCAATATTTTAAGAGTAAACTCTGGTTTTGTCTCGTATCTCTGGATCCTGAGCTTTTCATGATGGCTTTCAGATAGTCAGGTAACAATTTCCCCCCACCCCACACACCCAAAAAAGTTTTAACTATTCTGATGTACGGATAAAAGTGAGTAGGATTAGCCTTGTATTTTGGACTAGTTGGCAGTAATGTGGCTGAAGCTGTTACTATCGAATCCTCTTAAAGCGTTGATGCAGGCTACAGCACAGAGTAAACCAAAACGTTATGAATTGACTTGAGGTTCTTATAGGAGCTTTTTAGATATTCTTTCTCTTTTCACTGTCCTTTCAAAGCAGATCACTGATTTAAAAGGAAAAAAAAATATTTTTGGTCCATTCAACATATAAGGGTAGTTTTGTGATGATGCTGTTGGGTTTTTTTGTACAGGGTTACTCAGCAAAACTTTGTTTTTCATTAGAAATTTTTTAGAAGTGGACTCTTTAAAAAATATCACAATGCAAATAAAACTCTGGAAGTACTCAGACAGAAATAACATGTCCTCTGGGAGACTAAAGGAGAAATTGTGGAAACAGGAAAGCTATGTTTATTTCCACTCAATGGAAAAGGACCAGAAAGGACATGTCCAGGATACAATATATAGCACCTGGCTTCAGAGACTTCAAATCCTAATGAAGGTTCTAATAAATATGGTGGGGTGGGATTCTGAGGGTTTTTTTTTTCCTTTGATGACATTAAGATAAATATTTGAATTGAAGCTAAATGTGCCAAGGTTACAATCTGATTTTTAGAATGGAGCCACCTTGCACACTCAACTATTGTTGCATGCTGTGAGAATTGATTGAACATTAAGCTACAGCCAAGATGTAACATCATCTCTGACCTATCTATTTATTCAGCAGTTGGCTATTATGTGGTGTAGTTCCTACCATAAGCCAACAGGAGGAGAAAGCCTATTGACTCTTGGTTTCCACCATAGACAACTCTTCATTTGACTGTTCTGCCAACTCCCTCCTAAAGATTGGGGTGGGGGGAATGGGGGAAGGTCATGGAGAACTTTGCAGAAATTCTCAGTTAAATTAAGAATGGGATCTGTACTCTAAAATAAAAGTCTTTTTTCCTGAGGTATTCTTTCTCTATGAACTATGTGAATTGCTCACAAGCTTAACAGCTAGAGCCACTTTTTTTTTTTTGAGAAAGAAAAAGGCACAGAGAGACTTGTAACACAGACAGTCAAAAATGCTTCTAGTTGAATAAAGCCCCCTGACAACAGGTTGATTTCCTTATTCTTCCATCTCTTTAAAAAGTAACACACATACACACACGTGTGCGAGTGCACACATTTGTACACACATTTACACACAAAACTGTTGGGACTTTTCACAGGGCTTTGCACTTTCATATGACAAGGTGGGGATGTGTCTTCTGTCTGATAAGCAAGTTGGAAAAAAAAACCAAGATCTCTTCTGACCAAAACAAAAGCAGCTAATACTGGTCCACCTTCATAACAGCAAAATGGTGGCTGAAATGAGACACATTAAATTGTAACATTAAAGCTGTGTTTGTTTAAAAAAAAATCATCTTCACAGCAAAGGTGCAACAAATTGATGGCTATCTATACACAGGCTGGTCAAACTGTCACTTGTTTTTTGGATTTTTTCCCATGTGTTATAATATTGATATTTAATAGGAAAATAAACTACATAGACTTTATTTGTATGCATCCATTTGTAAATTTTCTTACAAAAGAGGACAAAGCACATAGGCATTCACAAATTCTATGCCATTTCTTTTAAAATCGGTATCACCTATACATTATTTTACAGTATTAACATTTTTTGTTCTACCCATTGGGTAGGTAGGATATGTGCATAATATATTCAAGTTATATACAGCACCTTACAAATAAAAACAGAAGAGACCAACAACTGAAAAAGCACCATTTTAAGTGAGGCACGACAAAGGTGGAGCATAGAGTGCAAGGTGGGGAACGGGGTGGGGGTTAGGTTCCTAATTCTGCTTAGACCAGAGAACAGGAGGCACCTTAGTTGCTCACAAACTACTAACATGCAGATTTCTTTGAAATTATATATGTATAGTGTGTCTATATGCTGTGTCTAGCTCTAACCCCAACCACACTATGAGATGGTCCAGCAAGAAAATGAAGCAAAATGCTCGAGGATGAAAGGAGACAACTGCTTCCTAACCAAAACTCCTGCCCCTACCACTTTTTAATTAGAAAGCTAACATACCCAAGCAAGGAAAGCAGCAGCAGCAGTAGCAGCAACAAGCAAAGGACAGACACACACATTGAGCTCTGGCAATAACTGACAGTGTGTGTGTGTGTGTGTGTGTGTGTGTGTTTGTGTGTTTAAACCTCACAGAGATGCAGCGCTTAAATGAAATTATACTAAATGGTGGTGCCTAAAACAAAATACAGAACGTTGCAAAATAGAAATGACGTTGAGGAAGAGCCACATTTTCCCAGGATGCAAGTTGGGTTGGCTGTGGCCACTCTGGAGCTCCTTCAGACAGGTCTGTCAGCCTGATAGCAGCAGGGACTCATTGGAAGATACAAATCTAGGCCATACTAATAGCCACCAAGGGGGCTGCCTTAGGCTAGTGGGCACATTAGCCAGTGACCACTGTCAGGGGGATTATGTTGAACAGTGGGTTCCTGTTCAAGAACACATTGGACCGAATAGCCCTTGGCATCCCTTCCAATTCTGACATTCTATGATTCTAAGTTTCTGTAGGAAATGGGAACTGGAAAGTGCTATGTTCTTTGTAAGAAGGGAGAAGGGCTGTTTCTCAAGGACATGAATGATGAGGTGTAGAACTAGGAATAAGAAGGTAGAAGAAAATTTAATAACTACCAGCTTTCAAGATATATTTTATTGACCTGCATCTAGAAAATGAGGTGCAGGTAATGAAAAAAAAAGAGGTGAAAAGGTTAGGTGTGGGCCTGTTCCCAAGCTCTGCCACTGGCCTGGGTTTAGGCCTCCCTGGCCTAAATAGCATATATATAGTATATAGCACAGGGAGAGGTATTTTGAACAAGTTATATAGTTTGGGATGGCTGGAAAGTTCTTTCCCTCCCTATACTGTATCACTTTCAAAGAGTTTCAGATAGGTGCAGACTTTCTAAGTCCTTTGGGTTAGTTTAGTAGCAAAAATGGAAAACATTAAAGCAAATAGGCAACACCATACACATCAAGACTTAGCAGCCCTTCAATCAAGAAGAGAACTGAATGAGTGACATAGAATTCACCCTCTGGTCAGACACAAGTGCTGTTGGGTTATTATTGACACCACAGTGATGGTTTTTCTTTAGACTGAGACTGTGTGCTTTTGAGTTTCTTAAAAACTTTCCTCTCACCATGTAACTAGGGGAGTCCTAGAACTTTTTCTAGACACCCCTCCTCCTCCATCTCCTAAAAAGAACAGTTGGATGGAAGATGCACTATTACTGTAACAAAGAAAACCATTGATATGGTAAGGAACGTGGTTTGAAATCACCTTTTCTTCCTTCTCCCTTTCCCCTTTCTACCTGTGCCCTACCAAGAGCAAAGTGCTTAAAATGTATTTTCTTCATGTGACCTTCTCATTCCTGGGATGATCAGAAAGGATTGTGAAGGAAAAGGAAAGTGAGAGAAAGAACTGGGGATAGTAGAAGGTTTAAAATGTATTCATTCATCTGTGCCCAGGGATTTTCCGCATACATATAAAATTTGTACAAGCAACCTCACATATTCTTTGCATCCCTAATGCTGGTGATCAAGGAAGCCATAGTTTCATTTGAGGTGGGGATGCAGAGCATTGGACAGAGAAGTGGTCTGAGTCAGTAAGTCCTGGGTTCAAGTCCCTCTCTCTAAATATTATAGCTCAGTGACCTTAAGCAATTGACATAACCTCTCAGTATCCTCGGCAACGTTCCAAAGCTATAAATTGTAATAGAAAAGAGTTTCAATACACTGATTGAATCACTGATCCAGACACCTCCCTCATTTTCTCCCCAAATGTTTCATGGGTAACCACTTTTTCCTATATCACATGAGTTTAGGCCAAGTATACAACCAAGAGGAATTCTCTGAAAGATTTAAGACCATCATATCAACCATTTTGAAACCAGGTGTTATAAAGGATCATTTGTCTATTTTCTTTTAACCTTATGGGTTAAAACAGGCTTACTTTAAAATTCCCAAGTTTTGTAGTATTCTTGTTTTGCATTAAAGTACTATTTTGATATTTATAAGAACTGAGCCTGGGCTCTAAAAATTAATTTCTGAAACTTTACTGGCTTAACAAAGGTGTGGGTTGGTGGCAGGTCATTGTCCCAGCACACCTCAGGGCACCAACCCCTGGAAGCTCAGTTAGAGGCTAGAGGTTAGGGTTAGAGCCTCCTCCCTCTGCCTCCATCACATTACAGATCCAGAAATAAACAGGCTGGGATTAATAAGAAACAGTCATGCTACTACTGACCTTTACCAGAACTCTCCTCTACAGCCCAACTACTGGTCATAGAGAAGAGCTCAGGGTCCCACTCATGTTTCTTGCAAACAATAAAACCCCAAACACCAAAAGGTCCCCCAGAGCCCTCTCTGAATTGTATCTAGGGGTTCCTTGATAATAAATAAGGTCCCTGGGTTTACACCACCTGCTTCAGCTCCTCTAAGTACTGCCCAGGAGCCTAAGGTGGATCCCAAATTAAAATCAGCAATCTCAATCAGGCCTTTGGGCAATTGAAGTGTTAATATAAGTCTTACTCTTTTTTAGGCAGGGGATTAGTACAATTCCTTTTCCTAAGTTAAAAAAAAAAGTCATTTTAATAAACATTGACCATAGACCATGATTTGAATTAAGATCTATTTGAATTGAGAAAAGCTAGTTTTGTTTACTGCTTTAGGCAGTGTGGTTCAATGAGAAGAGAACATTGGATCAACACGACTGGCTTTACATCTGGGCTTTTCTATTTACTCTCCCTGTGACCTAGAACGAGTGTTTTCATCACTCTGGGCTTCAGCTTCCCCCACCTGTAAAATAGGGGTTGGAACAGATGACCTTTAAAATCCCTTCCAACACTAAATCTAGGATCTTACAATTTGTTCTCATTTTCCAATTCAGAAGTCAATCCTAATGTCACTCTGGTGACCTCCAAGATTCAGTGACTGAAAAGATATGCTGTTGCCAACCCTTTTTCTCCCCACTTATACACCGAAATATCTATTCCCAATTATCACTAGAACATCTGTTTCAATGAGAATGAAAGATGAAAGTTTGCCATTTGCTTGCAGGGCTATGAACTAAACCCAAGTTTTATCATCTTAGCACACAAATCCCAGAAAGAGCGGATGAAGTTGCTACCTTTGCAAATATTTTCTTGTGCCAATTAGAAGTAAATATTGCAAAACCACTGAGGATTGCAATGATGAAGATTTACTCCCTTTGCTTAAAATGACAGGAGATGTTTGGAATGAAAGTCATTCCTGACTTTCTTAGCTGACTTTCACTTAGATCTCATGGGTGTCAAGAGAGACAATCTTTGACCCCACATGCATACCTACTTCTATAATCAAACTAAATATCCTCTGACAGGATTATTACAGACAAAATGGCTCACTATTTGTACAACAAATAATTATCTAATTCTAACCTGACAATTAGAATATGCTTTTTGCTATAGTAGACAAGTTATTGGCATCTTCTACAGATGAAGCTCCAAGGTCATTTTAAAAAAGCTTATGGGAGCTAGAAATGATACACACAAAACAAATGGGTTCTGAACTAGGAGTGTGAGGGGCATATTTAACAGACTTAATCTTTCAGGATGCCTCCAAAGCAATAGGGAAGATTTAAACTGGTCCCATATCAAGGCTCTCAGGGTAACATGATAGGTGTCATTGGCTCGCCCTAAGGTTCCTCAAAGACTGGGAAGGCTCAATTGTGATTAATTTGGTCTCAGAATCTCTAATCTGCCCTCCCTTTGCACATTCCCTGGTCAGAATTTTCAGCAGAATGGGAAACAAGGCTGCCCATCCTTCTCCCTCTCTTTTGTCTGAGTTATGACGGTTCTGTGGGCATCACCAAGAGACATGGATGCTACCAAAGGAACGTGCCTTCCACTCATTCCTCAAAAAAGAGCAAGAACTCTTTGAGCAGAGCAGAAGGCTTAGAGCCCCTCCTCCCTCTGCCTCCATCACATTTCAGATCCAGAAATAAGCAGACCGGGATTAGTAAGAAACAGGACTTTAGATCCTAATACAATCACTCACATGTTCAGACCTGAATAGCACAAAGTCACCTCATGACAAAATTACCTCCAGAAACTCACAAACAGCAAACACAAGTTACACATACTCTGATTTGGCATTAAAACTCTGCATAGATCAAATAGTCACTTTAATAATCAGGGTTTCAGTCACATTTTCTCACGCGCAGAAGTCCCACAGAAATTGAACTTCCCCAAACCAGGATGGACACTACCATTACAGTACTTCTCTACAATGCACTCAGTTGCTGCTGTCAGGAAAGAAATTTGTTTAAGACCGTAGGGGAGAAAAAAAGACTTTTTCCCCTTTCAAGTGAGAATTAATACATGTAAATATCAGGAATATTTAGACTAAGACTAATGCTACTGGTTCAAACTTAATTTCCTAATTGCATTTCAAGTGCATGTTGTGCTTTTTATCCTGTGTTCTCAAAGTCACCACAGCCATCCTTCAACTGTTTAGTTATTAGCCTGCCTTCATGCAAGGGAAGTGCTAAGTGAAATCCTGGGGGTGGGACAATACGGGCATCCTTCCTCTACAATGCCTTTGGGGGGCATTGGGAAAGTCAATGTCTTTTGACCAAGACTACCTTAGCTGCCTGGTGAGTCAGCTTCTGCGGCTTTCCAAGAATACGTAAGCCCCTTGCCCACCTAGCATCCTTCACACCCTCTGAGGAATAGGCTGAAGGTAGAGAGGCGTGACTGCTGAGGGGCTACTCATTTACACTGACTGAGTCAGAAGAAACAACAACAAAGAGTCCTATGATCCAAACCTATTACTAAAAACCAAAAGACCCCCAAACCCTTGCATTTTCAAGCAATTTATTGCATATTGTCAGGATATGTGACTGATATATTTCAGGCTATGGTGAAGACAAGAGCTCCAGAGCCTCTTTTTTTTTTTTTAAGTGTATTGAAGATATTAAATGTCCAAAGGAGAAGGGTGGCAGCATTTTTTCAAAGTTAACGTAGAAATTTAGTGTCTGGTTTTCAGTTTTGTTTTTAATAAAATACTCAGTCTAAAATTGTAGTAAGAATACCTAAAACTATGTAAGTTAGAAATGCTGGAATTAAATTTTTGCTATCTTCCATCCAAGAGCCTCCAAGATACCTCAATGATGCCTGTCATTTTAATGTCTGTTATTGCAAGGATGAGCTCTACACATTTCTTGATTTCTGAAAGTTGGTAGACAATAGGCAAAACCCTACAAACTAACCAACTCCGTTTCTCTTGAGGCTATGGGGCAGATACCTCTAGAGTATTCCTCAGGCCTAATATTTAATCCACAGGTGAAAAGACAACAGATAAAACTTCACATAAAACAATTCCCCTCATATATATATATATATATGTATATATATATATTTTCTAACATTAAGATAGTGCAACTTTTAAAAACACATTTATCACAACACAAATGGATTCCTTGCATTCATCTAATTTCCCCACTTTATACCTTGGCACACAAAACAGGAATTTTGATTCGTATTTCAAAAACAAAACAAAACAAAAATTCCACACCCTGGGAGGAAAAGTAAACTGGCCAATTCTTCCCCTTGATCACATAGTAATACTTTCTTCTTTTTTCCTCTGCCATTCAGTCAATAGAAAAGAGGCCCTAGAGGCCTTGTTTATGTGCTAAGTTTCCTTTTAGAATTAAATAATTCAAATAATCTTTGTGGGTTTTGTTTTTGTATTTTTTTAAAGTATTCTCCCTCCTTCCTTCCCTCCAGCCACCCCCACCCCCCACCCCCCCAAAAAAAGCCACTGTTCATGGTCAACCTGAATGGAAGTCTGTAATATTTCAATCCACTTTGCATGCAATTCCCCTGAAAGGAATCAGAAACAAAGAACACGTTTGCACATTTGGTTTTACTCAGGTGTACCATGTAAAACTTCAAAACACTGTGCATAGGAGGCAGGCCTGGACGGGCTGCCCTCTCCTATTGGTTTCTTTTCTCTTCCGCTCAAGTGCCCAGAGGAGGAAATCAGACAAGGTTCCCAGGTTTCCTGTCTTTGCCTTTGATAGGTACTATTGTGCTCTCTGAATTGTTCTGCTGTAACTGAAGTCTGCTTCCCCTCTGGGTGTTGCTGTGCTGGTGATGGAAAACAGAGGAGCCAGGGTAATGACCCATCACCTCACTGTAAGTTGGGGGTGGCCCTTCCATCCTTCCATTACTGCTACAGTTGGTTGCACTTATGCCCGAATTGCTGCTTGGTGGGCACGGGCCCCCATTGTACATAGAAATATCTATTAAATCACTGTCAAATATAGTTCGGTTGGGTGGGGCCCTGACAGATTCTCGATTGAGTTCCATCTGTTGTTCAGGATCCCGAAGCTGCAGGGTACAGGGTCCCTGATATGGTGGTGGCTCCTCCCCATCAGAAAGGGAGATCGTGGGAGGAAGATCGATCTCATGCTGTACATAAGGGTAGGTGGGCTGGAAGCGGCTGAAACGGTCCCTCTGCATAAACGATGGAGCAGTAAATCTGTCCCTTGTCCTGGGGGCATACATAATCTGGAAGGGAAAGAAACAAGCATGAAGAAACTCTTGTTCAAGGAAAATACTTTTTTTTTTTTTAAAGCAATTGGGGTTAAGTAACTTGCTCAAGGTTACACGGCCAGGTGTTTCTGGGTGGGTGCTAAGTGTCTGAGCCCGGGATTCGATCTCCAGGTCTTCTCAACACTGGAGCCGGTGCTCTTACTCGCTGTGCTACCTGGCCACCCCAAGGAAAATACTACTTTTAAGGGAAAGGAAGAAAACAAAAATTACTCTGTGTTCTACATAGAAAAAAAATATACATGCATAGAAAGATAGTATATAATACAGGTATATGTATGTTGTTATATATAATTTACACATGTGTATGTGTGTATATGTATATATGCACATAAATATAAACACATATATACCTGTGTGTATATATGTATATGTATATACATGTGTGTAGATCTTTACATTTTTTCCTCCAAAGAGCCAAATATTTGGAACGTGTCTCTCCCCTGCTGTTCTGAAATAAGTGGAAGTTCCTGTTCTTTTGCTCTGATTTAACCTGGTGGAGGAGCAGAATAGAGAGAAGAGATTGGTAGGGAAGAAGAAACCAACATAGCTTCCCCCCTGAACCTTTATACATATGTGTGTATATGTATGTATGTGGTCTATGTACAGTAAGGGAATAGAACATTCTAAATAATTGACTCTTTAGGTTTAGTATGCTCAAATATAACATACATGGATTATGGATTACTTTAATTCCATGTCCTAGACAGATTACTTTAATTCTTCAAGTATCTGTTATCTCACGTTAATCGAGCAATTATTGAACAAGTACTTATGATCTAGGTGGTGCAGTGAATATAGTGCTGGGCCTAGAGTCAGGAAGACTGATCTTCCTGAGTTCAAATGTGGCCTCAGACACTTACTCTCTGTGTGACCCTAGGCAAGTCACTTCACCTTGTTTGCCTCAGTTGCCTCATCCGTAAAATTATCTGGAGAAGGAAATGGCAAACCATTCCAGTATCTTTGCCCAGAAAACCCCAAATGGGGTCACCAAAAGTCAGATGTGACTAAAAAATTACTGAACAACAAATAGTTGTTCAGGACAAAGTAGTATTCTTCTTCTTGCAAACTCAGATGAGTTACCTCAGACTTAATTCTACTGACCACTAGCAGTGTGACCTTGAACATCAGCTCCTCTGAACCAAGAAGCAGTGTGGCAGAGTACCTAGAGTGCTAGACCTGAAGTCAGAAACACCTAGATTTGAATCACATGTGTGGGACTCTGGAGAAGTTGCTTAATCTCTTTAAGACCCACTTTCTTCATCTGTAAAATTAGTGGGTTGTACTAGATGGTCCCTTCCATTTCTAAATCTATGATCCTATAAACAGATGATTCTCTAAAGTCCCTTCTAATGCTAAAATTGTCTGGGTGAATGATTCTATAATTTCATAATCCATTTCTAGTTTGAGAAGACCTTGAAGGTGCCTTATCTCAGAGGGGTCAAACACACAGCCTACCCTGAGTGCATCAGAACCAGATGAAACTGTGAGCTAGGCAGGGAAAAGATTTAACAAAATAAATAAATTTCAATATAATAGTGACAACATTACATCAGCATGCAGCCCACAGAGATCTTTATGTACCCATTAGTGACCCCCATTTCTATTTGAGTTTGGCACCACTGATTTGTGCATAAATAGCCAGTCACCAAACACTTCAATCTTTCAAACCCTTGTCATCATAATTCCACGCTTATCCCTAGTGAATATCTTTTGTTTCTTCTGATCTCTATATGTCACAAGTCCTTGGTGGGGCATCTGCTTCTTTATCATATTTGCAGCCACTTACATTGACATTGTATGTTATGTCTCAGTCTGTACTCTGCTTGTATGTTTGTCTCCTGATGATTCTGCTGTATTTATAGTCATTTGTTATTTGTCAGGTATTTAAGCCCTTTTTTCCCTCTGCCTCTGTACTCCATCAGACTCCCCACAGTAGACACTGTTGCTACACAACATAGCCCACTACTCCCAAACAATAATCTGAGAACCTTGCAAAGCAATTTAAATATCATACCTCTGAAGCAGCCTGTCGTGGCACTGAGCTGTCTGAAGGCCACAAGCACCCTTCCTAACATTGGTGAAGAGAGAAGAAAAACACACAAACACAGAGAAAAAATGTCATTAATTTCTTACCAACCACCACTAACAGCAAACACTTTTTATTCATATATGCAAACATAATAATTTTGAAAAAAAATAATATCTGTTAGAAGAGAGATGGTCATCAAAGGACTTTTTCCATTTTATGGTTGAATTTGAACAGCAAAGGTCCATTGGGACAAAGAATATTGAAAAATTTAGTCTCATTTACAATATGTTTGAAGTTGTGTTAACTAAAAAATATTTTAACTTGTACATACATACTAACCCCAAATAATTACTATTTTTGCCTATCAATTTCTGGGAAATTCACATATTTTAATCTAGTACTGCTCAATTTAGGGTTAAAAGTGTGAGAGAGGGGAAAGTAGAAACAGTCTTTTGTCACCAAAGTGACTAACTTTATTTCATATTTTTATTTTATGTAAAAATAGGTTAATTTACACAGAATCAGGACTTTCTGAGCCAAGAAAAATCAACAAAACTTATCTTAAGTAAGCAAGACTTTTATAATCCCCCTGGCTTTCAAAGTCACTAAAGCTAATTCTCAAAATCTCAGTGTCTTACAAATATCTTCTAATAAGTCATCCTTTAATTCTATTTATCACAAGTCAGAGGTGATGTAATATATGTGACTAAAAGTGACATTTCAAAGCATATTACCAAATGAGAAAGTAACATAAGTGACCTTAATTAACACCTACTATGTATGATGAATGGGTAATGTTTTATTTTTTCTTAGATGTATAAGACCATATAGTTGTAAGGGACCTCAGCAGGCTTCTAGCTCAATCCTTACCAAAAACATTTGTCTCTTCTAAAATATTCTGAAAAATATGTTCAGCATTTCTTTGAATATTTTTTTACTGCCTTGTAAAGTAGTCATATCCATTTGGAAAAGTTTTGCTAGAAAGGTCTTTCTTATATGAAGCTGAAATCACCCTCATTATATCTTCCAGTGAACACTGATTTTACTTCTGTTCCCTGAAGCTAAGCTGTTTATAAACCGAAAAGTTCTTCCACAAGAAAGCCTTTCTAATATTTTAAAGGCAGTTCTCATACCTCTCCCTCCAAGTGTAGCAGAAAGTCAGGACTCCTGGTTTCAAATCTCAACAGTAGAATTTTGATAATGAACAGGTCACATGCTCTTTTAGTCAATTTCCTCTTTTACAAATAGGGATCACATGAAGAAATTAAAGCTATCTATAGTCATGTGAGCTCTAAATCACTATTGATTAGAGAGATGCAAATCAAAACAACTCTGAGGTACTATATCACACCTATAAGATTGGCTAACATGACAAAGCAGGAAAATGATAAATGTTGGAGAAGATAGAGGAAAATTGGAACAGTAATGCGTTATTGGTGGAGTTGTGAACTGATTCAACCAGTCCATAGAGCAATTTGGAACAGTGCACGAAGGGCTGTAAAGCTGTGCATTCCCTTTGACCCAGCAATACCACTTCTAGGTCTGTATCCCAAAGAAATCATAAAAACAGGAAAAGGACCCACACGTATAAAAATATTTATAGCAGCTCTTTTTGTGGTGGCAAAGAACTGGAAATTGAGGGGATGCCCATTAATTGGCTAAACAAGTTGTGGTATATGAATGTAATAGAATACTACTGTTCCATAAGAAATAATGAGCAGGCAGACTTCAGAAAAACCTAGAAAGGTTTACATCAACTGATGCTGAGTGAAGGGAGAAGAACCAGGAGAACCTTTTAAAAAATAACAATAACACTGTTAGATGACTAACTTTGACAGACTTATCTCTGCTTAGCAATTCAAGTAAAATGCTACCCACATCCAGAAAAAGAGCTATGGATTCTGAATGTATATTGAAGCATAGTATTTGCTCTCCCTTTTTTTTTTTTTTTTTGGTTTCTTCTTTCTCATGGTTTCTCCCATTGGTTCCCATTCTTCTTTACAACATAACTAATGTGAAAATATGTTTAAGATGAATGTGTATATAGAGCCTGTATCAGATTGCATGCCATCTTGGGTGGGGGTAGGGCAAGAATGGAGAGAAAATTTGGAACTCGAAAATCTATGGAAGTGAAATAGGAAAAATTAAAAATAAATTAATTTTTTAAAAAACAACAAAATTGGGATGATACCACTGGCATTCTCCTCTATCTTACAAACTTGTTTGAAGTCAAACCACTATTTTGTTTGTTTTCAGTCCAGCTGGATATAAGATTTTGTAAGGAGATCTTGCTGCAAAAGCTCCATCTAGATAAGGAAGATGATATGTAACTTACAACCTTGGAGAGTTCCATGGGAATTGAGTTAAGCAATTTGGCCATGATTACTCAGTTAATATATTCCAGAGGCAGGACATGAATTCAAGTCTTTCTGACTCCAGAGTTAGCCTTCAATCCACTACTCCAGGGCACTATACAAATGCTTGTTGTTCCCTTCCTTCTTTCCACCCATATCATTTTCAAAGCTAAAGATTTTTGGTTTCTTCATTAGTCCACATGACCACATTTAAGAGGCAACATTTATTGCTACCACAGTATTCTTTCTTGAATCAGTTCCTTTAAAAGGGAGTGGGGGATCAGAACCCACAAAATGACACAGAGAAGCTAACTTCCCACTGCAGACAGCCCGGCAGACCAGCAGGAAGTGGCCAGCACAGCGCTCTGGGAGCCAACCCCAACCCCATGTGAGCCAAGGTTTTAGGCTCAGGGTGGGCTGAGCAGCCGCTGGCTAGAGGTACTTCAGATCACCAGCAGCTGTGGCGGTTTCCAGAACTATCAACCCATAGATGCTATGGACAAAGTGAGAGGTCAGTGCAGTGTGGACTTTGGGATCCAGTAGTTTGGGAGTTCAGTCTGGCCTTTATCCCCTGGAGGGAGAAGCCGCTGAGGCACTGTGGCCATGCAGCTGCCTCCACGTGGCAGCTTCAGCTCCTGGCCTGCACACTTTAGGGGGACCAAGCGACCAGTCTGAGGGGTAATCGCTCTTGCTTTAACCTGCTTGGATCTGGATCACTGTCTAGGGTGGAGATCCTGGGATATGTGACCACCTTGCCAGAGTGTGTGGAGGCTTCAGAGAGGGTACCCAACTAATACCTTCAGCAGCTGAGAAAACCCCAGCATTTGGTACAGAAGCTCCCCTGTCTGGTGGCAGAATCCTACTGTGGCAAAAAGCCCAGGGGTCAAGTGACTGAGGGGCAACATGACCAGGCAAAGGAAGCAAAGCACACAGAACAACTCAACTTTCCATTCCTATTTTGGGGACAAAAAGGATCAAAGCATGGAACAGGAGGAAGACAGTGAAGTCAGAACTCCTGCACCAAAAGCTTCCAAGAAAAATACAAGCTGGTTACAGGCCATAAGAGGAGCTTTAAAAGGATTTTGAAAATCAAATAAGAGAAGTGGAGGAAAAATTGGGAGAGAAATGAGGATGATGCAAGAAAATTATGAAATGAGAGTCAACAACCTGACTGAAGAAAAATAAAAAATAGACTAACTCAAATGGCCAAAGAGGCTCAAAAAGGCAATGAGGAGAAGAATGCCTTAAAAAGCCAAATTTACCAGATGGAAAAAAAAATCTCAAAAGCTCACTAAAGAGAATCATTCCTTCAGAATTAGATTGGAGCAAATGGAAGCTAGTAACTTTATGAGAAATCAAGATACTATTAAACAGATCCAAACAAATGAAAAAATAGAAGGCAATGTGAACTATCTCATTGGGAAAACCACTGACCTGGAAAATAGATCCAGGACAAATAATTTAAAAATTATTGGACTATCTGAAAGGCATGATCAAAAAAAGAACCTAGGAATCATCCTTCAAGAAATTCTCAAGGAAAATTGTCCTGATGTTTTACAACCAGAGGGCAAAATAGAGATTGAAAGAATCCACTGATCACCTCCTGAAAAAGATCCCCAAAAGAAAACTCCTAGAAATATTATAGCCAGGTTCCAGAATTCCCAGATCAAGGAGAGAATATTACAAGCAGCCAGGAAGAAGAATATTGTGGAAACTCAATCAGGATAACACAGGATCTGGCAACTTCTACACTGAGGGATCGAAGGGCTTAGAATATGATATTCCGAAGGTCAAAGGAGCTGGGATTAAAACCAAGAATCACCTACCGAGCAAAACTGAGTATCATGCTTCAGGGGGAAATATGGCCATTCAGTGGAATAGAGGACTTTCAAGCATTCTTGCTGAAAAAACCAGAGTTGAATAGAAAATTTGACATTCAGATACAAGAAGCAAGAGAAGCATGAGAAGGTAAACAGGGAAAAGAAATCATAAGGAACTTATCAAAGTTGAACTATTTACATTCCTACATGGAAAAATGATAATTGTAACTTATAAAACTTTTCTCAGTATGAGAATAATTGAAAGGAATAGAAATGTGTATGTATGGATATACACACACATACACACACATATATGTCTATATAGGAGGGTGTATGGGCATATGTATACATATGTGAATGTGTGTATATATGTGTACAGATATACATAGATAGAGGGCACAGGACCAGTTTAATGGGAAGGGATGATACTTAAAGGTGAAATTAAGAGGTGAGAGAGGAATATAATGAGAGGAGATGGGGAAAGAGAGATTGGGGTAAACTATCTCATATAGAAGAGGTAAGGGAAAATGGTTACAGTGGAGGGGAAGAACAGGAAGGCAAAAGGGAATGGGTCAACCTTATTCTCACTGAATTTGTCTTAGGGAGGGAATGACATACACACTAGGGTATCTCACCCTACAGGAGAGTAGGGGGGAAGGGGATGAGAGAGGGGCTGATGGAAGGGAGGGCAGGCTGGGGGAGAGGGAAGTTAGAAGCACCTACTTTTGAAAAGGGACAGGATCAAAGTAAAGAATAGAACAAGTGGGAGGTGGGATAGGAGGGAGGAAAATATAGTCAGTCTTTTACAATATATCCACTATGGAAATGTTTTGCATAACTACATATGTACAACCTATATTGAATTGCTTATCTTCCCAGGAAGGGTGGGTGATAAGGGAGGAATCTGGAATTCAAAGTTTTAAAATCAAATGTTTAAATATATACTATTATCAATAGTATTTTACATGTAACTGGGAAATAAGATATACAGGCACCATGCCCTAATGGAAAGTTGGAGGGGGTATGGGAGAAGATATAGGAGAGAGCAGATTGGAGGAGGGCATATCCAGTGGGATCACTATTTTGGGGGTGTTGGGTAGGGAGAAATTTTGTAATTCAAAATCTTGCGGAAATGAATGATGTGAACTAGAAGTTAATAAAGCATTTGATTAAAAAAAAAGGAAAATTAAAAATAAATAAACAAATAAAAGGGAGTGGGGGATGCTGGCAAAAAGAAGCCATCATAGAGCAGGAATTGTAGAAGATGTGATTCTGCCCCTAAGCCTTCTGAGCAGTGAAAGAAAAGGCTATTGAAATCTAGCAAGAAGGAAGGTCATTTTTGCTGGGCTATCATCCATGTGAAGGGTACTATGGTGTAGAAGTTGGAGAGATGGTCTTAGAGTCAGAAGACCTGAGTTCAAGTCCCATGTGTGACATATACTGGCTATATGACCCTGGGAAAGTCACTTAACCTCTCAATGCTTAGGCAACACCCTAAGACAATATATACATTTTGCAAAGAAATTACTGCTGAATTGCATTGGTTCCTGCTGAATTGCTTCCTCACCCAGGAGTTCTCTATGCCATTGAAATCAGAAAACTAGTCTTTCTTTATCCCCACTTGGTATACAATTTATATTTACTTATCTCTGCATATGTTATTCCCTTCTAATAGAGTATAATCTCCTTGAGGACAGGGACCACTTCATTTTTGTCTTTGCGTTCCCAGAATTTAGCACAGTGCTGTGTACACAGTAGGCACTTTAATAAATGCTTGTTAACCAGTTCAACAAGCATTTATTAAGCAACTGCTGTGCGCAAAGCGCTGTGCTAAGCATGGGGGAAACAAAGAGAAGCAATAAGGTGTGGCCGCAAGGATCTGGTTCTATTTCAGCTCGATACCGCTGCCTTACGTTACCTTCATGTTCCACAACTTAGTCAGTCATTCCCCAATCAAAGGGCATTTGTTAAGCAGCCATTTCAAACATACCGCATCACATAAGAGACAAAAGTCCAGAACACAAACAGGGATGATTGATAAGAGTAAAGATTTAGAGCAGAAATGGACCTCAGAGATCATCGATTATTAGGGGAAGGGAACCTGCAGCCTTGAGGCCCTCTAGGTCCTCAAGTGTGACCCTTTGACTGATGTTTAGATTCAAAGGGCTGCACTTGAGGACCTAGAGAGCCACAGGTTCTTCACCCTTGATTCCAATTCCCTAATTCTATAGATAAAGAAAATGATCCCTAGAAAGGTTCAGATTTACTCAAAGTCATATAGGCAGTAAGTACCAGAGTGGGAGTTTAAAATCAGGTCACCAAACCGACTCCAAATCCAATCCTCTTTCTACAGTTCTGTGCCACCTCCCTAATTGAGTACATATGGCTTAATGATATTCTGTTTCTAGGCCTCCCCTTGAACATTATTTCCATTTGTGATAGAAACTACCACAATGATATCGTTCCTTTTGAAAATAACAAAGTTGACAATAACATGCAACATAATGTAGCATTCAGAGACTCAATCCAATGTAGTGAAGTTTGGGGGATTTCCCTGTAGCACCTCAAAATTAAAAGAAAAACAAAATTCTCTAGACTACCTGCATTCTAACTCTTTATATTTTGGTGCAGTTACCAGTTTAATGTCCAGCGAAATGATTAGGACTGACTGCCAGAAATTCTGCACATTTAGATATTACCATGTTTATGCTACGGTTTTGTTATGTTTTATTTTGTTTTATTCTCATTCACGTTATGTGGGCATGGGTGGGGCTGAATTGAATGAAACTTTGGGTCACTTTTGTTCAGATGATATATCTACAGAAGGTTGCTCAAACTGAGACACGATAGCCGTTTGTCTATGTTTTAGGTATCTAATTTTAGTATTTGGGGTATACCTGCTCTAATAATGGGGTACCCAGGTTTAGGGTACTGTATGGGTCTACATCTGCTTAATACCACAGTTCATTAGTGTAATGCGAATGTAAATTTTAAAGATCTTCCCTGCCCGTAGGCTAAAGTGCACCTGGAGCCTGGGGTGGGAGGCTTGTTTTTCAGTAGATACTTCTTGATTGGCCAGTGAGTCAATAAGATTGTTACATTCTCTGAGCCAGGAGAAGGCTATATAAGCCCTGATTTGCAGCTTTGTTTTGGGGTTCACTTTGGGAAGTGTTCTGTGATTTGATTGGGATTCTGGGAAGCAGTTGTTGAGAGCCCCCCCCCCTCGGCTTTGAAAAACCCAGATGTTGAAACCCAGATGTTGTTTGGTATGGATGTAATGGTTGGACAGTTTGAAAACTGTCTACTTGATCTGTTTCTCCGTCTTGATAATTCTGTCTGTATATTCTGAAGTTCGGGGTGCTGACCTTTTTCCCCTGAACTAGGTAAATGATATATATTTGACTGATTAAAGTAAGCTTGTTAAACCATTTTGAGTTGCTTTCCTTTATCAAAGCAGATCCAAGAATCTGTGGTGGCAACAACCCTGGGGACGCTGGGTTGCTTGTTGCTACAATTAGTTGGGTCAATGCATTTTTTTCTTCCCTAGTTAACTAGAGGACACAATTAGTTCAAAGAAACAGAATTAACATTGTGAAAAAATAAAAAATAGAACATTCACACCAAATCTTGGGGCAGCTTTTCTTCAAATACATAAAACATCCTTAGTCAGAATCAGCAAGCATAGGAATCACGTGAGGGGCACATGCTCGGGTGGCCCAGGCCCATTCATGGAGGGGCAAGTAATGACTAATGGTGATATCATCACACCACTTTTTCAGGGCCTGCTCCTGGCTGGGTGTTGGGCACAGCTCTCTGCAGATTATGTTCCTAATTGGTCTTGGAGTCTCTGTTGGGATAATGCTCCCTGATACCTGTTATTTGCTATCAGCTTTTGGACTTCATCTCTTCAGAGCTATCAGCCAAGTCATGTCAGCTCTAGTATGCTAGGACAGTGGTCTCTAAAGTGAGGCATATATCTAAGGGTAGAGTGATCATTAAGTTGCAGGGTGGGAAGGTGGGCTGCATCCCACCCATCCGGTGATAGCCAGCCTTAGGTCTTTTCCCAATGTAACCACATCTGCTTTTATCAGTCACTACTCCCCAGTAAACCTCTTCCCTTTGCTTTCAGGATCTCAACCTCCTCTGGACTGTGGGTTGGTCCGTCAGGGCAGGGACAACTTAGCTTCTACACAGGAATTCACAGCAGTAGCTATACAGGTTTCACTGGCAAAATTCCTCTCTTCCCAGTATCCTACATATTCTGACCCCTCCCCCATCACTTCACAGCTGCAGCAAGTGGGGGCTTGCCATAGTCACTGATGAATAACAGCCCGGTCTTCCACCCTCATTTTATTTTGAGAGGGACAGAGTGTGTTGTATAGGAAGAATGGGCATGGATAAGTTACAATATGCATTTCAGACTTGTATTATAACATCAACAATAATAGCCAACACTACATGCTAGGAACCCTGGGAGATATATGCTATTATTATTCCTCTGGCAACCTGGCTGCCTCTATATCATATAATCTCTTCCCTCTTCTGAACTTCCTTACTACCACTGAGGTGACTACCAGTCACCCAAGTCTGCAATCTCAGTGTTACCCTAGATTCTTCACACACATTCACCCTTTATAGCCAAGAAATTTTGCTAAAATCACTTCATGTATAGATTGAATGATTTTTGAAGAATATATCCATGAGAGCAAAAGACCCTTCAGAATCACTGAGTGTGTTCCATTCTGTCCCTCTACCACCCCCCTCTACTCCACCTCCTTCAGCATCTCTCCATTCATACAATGTTCCTTCTCCCTATCTGGCTGGAGCCTGGCCTTCTGTGGAGCATTGTGTCTATATCGTCCTCTCTTTCTCATTTACTTGCTTTTAGTGATGACTTCAACAAAGTCAAAGTAAACACTGTGTGTGCAAAGCATCTGTTTGCTGCTGTTCCCCCCCCGCCCAGAGAAGGACCAGAAGAGAGCCAAAATTAAGAAAGGCTACCCTTGAGTATCTGCTTTAAAAATGGGAGTAAGACCCCAGAAGGCAAAGGAGAGAACTGTAGAGCCCCTGGTAGTTAACAATGTGCTATCATCTCCTATGATCATATAAGGCTCTCCAAGAGCCTTACAGCTGTTTAGCCCCTGACTTTGCTAGGCACAAATCTAGGTTACTGAATCCTATCTATCAGGTCAGGTCAATTGAATTCCAAGAACTTTTAAGTGCCTACCAAGTGCAAATCACTATTCTAGCTGCAAGAGAGAGATTCAAAGTAATAACACAATAGTTCCTGCTCTTATGAAGTTGTAATTACAGGGAGAAGAGAAGACTTATGGGAAGGAGTTGGAGGAAGGGACATGACAGCTGTCTTCAAGTATTTTAAGGGCTGTCATGTTGAAAAGGGGTAAACCTGATCCACTTGGGCCTGGGGGCATAACCAGAGTGAAAGCAATAGGGGATAGATTCATATTTGATGTTAGACTTAAAAAAAAAGGTGAACAATTGGAGCTATCTGAAAGTGCCCTGGGAAACAGTGAGTTCCTCTACTATGACTATTTCCTGGGTATGCTATAGAGAAGATTCTTGTGCTCAGGTATGAGTGACCAACTGGCCTCTGAGGTCCTTTTAAACTGAGATTCTAGGATTGTATTTCAATTGAGTCACTTTCCTTTTCCTGCTGCAACATTCCAGAGTGATGTGCCACTCCAGTCCCCTGCAAGGAGTATTGGAAAATAAAAGCCCTCATGGGAAGTGAGTCTTTTCATTGGCTTTTTTAAATCAACTATGGTAGCATTTAGCATACCTCTTTCTGTCATGACCAAAGAAAAGTGTACCTATGGTTTCTAGGGACTGAAATCAAACTGATAGATGGTGGGGTTCTTTCCATTTCTCTGTGAAAGAAAGTCAGAGGTGAAAAACACGGAGTCAAATTTGAGAAAATATGTTATATGCATTGGGTAAATACCTCTATCTCTGGGAGACTACAGGTAACACATAGAATAAGGTGGAATGAATGGATTGTGACCTGTAACAATGTAAGAAACACTGATGCAGATCCAATGAAGAATGTATTCTATCCTTACCTCTGAATGGGCTTAAGGTCCAATCTAGGTAAGTCAATTAGTGTCCACTGGTCTTGGAACACTTGTATTTCAATCTTAAATTTAGGCTAGTTTTCATGTGTGCATAAGACACACAGACCATACAACACACACACACACACACAATACTGTCTATGTGCTTCAAGAGGTGGCAGTTAGTCATTAAAGTGCCTACTATGGGCCACATATTGTGCTAAGTGTTCAAAGATATAAAGAAAGGTAAAAGACCATCCTTGTTCTCAAGAAACTCACATTTGAATGGGGGAGTGGACATGTGAACAACTGTACAAATCTATATAAAGGGTAAATGGAGAATAACCGACAGAGGGGAGACAGTAGAATGAGGAGGGATCAGGAAATGTCATGCAGCGTGGGAAATGATCTGGTAGGGTCGAAATATGAAATTTTGATTTTGTATCCGATCTTGGCCCATTCTTCCTCACCAGCAAAAAATCATGGAAGGAGGAGAAGATGCTGGCACATAGAAAGCCTCTGCTGAAAGGAACTCATGGAATCAGAACCTTCCCTCCTGACGTGCAGGTTTCAACCACTCGTTTCAGCAATTCATAGCTATCAGGTCATTCTTCCTAAATCCTAAATTCCACATGTAGATCCTGTGTCATGTAGCTAATTCATGACAGAGTCAGGACTAGAATCACTTCTGGCATGTTCTTTTTAGGGTAGTGTGGTGGAATAGAAAACAGCGAATTTGGAATCAGGGAACCTGGGCTGTATGACCTTGGGTAAGTCACATACTTTCCCAGGCCTTAACTTCCTCATCTTTAAAAGGATGGAGGTGGACTTAACCTCCAATGCCCCTTCCAGCTTTAATCTATGATCTTATGATCCCATTTCACAGAATGACAGAGCAGGAAGGCAACTTGTGGATCATTTAATTTAACATTCATGTTTTATGGATGAAGATAAAGTGAGGATGAGATAAAACAGATAAAGATGAAAATGAGAAAAGTGAACTACTCAGAGTCATGTGGCTAATTCTTGGCTGTCATGACCAGAATCTATGTTTCCCGATTCCTAATGTAGACTTGGTCAGCAAGTCCAAACATTTTGTGCTTGACTAGGAATTCCTTCAATAACATGCCCAGCAAATGGTTGTCACACTTCTATTTAAAGACCTCTAGTTCTGGGGAGCTCGCTCTTGCCTCAGGACAGCTCCCATGGTTAGGAATCTTTCTTCACAGGGAGCCAAAGTATTTTTCTATAATTCCCTCCCCTGTCTTCTAGTCCAGTATTCTGGGCCCAAGCACACCAAGCCTAATCCCTCTTTCATGTGAGGGTCCTTTATATCCTTGGAAAAGTTTAATTTCCCCAGGACTCATCTCTTCTCTTATGCAAATATCACTGCTTCCTTCAACAGATTCACGTACCATAGAGCAATGGTGTCCAGTCCAATCACTGTCCTGCTTGCCCTCCTCTCGATACACTCCAGTTTTTCAATGTCTTTCCCAAAATGAATCATACAGAATAGAAAACCATATTCCAAATTTGATACGAACATGGATTTCTAGTTTTGATCTTCTGTTGCCTTGAGCCAAGGATGACTTTGGTATCCATTTTTGCCAATTCAAAAACTTCAGTCATAAAAGGCTCATTGGGACTTTCTCTAGCACTTCAAGTGAGGTTTACAATCCATTACTTATTTTTTTCTGTTTTTTGTTTGTTTGTTTTCTGGAGGGCAGTTGGGGTTAAGTGACTTGCCCAAGTTCATACAACTAGTTTTTTGTGTTAAGTGTCTGAGGCCAGATTTGAACTCAGGTCCTCCTGACTCCAGGGCTGGTGCTGTATTCACTGTGCCACCTAGCCGCCCAATCCATTACTTCTTAACAGTCCTATAAAAGTTTCTATACAAAGAAGGCTCTGAGTTTTTTCATTCTATATTCAATGAATGTGACAGCAGTAGTAGTGGACTAACAAACACTTCACATCTTTAAATTATGCTTTGGAGTCTTTCATCAGGCTACTTTTTTCCAGGCCAATTCTGCACCAATGCTTCTTTATAGAATTGTCATAGGCACCATCCACCCTGTGATGCAGAAGAGACTTTAGTTAGCAAGCCATGAATTCTTTTTTATAGCTTATAGATGTTTCAGCTTCTTCATGTGCCAAATATTAGTAATAATTTTTGAAGGAAGAAGAGGAACTAATTAAATGTTGGCATTAATTCAAAAAGCAATGCTTCTAGAGTTATCATATAACAGATTTTTATCTCAACAATAGAAAACTATAATGTTCTTGGGCTAATGCTTGCATTGTTATGTCTTATAATCAGTTGAAAATAGAGAAATAAAACAATATTAAAAAGGACTTCACGGATTTGTTGTGGGGAATAGTAACAAATGATGGCAAACTATTGTACAAATACACAGATACACATGTGTCTTCTCAGTACAAATTAGCTTCTTTCCCTGTAGGAATATCCATAGCAATTTCATGCTTAATAAATCTCTCGTTTAAGAAGTCTGCCTTAAACCTTTCAAAATTATAAAATAATTCAGAAAAAGCAAGAGGCCTCGCTTTTACATATTTATGATAGAGTACTAACTATGTGCCAAGTATTGTGCTAACAAGCCTTGGGGATACAAATACAAGGAAGCAAGCCAGTCCTTTGCCTTCAAGGAGTTCACAGTCTAATAGGGGAAGACAACACATGAAGAAATAACTGCAAAGCATAAGAAGGAGGGCATGCCAGGGAGAGTACAGGTGGACTGGTTTGGAAATGACTGGGAAGTGTTATGGATACCTGGGCTAATCCTTAATTTCCAAATTCTAAGCACCTGTTAACCTATTATACACAAAATACGATTGTGTATTAGACAAAAACAAAACAGCCCTATCAAGGAACACAAATTATATGGGGAGGGGGTATAATGTACAAATAAGTAATTTATGATACTTACAAAATAATTTCAGAGAAATGGAAATTATTAAAAGCTTGGAGGAAGGAGTAGCTTGGGAAAGGCTTCAAATGTAAGCTGAGCCTTCAAGGGATTTAAATGATGGTTTGTGTAATGATTCAGTCCCTGGTTGCGTACCAGTAAGCTTACAGTATTCATTCATTCATTAAGTATTTATCACTCTGATGTGACATGGTAGATATCATGTCTAACATTTTTACAGCAATTTATGGATTGTGAAGTGATCTGTATATGTTATCAAATGTGATCTTCAAAACAATCTTATGTAGTAGATACTGTAGGTGTTCTCATACTTATTTCTGCAGAGGAAAAAAACTGAGTCATATGAAAACCAAGTGACTTATTCAAGGTCACATCATTGGTAAACAGCAGAATTGGAACTTCAAACCTCGGCCTTCTGATGGCATATGTTTAAAGACATAAAGAGTTCCCATCCATAAAATATGATTATGCATGAAATTAATCTTCCAGACTTCTATAAAACAGTGTTTTCTGAAACTCTGTCCCTTTATCTGTAAAATGAAGAGGCTGGAGTCAATGACATCTAAAGTCCCTTTTACCTCTAAATCTGTGATCCTATGTTTAGCATTTCTGACCACTATTCCCCTAGCTGAAGTAACAATATTTAAAAGTATCACCATATTTCACATAGAAAATATTCTTCATTTCATTAAAAGCATAAAATGCTCCTGTTAAACTCATGTTATTTTTTTCCCCGAAATTTCCATTGATTATAGCCCTGTTCACACAAGATTAAAACTGGTTTCTCTTCTTTCCACCTGAAGTCGAATACAGGCCATTTGGTTAGCTGCTAGTTTGATATCTACCAATGGGAGTTCATTTATTCAGCAACAAGCATTTTATTAATCACCTACTTTGGACAGAGTATAGTTCTAGGTGATGAGAGTGACATTAAGATAAAAATTAACACAGTCCTTGTCCTTAATGAAGTTTAAGAGCTGCTTGTTCCTTTGTATATTGAATTTTTATAATCTATTTTATTAATACAATTTTGTATTAATGTGCTATACATATAATTCTATCTATCCAGGCCTCATAATTAAGGCGTTCTTCATTTGGTACAAAGGAATTCTCAAGCATCATGAAAGGAGCTAATAGATTGATTGGTGACAAATGTAGCACTAATGGTAATTAACGCTGGAGTGGAACCCCCCAGGTTACAGGTTACTGTTATGCCCAGTGGAAAGAGAAAGTATTTTCAGATGTACTCATGATGGTTTAAAATTTTCAATGGAGTTGTGTAAAGATTCTGTTTTGTGTTTTCTAAGGGAAAGCACAGTCTGGATGAAATAATATGAATGGTAGAGAGCTGGCCAGTACACCTCATATGCCATGATGCTTTGACATTTGTCTTATAACATTTATAATAAGGTAATTTATGAAAATATTAAAGCCTCATTTTACAAAGAGGGAAATTAAAGGCAGCAAGCTAAAGCAACTTGCTCAATGATATGAAAAAAAATTCTTTAAATTTATCCTCAGTTTTTTCAGGAGGTTTTTTTTCCTAACAAGTCATCTTTAAATTAGTAGCTGAATCCTGAAATGAGTCCTTATAGCAAGATTAAACAGTAACAACAACTCTGTGGGCATATGCTTCTTATTTTAGTAAACAGCAAGCCTAGAGGGCTTAGAGAAACAGTTTAGTATAGAAAAGGTTCAGGATTCAGATTCAGAAGATAGGATTCAGTGACTGGGCTCTAAGCTCTCCCTATGCCCCACACACTTTGACCTAATGGTTGGACTATGGGGTGAGTCGTTTATCTACTGAGTCTCAGTTTCCTCATCTGCAACGTCAGGATAAAAGTACCTCTTCAGGTGTGAGCATTTCAAAACACAGATAGCACAGCTTTTTAGAGCAATTCATCTCTATCAGAGTTAAGAGCTTCTTATTTTCCTCTTCCTCTCTTACACCTCTTCTAACTATGCATTTTATTGATTTGATTTATCTATTTTTTTAATTTTATTTTTAGTATTGCCCTTTCGACTCTAGATGGCAGTAACAGATTGAGTTTAAAGGCTGGCTCTTTGAACAGCCTTTAGGTCCATCCCTATACTTTAGTTTTACCTCTCTTTTTTCCACAAAGCATCAGACTATTCTTATGTACCAGTATTTACCTTTATTTAGGACATGTCTCTTAAAAGAAGTAGTAGTGCATGCAGGAAAATCTGATGGGATGAAGAAAAAAGCAAGGCAATTCCCTATATTTCTAATAAAATACATATTAATCTGGATATTTATAGGCATAGAAATTAAGCAGGAAAATGCAACTTTTAGCTAAAAATATTTAAGCTTAAAATGAAAAATTTACAGGAGTAAATGGATCAAATTGTTTATGTGTGTGTGTGTGTGTGTGTGTGTGTGTGTGTGTGTGTGTG
>NW_027186304.1:18203897-18224299 GCF_028583685.1 Petaurus breviceps papuanus
TGTGTGTGTGTGTGTGTGTGTGTGTGTGTGTGTGTGTGTGTGTATGTATATGGATTCTGCTTGGCTCCGGAGAGCAAAACCGGAACAAAGGGTGGAAATGACTGGGAGGCCTACTTCAGTCTACTGAAGGCTTTATTATCAAGCTCTTTCTTAATCAATCTTTCAGCTTCATATCAAGCTGGAATATGCCTCCCTACCACTTCTATCCTTTGTCATAGGGGTGCCCTTCTTGGTAAAGTGTTGCTGTTGTTGAGTCATTTTCAGTTGTGTCCAACTCTTTGTGACTCCATTTGGGGTTTTCTTAGCAAAGTTACTGGAGTGGTTTGCCATTTCCTTCTCCAGCCCATTTTGCAGATGAGGAAACTGAGGCAAATATGATTAAGTGACTTACCCAGGGTCACAAAGCTAGTAAGTGCCTGAGGTCATATCTGAATTTAGGAAGATGAGTCTTTATGATTCCAGGCTTGACACACTATCCATTGTGCCACCTAGCTGGCCTGGGCCAAGTAGACGTAATTTAATCCAATCTCTCTTTTCAGGTTTCATTTTGTACTCTTTTTCTTTTTTCTAAAAAGCAATCGGGGGTAAGTAACTTGCTCAAGGTTACACGGCCAGGTGTTTCTGGGTGGGTGCTAAGTGTCTGAGCCCGGGATTCGATCTCCAGGTCTTCTCAACCCTGGAGCCGGTGCTCTTACTCGCTGTGCTACCTGGCCACCCTCATTTTGTACTCTTAAGGCCAAACTTGCCTGCTATTCCAATTATCTTTTGATTTCCTACTTTAACATCCCAGTTCCTTATGATAAATGTGACATCTTTTTTTATGTTATTTCTACAAAATGTCATAGATCTTCAAAGAGCTGATCGACTTTGGCTTCTTTGGTGTCCGTGGTTAGAATATAGATTTGTATTATTGTGATGCTGAATGGTTGGTCTTGGATTTGAACAGATAGCATTTGGTCATTTTTGAGATTATAACCTAGTATTCCTTTTCTCACCCTTTTTCAAAGAGGCAAAGGAACTAGAGACCAAATTGCCAACATTTGTTGGATTACGGATAAAGTACAGGAGTTCCAGAAAAAAACAACAAACAATAAACCATCTACTTCTGCTTCACTGACTACACTAAAGACTCTGATTGTGTGGATTACAACAAAATGTGGCAAGTCCTCAAAGAGATGGGAGTACCAGATCATCTTACTTGTCTACTGAGGAACCTGTACTTGGGCCAAGAAGCAATAGTTAGAACTGAAAATGGAATAGCCGACTGGTTTAAGATTGCAAAAGGAACAGAACAAGGCTGTATATTGTCACCTTATTTATTTAACTTATATGTAGAGTACATCATGCAAAATGCCAGGCTGGATGAATCAAAACTGGAATTAAGGTTGATGGGAGAAATATCAGCAATCTCAGACACGCAGACGATACCACTGTGATGGCAGAAAGTAAAGAGGAATTTAAAAGCCTCTTGATGAGAGTGAAAGAGGAGAGTGTAAAAGCTGGCTTGAAGCTTAACATCCAAAAAACTAAGATCTTGGCAACTGGCCCATCACTTCCTGGCAAACAGAGGGAGAAGAAATGGAAGCAGTGTCAGATTTTACATTCTTGGGCTCAAAGATCACTGCAGATGGTGACTGCAGCCATGAAATTAAAAGACACTTGCTCCTTGGAAAGAAAGCTATGGCAAATCAGGGCAGCATACTAAAAAGCGGAGACACCACCTTGAGGACAAAGGTGCATATAGTCAAAGCTATGTTTTTTCCAGTAGCAATGTGTGGCTGTGAGAGTTGGGACTATAAGGAAAGCTGAATGCCTCAGAATCAATGCTTTCAAATTGTGCTGTAGAAGACCTTTGAGAATCCTTTGGACAGAAGGGAAATTAAATTAAAAAAAACAAAAGAAATTAATTCAAGTTATTTGTTGGAAGGTCAGATACTGAAGCTGAAGCTTAAATACTCTGGTCACATAATGAGAAGATGGGACTTACTGGAAAAGCTCCTGATGTTGGAAAAGATTGAAGGTAAAAGGGGACAGCAGAAGATGAAATGGATACATAGTGTCATGGAAACAATAAATATGAATTTGGACAGACTTTAAGAGATAGTGGAGGATAGAAGGGCCTGATGTGCTACATAATAGCCCATGAGGTCACAAAGGGCTGAACATAACTGAAGGAGTAAACAACAACTATTTTCAGTAGCACAAACCTTCAACTCTTTAAAAGTGGTGATCATATCAGATTAAATTATTATGCTCATAGGATTACAGATCTAGAACCATCTAGAGCTGGAGAAGACCTTAGAGGTCACATGGTTCAACTTCCTTATTTTACAGATGAAGAAACTAAAGTTGGGATGTTAAGTGACTTGCTCAAAGTCACACAGGCGACACATTAGATCCAGGAGTCTAACTCAGGTCCTTTGACCTAGGTGTAGGTCCATCGCACAAAGCTCCTCCTCCTCTTTTCCCTGGTCTCCTTTTCTTCAGGCTATATGTCCTCAGTTCCTTCAAACCATCCTTTTACTGCTGAAAAATTATTTTTGAGTCAACTACAGTGAACCCTGAGTGATTTTTGGATGTTTCCAATAATCAAATTTACCTCCCAAGAACGGAGATTTACAACCAATTTTTGCAAACAAAAGAGCCAAAAGAAAAGATTCTGATGGCAATTTCAAAAGATGAGTTCCAAAACTATTTTGAGAAAAGGCAGTGATATTCTTCCTGGTCTGTCTACTTTAAAGGGAACAATTAATTTTGATAAGCAATTCTGATAAACATGTTAATCAATTAGTCATTTAACACTATATATTCAATGGTCCCTTACCTACCTACCATTCAGATGAAACTCTGGAGAGAATAAAAAAGGAAACTCACTTCAGTTAAACAATCTGAGCACTTAACCCCCCATCTCTGTCATTCAAAGGGAGACATTGAGTTAAAATTATGCCTCTCCAAGTGCTTCAATTAGGCCCTAATCCTTTGTGGATATCCCATTTAGAAGATGGAGATTTGCTGGATGGCCCTGATTACATGCAAGCCTCTTGCCCAACTGGAGAGAGAGACAACTTGCATATGATTAAGTAAAAATCTGTGCTTAATGTTTGTAGTTAAGTAAATTAAGGGCAGCTGGCATGGATATATTTCTGCACATGGCTCCTGGGGATGCAACTTCAGTGGCTCATGAAATAATGAAGTAATCCAGCTGGATGAATAGAGATAACCAATAGTTTTGGAAATGATCTACTTAACCCATCTCAGGTCATGTGACTAAAGCTTCAAATTCCACTAAAGCAGAAATCTTCCTTCACAAGGGAAGGGCATATAGCCCCCTAGCACAGTGCTTTCACTGAACTTTAGGTATGAATTTCCCCTGATTGAATGAATGCATACATTTTTTAAAAGCCATTTACTACGCACTTACAATGTGAAGAGAACTGTGCTAAAAACCTTAATTTGGAAGTTACACCCTTGTTTCTTCAGTATCCCAATAATATCATGGATCATAATTATGTATCAAGACTAAAAACAATAGTACTTAGTATTTTATTGAGATTTATACATTTCCTAGCACTTGCACATCTATTATCTCATTTAGAAAATAAACTCAATGAGAATAGAGATTTTTCCATTCTTTGAAACTGTACCCCAGCATCTGGCACTGTGCCTGGCAGATAATAGACACTTAATAAATGTTTATTGATTGATTGATTGACTAAGTCTCAGGACAATCCAGTGAGAGAAGTAGGATAAGCATAATTATTCCCAACTTGTAGACTGGGAAACAAAGGCACAAACTTTATGTCTTCAAAGTCACATGACTAGTTAGTGATAGAGCCAGGACTAAGTTCCAGATCTTAACTCCTAAATACACATCCTTTCCATTAAACCATGAGATGCTTCCATTTCTCTGCTAATATATATCCTTGGATCACAATGGGCACTATGAAAAAGAGGCATAATAAGTTAGTCCCTTATCCAAATGCATGAATGAAATGCCTTCTGTTTCCAACCAATAGAAAATGCCCAATAGCACGTGTATTAATCTACTTAAACTTCTTGAGAGTATCATATCTTCTCTTCAATTTGTTTGAAAAGACTGTATTTGTAATTCAGCAAAGAATTATCAAATGCCTATCTTATTCAAGGCATCACGGGGGATTTTAAGGCAGAAGTCTTTAACCCTTTCTGTGTGATGGGCCCAATTTAGTGAAGTATATGGACCCTTTCTCAGAATAATTTAAAAAATAAAATAAAATAAGAAATATAGGATTACAGTGGAAATCAATTGTGCTGAAATAGTTACCAAAATATAAAAAAGAGTTTGTTGACCCTGGCTAAGAACCCCTACTCTAGAGATACAAAGATGAAGAAGGACATAGCCCCTGCCTTCAAGGAGTTTATAATTTGGTTGTGTGGAGAAGACATATAGAAATAACTGATTCAAATTAGAATGTAAGTGCATGGTTTGTTCTCATAAGGCTACCACCTTATCATTATAATATTAATATAATGTTATATTAATTTATTAATTAATTTAATATACAATGTTATATTAATATAATAATAGCATAATTTATAAAGCATTCACTATATGCCTCTCACTGTGTTAAGTACTTTACAATTATTATCTTATTTTATACCATCAAAGAACCCTGAACTTGAAATACAAAGTGGTCTGAGATCTAGGATCATAATTTATAGACTGCGTCACCCTGGGTAAGTCAACTAGGTGGAACAATGGATAGAGTGCTGGGCTTGGAATCAGGAAAACTCATCTTCCTGAATTCAAATCCAGGCTCAGACACTTAGTAAACTATGTGACTCCAAGCAAGTCACTGTTTGTTTTAGTTTATCTGTACAATGAGCTGGAGAAGGAAATGGCAAGCCAACTCCAGGATCTTTGCTAAGAAAACAACAAATAAAGTCACAAGGAGTCAGGCACAACTGAAATGACTGAACAATGACTTTGGGCAAGTCAATTCATCTTTCTGAGCACATTTCCCCATTTGTAAAATGAGGATGCTAGTGCCTTCGTCATCTGTCTCACAGGATTGCCATGAAGATCCAATTAGATAATGTATGTGAAAATGGTCTGAATAGCAAAGCACTGTACAAAGATGTGGTATCATCTAACATATAATAATATTTAGTTAGGGGAGCTAAGTGACACAGTGGATAGAGTGCTGGGTCTGGAGTAAGGAAGACCTGAGTTCAAATTTGTCCTCAGACACTCATTAGCTGTGTGACCCTGGGCAAGTCACTTAATCATGTTTGCCTCAGTTTTCTCATCCATAAAAATAACTTGGGAAAAGGAAATGGCAAACCACTACAGTATCTTTGCCAAGAAAACCCCAAATGGGGTCATGAAAAATTAGACATGACTGGAAAACAACAAACAACAAAATAATCTTATTAATGGCTATTACTGTGATTGTTAATCATCACTGGATTCATCCATCATCGTCAATTATTTCTCATAGGTAAAGGATAACCTTCTCATCCTTTGTGAAGAAAACACACAACCTGTACCTTGCATTCTGCCCTGCTTCCTTTTTCATCACTGGCAGTATGACATGGCGTTGTGCTGGGTATTTGACCACTGTGGTAACTCCTGAAGATGAAAGGGTTGAGGGGGCTACTTGCATATGGCAAAGCTCTAGTTCTGTGCTCTTATACTCAACCCTCCCATTAGACCACCTTCCTTCTCCAGTCACTAAGTCCAAGTCACCTCCTCTTTCACTTCTGTCCCTGCACCACTGGGCTACCTGCTTGAGAGCCAGGGGCCCAGGTTGGGGTGGGATGATAGAATAAAAAGGAAGGTTTATCATGCCATGCATCACACTCATTACAGCTCAGGCATGAAACACTCCAGTCAGGAATGCATAGATCTCCCAGGATTAAGACTGGAATATTCAAGTCTGTTATTGGAAGTGAGGTAAGAATAACTCCTTGAGGATACAAAGCAATAAAGAGAAAGCTGGACAGCCTCAAAGTTCAGGAATTTAAGAAATTAATGCACTGGAAAACAAAGAGAACTTAATGAAAGAACCAATGCACCAATAGCTACATCACTGAGCCATCCATTGCTGTTCAGCATTAAAAATTTATTTTTCTTCTAATTTAATTTAGCCCTGGATTGCTATTTTTCACTTTCATCCAGAAATGTTTTTTCTCCCCACTAAATTCAGAGACAGTACAATATTCTCCTCATAGGGCTTTCCTGGAACTGTATCTCAGAGTACCAGACGGGCATTATCAATGTACGCACTAATGAAAGTTGACTGGCTCTAGCAGCTTGGCCTCCTGCTGAGTTTGGAAGCAGGGATGTTGGTCCAATCACAGCCTGTGCCTTCACTGCTATATCCCTCCTATGGCATTCTGGAAAGGGATTACCACTGCTAGAGATGGGCCTGGGGGCAGAGACAGTGCACAGAGCTCTTCCAACCTCCATCTTAACACTGGGCGGAAGAAGGGACAAAAACCCATGGGAGAAAGAAGAGAAAGGAACAAATGTGAAAACCTCAGAAGTTAATCCACATCTCCCCTATCTTTAGAAATGTGTCTTTTCAAGAACAAATGTAGATACAGCTATTTTCATGCTCTACAGATGTGATTTTCCTCACTCCAATCTTCTTTTTCTTGTTTCTCATGGGTAAAAACCTCACAGAAGTCAATATTGGACCAGTGGTATAGGATCATAGAATTAATAAATAAATTTATAGCTGGCAGGCATCTTAAAGACCACTGGTCCAGTTCCCTTGTTTCATAGATGAGGAAACCAAAGCTTAGAGAGGTTAGATGTGACTCATCTCCAGGTACTAAGTATCTGAAGGAGAATTGGAATACAGATCATCTTGAGTGGTACTATAGAAAGTGTAGTGGATTGGGAGACAGAAGCCCTGCATTTAAATCCAGACTTCACTTCTTACTGCAGTGTGGCTTTATGCAAGTTACTTCACTACCTTGGAACTTGGTTTTCCCAGCTGTAAGCTGACATGGTTGTACAGATGGCTTCTCAGCTCCTTCCCAGCTTTGAACCTTGATCCATTATATCTTGCTGCTTGATTTTCTCCCTCTCGAATGGCCTAAGTCCTTTTAGCCACATACTTCTTCTATTCCTCTAACTTCTTCTAAAAGAATGCTTTTTAGAATTTATATTTCCCTAAATGTAAATTCTTGCTGTTGACTTCTCAGTGACAGCCTGGGAGTCACAACTAACAGTGTCAAATTGCATGACTGAAGAGCAAGATGACAGGTACCCTCCTGTTACCCAAGTCAGTCGTAAACAGTAGGTGGTGCTACTTGGGGCTCATCTTTCATAGCTTCTCCTGGCAGCATCACTGGCTCCATATTGCTGTTGCTGTTTGTCCTTAATTTTCAAGCAGGACCATGACATCAGGAAGCGGATGCCATAATTTGCAAGTGAATTGGATTTAAGTGAGGCAGGGTTGGGCAAAGTCACCAGCCTCACTTTCTCCTCCAAAGCCATCTGGGTCCAGTGGAAAGAGATCGATCAGGACGTTTGGAGATGGTCCCAGAACTGGTTCCGTAAACAAGTTCAAGAAAGAGTTCTGAACCGGAATGGGGCTGTGTAGACCTGTTCTATTTGAGAAGAAAAGTGAAGCTGTTTCCATCAGTAACATTCCACTTCCCCAGTTTGCTCAGCAGGGGGCACCACATACTCACAATATTTCAATCACAAGTTCTAAGATTAGTTGTCAATGTTTCAGTCTAGTCCTGGCTTGGTATAAGGCAAAGGTTCCCAAACTTATTTGGCCTAACACCCCCTTAAAAATTACTCAATGCCCCCTCAAAAATCTGCTTTATTTAACCCTTTAATGTTTTTTTTAAAAATGTGTCATTTCAAAAAATATATATTTTAAATGATATCTTAAATTTAATAATATATTGTAAATTTGTAGGTTTTTTCCTGCATTGGAATTTTGATGATGCAATATTGTCATGTAACCATATCATATTGTAGAATAGTCATTGCATGCACATATTCCTGCCAATGCCTGCTGGACTTCCTCACAAGTCTCAACATTCTCACTTACCAACGCGTGCTTGGTAAGACCTGACTGTGGATTTGACCATTGATAGGTTATAACTTGCATTTTGTGTGTTTATTTGCAAAATAATATAATCACTACGAATCATCTCTGTTACACAACAGATGAAGCATGTATAAACCAGGTTTTCAAAATTTTTTTCTCTTCTTTCTTTATGCTTTTACTACTCCCTTAATTTTGTTTTTGTTTTTGTTTTTTTTTTTTGGAGGGCAATTGGGGTTAAGCGATTTGCCCAAGGTCACACGGCTCGTGTTTTTGTGTGTTAAGTGTCTGAGGCCACACTTGAACCCAGGTCCTCCTGACTCCAGGGCCAGTGCTCTATTCACTGCAGCACCTAGCCGCCCCCCCACCATGTTTCTAAGCACCTCCCTGAGAGAATATCATCTACTTTGGGAGTCTCTGTAAGGGAAAGCCTAGGATTAGTACAGACCAGGGCAAGAGAAAAGTCAACATCCAATAGCAAAAGCATATTCATTTGCTGATTGCTCAGTGAGCACCTTTGCTGTCTTAGAAATGGAGAAACTCTATTTCATTAGCTCTTCCAACACCATGAAGGAGCCTTATGAAAGCAAATCACCATCAAGTTCTGGCTTCTCAAAATTAAAAAAAAAACCCTTAATGGAATCTTAGTCACTTGCCTACCCAGTTTTCTTTAGTCACCCAAAATAGGGGAGTCACAAGTTACCAGCCTACTCAAAGAGAAATGGAAGAGGGAAATCATGGATAGGTTTGGCACTGCTCTGTGGTGTCTTCATATCTCTTATTCAAGGCATTAGTAGACAAACTGAGACCTGGGAAAGACCTTAGTTTAAAAAGACCTTGTCCCAATGCATCTGGGGCCATTTCCAGTCATCCAAATCTATATCTTGCCATTGGACCTAGATGGCTCTGAAGGAAAAAGTGAGCCTGGTGACTTTGCACAGCCTTCTCTCACTTAAACCCAGCTCACTTGCAAGTCATGACATCACCTTCCTGATGTCATCGGTCCTCTTCTAGAATGAAGGACAAACAATAACAGAAGTAATAGGAAACAATGTCAGAAGGCACCTAGATGGCACTGAGATGGCACCGAGATGGCACAGCGGTAAGGGCATTGGCTCTGGAACCAGGAAGACCCGAGTTCAGATCTGGTCTCAGACACTTCCTTAGCCACATGACTCTGGGCAGTCACTTAATCTCTGCTTACCTCCGTTTCTTCTTCTATAAAATGGGAATAATAACAGTACCTAACTCCCAGGGTTGTTGTGTGGGTAAACTGAGGTAATATTTATAAAATGTTTTGTAAACCTTAAAATGCTATATCATTGCTAACTATTATGATGTTAGAGAAGATAAAGGATTCCCATTGTGCCTCATTGCTCAGATTTTCTGATACACTGTAATCCTTTGAACTTTCAAATGACTCATACTGATGAATGGCCGCAGATGACTTCTGTGCCCTACTGACGGCCTTGGAGCCAGCCAAAATAAAGTTCATGGGATGGACTTGCAGAGAAACTATTACAGTTTTTAGAGAATCTGCACATTTAAAAGGAGAGGAAGGGAGGAAATGGTCAATAGGTAGAAGCAGCTTTGGGGAGTCTGACCTCACGGACAGACTTACAGGCAGGTTGGCTTGACCACATGCTGGCACCTCCCTGCCAAATATAGCTTTCTATTGCATTGCTGAGATATTTTTATAATAGTTAATATTTTAAAGGTCTGTAAAGTACTTTATACACTTTTATCTCATTTGAGCCTTGCAACTACCTTCAGAAGTAGGGACTACAGGTATAATTATCTCCATTTTACATATAAGTACACTGAGGCTGAGAGAGATAAGGTGACTTACCCCAAGATCAGAGGCAGAAAGCATTTAAACCCAAGTATCTCTTTACTTCAAATCCAGGTTCCTTCTTTCCTGCACTATACTTTAGTTCTAACAAATACACATTAATCTAATAATTAACTATCATCATTATCATTAATGTCCCTAGTAGTACAACTTGAGCTCCTCTGGGGCAGAAATGGTTTCATTATACCTACACAACTTTATTTGTTAATAGTTGTTTGTTGAATTGAACTGAGTATGTTCTCCATAACAACCTTGTGAAACACAATTATCATAATCCCTATTTTACAGATGAGGAAACTGAGATTCAGAGAGCATAAATGGCTATGTTTAGAACTACAAAGTTAGTGAGCAGCAGAGTTAGGTCTCCGACCCAGATCATATTTTCCAAATCAGTGCTCCTTCAACTAGACCAGTCTGCCCCTAGAAGTAAACAAAAATCCTCTTTTAAAAATGCACACAGCTCTGGGAGAATGAAGCTTTGGAATCTTAATAGCTTAGTCAGAATGCTTTCTTAATAGCTGACTTAATGGGAATTTTAAATGGCAAGAGAAGCAAAGGGTGAAGAGGGCAGGAGGGGAGTCAAGTAAAACCAAAACATGGAACATACTCTCTATATACTCTGCCTTGGTGATCTCCACAGCTTTCGTGGGATCCCTATTGCCGCTAGGGTATGTAGGAGTTCCATATGGATGGATGGTTTCCATTTTCCTATGAGGTTTGGGGTAAAAAAGAGCCATAATAACTGGTGGAAAATCTTTGTACTACATTTCCAAGAAGGCTGTGCAAAAAGCATGGCAACATTATCCAGGGCACACCCAGATGGAGTAGGACTGCTTTCAGCATGTGTAGTTTAAAAGAGGCTACAAGAGTCTCACGGGGATGCTAAAATGCAGGTAGTGATGGCTGGAAGACGCAGGCAGGGGAATGAGAGAGCCAGAAATAGCAGCCATGTTGAGACCTTTCTGTGAATGTGGACAGGTATGGCAGGAGTCAGTCTGATGTAAGTGGGCATGGACAATTTGTGTAAAGGGATTCTGAGAGGTACCAAATGGGTTCATATTATTTTGTTTCTTTCTCAATGACGAAAGGGAAGTAACTAAGCAAAGATTGAGAACATTCTAATCTCTAACAACTTGACCTGAGTCTCCTCCCAGGTTGGGAGGAGAGTAAGGGCTTAATTGTGTAATATTACACAATAATAATCAATATTATTGATTCAATAACTAGTTATTCACTTTATATTCTGATTTAACTAAATGATTTTTGCTCTGACTTCATAAATCGTCTGGCATGGTTTAGCCTGGAATCACTGGTTGGGACTTGGATAGAGGGAAAAGAAAAACAATATAATGAACGTGGTAAGCAGAGAGGGGTCCCAGAGCTTCATGAAGGACCATTAGCATAGGCCTTTTGTTGAGGCTTATCTAGGATTTTTTGTTGTTGTTGAATAAAGCTGTTTAGAGCACAGGGTCAAATTAAGGCTACTTATATCTATCCACTAATGATTTTTCCTTTCTATTTTTCCTAAACTATAACTGACAGTAAACTTTTTCAACTCAATTCATATATGCCAGACCAGATGTTTTAAAGTAGTTATTATCCTATTTGGGGTCAAGGAATCATTAGAATTGGGAGGGGGGAGGTGTGGAGATTTGGGTTTTTGTTTTTTGTTTTTTGGTGCCAAAGCAGCCTTGTGAAACTGTCATTGTACATTGCACATTTGAGTACTGAACTGAATCATCACCATGGGATAAATTCAGTTATTAGAAAATGAATGCTCATTAATAAGATTTGACCCTTATCCAAGATTGCTGGTTTGGGGAAAACTATGAAGATGATGCTAAAAGTAGAGGCTCTACACCATGATGTGAACACTGGGGAAATACTAATAAAGATAACTTTTCTCAATAAGAGAAGGTCTCTTTTAATCCTAAACCTTGTGGGAATATAGTGTCACCATGGACATATCAATGGACAGACAAAATGCAAACTCCTCAGCTTGACATTTAAGGGCCTCTGCAATCTGAGTTTAATCTACCTTTCCTGCCTTATGACATATTAATTCCTTAATATGAAACATTTTGCATTTTGGCCAAACTTCAACTCAAGATACACCATCTATCTTTACCCATTCTCTCTTTTAGGCCTGGAATTCACTCTTTCCTGACCCTACTTCTTAGAATCCTTAGCTTCCTTTAAAGACTCAGTTCTGGTGTCACCTTGGATGTGAAAGCATTTCTGCTTCTATCTAGCTGTAATACTCTCTGCCTATAAAAAGCTTCTATAGAGGAGTTGTATAGGCTAGATATAGGGAAATTGGACTGGAGAGTACAGTTGTTGTTAAAAAATGTTGAATGCATGAATGGATGAATGTGCCTAGGCCTTTCTAGGCTTTCTTGAGCCTAAGGTCCTAGGTGTCCGGGGGGGCTAAGACAGTCTGGGTATCAGGAAGTGAGGAAGGAGCCAAGAGACAGAATGGAAGGCCACTAAAAAACCACCTTTACCTACTTCAAAACTTTGTCTAGGGAAATTTATGTGCCCCTAAAAGGAAGCCTTAGCTTGTTTTATCCTCCTTCCCCTTGGAGTTCATTGCCTAACACCCTTAGGACTTAGAAATCAGCTAAAGCATTTTTTAATTTAATAAACCCTATTCAATAAACTTCCATGACTCCCTATTGCCCTTTAGATCAAAGATAAGCCCTCACATTTGGCATTTAAAGCTCTTTACAATCTGATTCCTACCTATCTTTCCAGTTTTATTATATACCACTCCCCTAATATGTACTCTCCAGTCCAATTTCCCTATATCCAGCCTATACAACTCCTCTCTAGAAGCTCCTTTAGGGCAGGGCCTTTCATTTTCATCTTTATTATTATTATTTATTTCATTCCTTGTATTCCCTTCCAATGCCTTGCTGCACCTCCTATAGAACATTCCATCTACCAGGCACTCCATGACTTTGCATGGACTTTTTAGAATTCCAAGACTCCTTCAAGCTAGCTCAAATACCAACCTCAACATGATGCTTTTTTTGATTCTCCCAGCTGCTAGTGTGTCCTTCCCTAAATCACCTTGTATTAATTTTGTCTGTCTTTATAATATATACTTTTTTTGTTTACCTCACTAGGATGTTCCCTTTCTGTCCCCAGTGCCTAGAATTGTGTTGGTACTTAAATTCTTGCTAACTACATAGGCTTTTATGATTCAGTCTGGGAATGTTCAAAACCATTTATAATATGACTTCTAATGAAGATTTTTTGTTATTGTTTTGAAAAAACTTTGGGAATATGACCCATTCCTAAGTTGGAGGCCAGCTGTATTCAATTTTGCTGACAGAGAGAAATCACCAGCTCAGGGCCAGCCTTTGGTGTCACTCAAAAAAGACAATGGTGACATATGAGACAATGGAAAAAGTCAAATGTTTTGGAGTCAAAGGACATAGAGCTATATCCTGGCTCTAACACTTACTATTAAATCTTGGTCAAATTACTTTACCTCTTACGTCCTGTTTCTCCATCTGTAAAAAGAGGGACTCAGACTATATAATCCTGAAGGTTCCTTCCAACTCTAACTCTATGACCTGGGATACTCACAGATACTACAGAAAAACCTGCATCTCTAGGCCACTATGTTCTCACACAATTATGCAAATACAGTCTTCAAACAAATTAGAGGTATGTTAAAGGCTTATTTGGCAAAATTCATTACTTAATTGATTTTTCTTGCCATGCAGAATATGGTTCAGAAGATAACCTTTGAAACTAAAATATTTAAATACATTCCTAAAATCAGGGATGGTGTGAACTATATATAATTCGATTTAGGCTATTATTTTGTATGCAAAAACATCACTTCTAAGATTTTTCTCAAACATAAGTAGGGAAGAAATGTGATCAGGAAGGTAGCATGGAAGTTGTCACATAAAACTTTGTGTGCGATTTCTGGGAGTGATCGCCATAACATGATTGTGTTGTCTGAAATACAATTAATTTCTGAAAGAACCAGGTTACCAATATGTAAGTGTAAAAACATTTTTAAAAATTATCCATCTACTGAGCTTCTCCATTAGTATGAATATACTTAAGATTTGCTTGTGTATTTCATTTCTTCACAATACTGTAATTCTCAAAGTGTGGTCCATGGACTCTTATGGGTCTCTGAGACCATTTAAGGGGGTTTACAAGGTCAAAACAATCTTTTCATAATAATATTAAGACTATTTATTAAAATACTCCTCCTTTTTCCAACTACATTATGTGTGAGGCTGGATTTTTTTCAACCAAAATAACATTGCAACAGACTGAATGTAGAATCAGATATGAGACTCTAGCTATCTTTTTTTTTTTTAAAGCAATCGGGGTTAAGTAACTTGCTCAAGGTTACACGGCCAGTTATTTCTGGGTGTGGTGCTGAGTATCTGAGCCCGGATTTGATCCCCAAGTCAATCCTGACACTGGAACCGGTGCTCTTACTTGCTGAACCACCTGGCTGTCCCTTCTAGCTATCTTTATAAAGCTAGTCATTAGATTTGCAAAACTATGTAAAACAATGTCATTCTTTTCATTATTTTTTTGTACCTTTCTCATAAAATATGTTCACATATAATGGATTTATTATGGTTATTTAAAATGAATTAATAAATACTTTTAAATGTATCAGTTTAATTTCTAAGATGGTAAATGTCAATACACATAACTCACATAAACAAAAGTTCTTGGGGGTCGTCAATAATTTTAAAGAGTGTATAGGGGTCCTGAAACCCAAAAGTCTGAGAACCACTGAACTCCAACCAAACTTGCCAGAGCCTGATAGCACTCTGTTCGGTGCTTTTAATCTGCAGATACTCAATAATTGTTGATGATTATGACAAAGAACTTATGGTTTTCTATAATAACATTTATTATGGTTTCCTATAATAACAAAGCAAAAAAAATAATATTATCCTTCGATAATTCAAAGACACATTATTTTTCATTGGTATGGATACTCCCTTCACCAGGGCAGAATACAATCTGTGTAGGTTTTGCCTATTAGTTTTCAGTTAAGCAATATAAACATTTAAGAAGTGCCTACTATGTGCCAGTAACTGTGCTAAGCACTGGTAATACAAAGAGAGGCAAAAGACAATCCCTATCCTCAAACAGCTTACAATCTAACTGGGAGAGTAAATAGATTAAAAAGAAGCTGGAAAGGGCGGGCAGGAGGGTGGGGGCTGGGGGCTCAGGCGGGAGGGAGAAGGGCATCTGACCAGGGGCATGATGAAGTTCTGTGTGGGGAATTATGAGATGGCTGCCTTGGATTTCCTCCTTAAATGGAAGATCTGGGAGGAGCTCTACAATGCATACCCTCTACCGTCTCCTTTCATGACAGAAAAATAAAACCATCTGATTATACTGAGACAGGTCTGTCGATGACAATGTCTGTCATTGGACTTCTCTATCAAGGCTCTCTGGGTTGGTAGGATGTATCAAAGTTTGTTCTTGTACAAGTGTACAACCTTTGAGAACCCAGGGATATGGAAAGACATGGGAAGAAGACTTCGATGGAGGGAAAATTATAATAGTTTGCATTTATATGGTCTTTCAGAGACCACAAAATACCTTTAAGATCATAGGAGCAGAGATTTAGAGTTGGAATCTTAAAAGTCTTTGAGTATAATTCTTTTATTTCACATATGAGGAAACTAAGCACAGTGAGGGTAAGTGACTTGTCCAAGGTCACATGGGTAGTAAATGTCTGAGATGGGATTTGAATCCAGGTTTTCCTGATGAAAAAGTCCAAGTAGATGTCTACATACACAACATGATGTTACTTCAAATGAAAAGCCATCATTCTGATAATGTTTTACCCACAACAAAGTCCAGAGCAGTCAGATTTCCTGGGTGTCAGTTGTGTCAGAGAAGGAAGTAGGAGAAATCTAAGTGAGACTATGAGATGTCTCTCTAGATAGGGGCTTTTAAAAACTATCCATTTGTTTTCATGAAGAACATCTCAGAGCTGTTCCTCCATGACAGGTAAAGAAGCTTGGAATAGAAATGAACTTTTAAGACTCTTGTACTAATACTACATGAAATAAGAGTTTTCATAATCATTCTTTGCATAATGTAGAATACAGATAGATGAACCACGATGATCCTCCCCTAATTTTCCCATGACAAGCTGTAAGATGGAAGTAGGAGTCAAAATTCACAGGTAAAGTAGAATGTAAACACATGCAGGTCAAAAACTGCTTTGTCTTAAGAGCTGGAAGGGACCTTGTTGATCAAAGAGCTCAACTCTTTGCATGATGAATGAATCCGCTCTAAGATATCAGTACTAAATGGACATTTATTCTGCTTTAATGGTTATGTGACAGGGAAACTGGTTCCTTACAAAAGTGGTCTTTCTCTATTTTGGGTAATTCTAACTTTTTACCAAGTTTTGTTTTATTGTTCCTCTCTAAAACTTGGAATCATTGACACTACTTGTATCCTTCAGGCCACAAAGAATAAATCTATACTTATTCACTATTATATGAACATCCTTCAAATATCTGAAGACACCTATCATATGTCCCTAATGGTTATTTTCTTTAGGCCTCAGTTTTCTTATCTGTAAAATGGGCATAATAGTACCTAACTCAAAGGAATTTGTGATGCTCAAGAGTAATATATGTAAAACACTCTGAAAACATTAAAATACTATATAAAATACAGCAAACATCTTATGTACTATTCTTACCACCAAGTCATGTCTTGCTAAGTATTCAGTAGGAATTATATTTTTACTGTAATGATGTCCTTACTATATAGTGGGCCCTGTTCCCTTGCATTATAAACATTGATCACTAAATCTAGGCTCTTTAAGTAATTGTAATTACTTAATTGTAATTAAGTAATTTTGTAATTTCTCATGACAATGAGCTGACCTGACATCTCAAAACCCTCTGTTTCCACAGACAAATCCATATGATTCGGCCATTTGATGCTTCTTTGTTGACATACTGTTCATTAAGTTCTTGTGGATGTTGCCCATATGGAGTTCCTTTTGATTCCACTCTTAGATCTTAGTCCTATCAAAGGCTCAAAGGTCAGCTACTTTGGGTTACATTTGAAAAACCCAAGAATATCAGTCTTTATCACTGTTTGGCAAAGTGATGACTGCTTATTTCAAAGATTGTCTATAGACTTTTAAAAAAACCACCTGTTTATAAAGTGCTTTATTATTATTACTTTTTGATCCTTCATCATTCTAACAGTGTGATGTGGAACAGAAGGTGAATGCTCCATGTGCTATAGGATAGCAGGCAACTGGAAACTCAAAAGAGGAACTTGTTGACATTGGTTATGGTCTGCTCTTTCACGTTCCGTTAGGCTCTCTACGAAACACCCTGCCTGAGGCAGGCACCCTTGGCTTTTGTCTCCAATTCTAGCTTCATCCTTGAAATAAATGTCCTTATGTTATTGCTCGAAATACTTGGGCTTTACTAATCCAAACATTACCATTTTAGACATATCTACTGTGACAGAATCACAGAAATCAGGGAGGGAAGGGAGTTTCCACTTTCAATATCTCATCCAATCTCAACATCCTTATTTTCATCAAACAAACCTTATATTTATTCTTTGGGAACACCATAGAACTGAATATAACAACAAAACAGACTATAGATAACCAAAGTGTAACAAACATAGAACACTGAAGTTGGATGGCCCCCTGAAATCGATACTTTACTATTCTGAAGTCATAAAACAGCTCTCTAAACACACTGCATATATGATTAAAAAGGATCCAGAAGCTTGGACTTACCGGCTGCAAAGTGTCTTCTTGCCTCCTGTTTTGACTCTGCCGATTGATGAAGGATCGTGTTGAGAGCTTGTAGTGATTCAACAAGCAAATGATCACCACGACCATCACCGTGATCACAACAATGATGATGATGATCTGGACAAACTCCAGTTCAGCTGAGAAAGAGAAAAAATAGGAACCCTTTAACAAAGTTCTCTTTTTCCCTCCCAGAGCTATCTTAAACATGTCCCCCTTCTTCAGATTCACCCAGACACAGACTACAAGGCCATTACTCCCTACTAGATTCTATGTCTCAATACGAGAAGCAGCATGGTGATGCCTTGAACTTGGCTCAGAATCTTGGCTCAATTATTTACTAGTTATGACCACAGAAAAACCATTTAACCTCTTCACATCTCAGTTTCTTCATCTATAAAATGGGGATAATAATACTCATACTACTAACTTCATGGGATTGCTGTGAAGGAAGCACTTTGTAGAATTTTAAGTGCCATACAAATAGGAATTGTTGTTAATAGTACATTGCATTTCTAGACAGAGAGAGAGACCTTAGAGAGTTCTTAACCTTTTTTGTTTCATGGACTCCCCTTTTGGCAGTCAGGTATAGTCTATAGATCCCTTCTCAGAATAACTTTTTAAAAAATTCATAATTGAAGGAAATGCTAAATATCAGTAAGGTTCCTGAAAATAATGATGTATTTTTTTCCCTATCCATGTTCACAGACACTTCTAAAATCTATCTGAGGGTATGAAACCCATCCTTGAAAGACTGTAGACCGCCAAACTAACAACCCTGCCCTACAAGAAGCCCATTGCTAAGTGATCTCTGGTAGTCTACTAAATGCATTTATTTTTACTAACCATACTAATAATGTTTATTATTCGAGGGGGGAAGGGAAAGGAACCTTTATAATAATTGATTCAAGCTCATTCATAAGCCCTCTGTGAGGTGAGACATGATGATCAGCCCAATTTCCAAAAGGAAAAATCAAGGTACAAGAAGATTAAATTGTCCAAACTCCAAAGGCTGAAGCTTGTCCCAGTTAGACACCACTTCTTGCTGTGTTCCTCGGACTCCTTCTTCCTTTGTCATATTAAATAATATCACCATGCTCCCTGTGTCTCTTGACCAATCAGTCAAAAAGCATTTATTAAGCACCTACTAAATTACCCAGAATCACAGAATTTTGAGAGTTGGAAGGACCCTCAGTAGCCCTTTGGTCCCATCCATTCGTGAAAGGAATTCCTACTATAACATATGACAAGAAGTGCCTTCCTAGTTTTCCAGTCTTCTTATACTTGACTCCCTACCATAAACTCTCTGATCCAGCTACACCTGCTTGCTGGCTATTTCACACCCATGACATTCCATTTTCCACTGCACTGCCTTTGCATTGGCTTCCCCCTCACACCTGGCATGCTCTCCTCCCAGCTTCTGCCTCCTGGTTTCTCTGGCTTTTTCAAGACTCAGCTCAGATGCCATTTTCTTCAAGAGGCCTTTCCCAGTACTCTAGTTGCTAGGGCCTTCTCCACACACACACACACACACACACACACACACACACACACACAAACACACCTTTTATGTATCTAGTTTTTTTTTTAATCACTCCTTGCAATCTTAACAAGTGCTTGATAACTTCATTCAGCCTCTGCTTAAAGACCTCCAAGGAGGGAAAACCAATTGCTTTTCCAGGAAGCCCATCCCACTTCGGGATAGCTTTAATTGTTACAAAGTTTTCCCAACCTCAAGCTTAAATTGAATTCTGGCAACTTCTATCAGTTGCTTCGTGGTCTGCCCTTTGGGGTCAGATAAAACCAATCTAATCCCTTTTCCACAATAACCCTTCAAATACCTGACTGATAGGTAACATGTCACCCCCAAGTCTCCTTTTCTCCGTACTAAATAGACCCAGTTGTTTCAGCCCATTCTTATACAATCCGGACTTCACCATCTTGGTTGCCCTTTCCTGGACACTTCTGAATTTTACACACACACACACACACACACACACACACACACACACACACACACACATATATACAAACACATATATTTCCTTTTTAAATTTTTATTTTGTGCATAACATAATATAATAAAAAGTTGATTTCACATGAAACTGCAAATCTACTATGTATAACTTGTTATTCCTTTTAAATATGCGACAGAATTAACATGTAATTTTGTTTTTGATTTTTGGAGGGCAACTGGGGTTAAGTGACTTGCCCAGAGTCATATGGCTAGTAAATGTGCCAAGTGTCTCAGGCCGCATTTGAACTCATGTCCTCCTAACTGCAGGGCCAGTGCTCTATTCACTGCACCACACAAGACCCCTTGTGTCTGTATTTTTAAAGGCCATTACCTCTCTGAATACAATCTAACAACACATGAACTTTTTGGCTACAATATTACATTGTTTTACTCTTAGCTAAAATGTCCAGATCTTATTCTTAATAACTACTAAGTATGCCACCCTTATATTAAACTTGTAAAGCTGATTTTTTTTGTACCCTATAAGACTCTATAGTTATCTCTACTGAATTTCATCTTGCTAGATTTAACCCAAAGTTCCAGTCTGTCAAGATCCTATGTGTTAGCTATCCCACTAAGCTCTGAGTCATCTGTAAATTTGACTATTTATCTATCTATCTATCTATCTATCTATCTATCTATCTATCTATCTATCTATCTATCTATCTATCTATC
>NW_027186304.1:18224309-18236347 GCF_028583685.1 Petaurus breviceps papuanus
ATCTATCTATCTATCTATCTATCTATCTATCTATCTATCTATCTATCCATCTATCCATCCATCTATATCTTTAACTATGTCACTGGTTAAAAAGTTAAGCAACAGAAGGCCAAGTACAGATCCCTGGGATACTCCACCGTAGACTTTGTGGTTTGCTGATGTTGAATCATTAACAACTACTTTTTGAGTCCGGCCTGCCCCCAATCAATTCTGAATCCATCTGACTCTATTATTGTGTAATCAATCTGTAGCTCTCCATCTTTTCCACAAAAATAATTTGCAATACTTTATTAAAAAAATTTTTTTAAATGTAGTAAGGAAATCAAATTTATAGTCATTTCTGCATCTAATTTAGTGATCTTGCTAAAAAAAAAAAAAGAAAGGACATTAGTCCGGCATGACCTGTTTTGATGAAACCATACTGGCTCTTTCAAATCACCATCCCATTCTGAGATATTTAGCATCCATCTCTTTAATGGTACAATTAGGTATTTTCTCAGGAGTCAAAGTGAAGCTTCCTGTTCTATCACTTGCAGACTGATCTATTCTACCCCTCCCCCCTTTTTAAAATGAGAAATTTGCCCTTCTCCAATCCTGTGGCATCATCACTCTTGTTTCCTATGCTCTTTCAAATACCAATGACAAGCATCTGACCAGTTACATTTGCCAGCTCTTTCACTATCTATGACACAGTTCATTTAGGCCAAGTGCCACGAGTTCATCGGTGAAGTTAGGTGTTCTCTTAGCACTTTCCTATTTATCATGGGTAGGTATTTCCTATTGATCATTTTTTGTTCAGTCGTCTCTAGTATGCTAAGTTATTCTCCTTGACTATGGGCTTTCCTGCCCAGACAAAATGTATTCAAGACTATGTTTGAGAAGGTTATTTAAAAAAAAATCATCACGGACATAAGTTCTGGGTCCCTCAAATGTTTCAAGGAAAAATATTGGGTGATGTGAGGGTATAATAAAAGAAGAGGTAGTAAAAGAATGAGTCAGTGAACGGTTCTGTAGCCTGCAGCTACTCTCTCTCAGACATATGATCCAGTCAATAATATTATAACTCTTAGAGATGGAGAAGTAAGCCAAGAGCATATCCAAAACCTCAAGGAATTGCCATGCAGAAGAAGCCTGTCAACTTTACCATTCTTAATAGCGGCATTCTTCTGGTCTGATGCCTGTGAGATGATCAAGATCTATGCTTTTACAACCTAATACAAAGGTGATTCAATGCCAAATAACAAGAACTATCCAAATTACTATCTTGTCTTAAGGTTTACAAATTGCTTTCCTCCCAGCAACTGTCAGATAAGCAGTACAGATATTATTTTCATCATACAGACGAGGAAATGGAGGCTTAGAGAGACGAAAGAATTTGCCCATGGTCACATAGTTCTAGGCATCTGAGTTAAGATAACTGTGAAGACTCTGCAATGCTTATAGGACTGAAAGACCACTGAGATGCTGTCACCCGTGAGGCAAAGTAGAATGCAGCAAAGGGGAAATTCATAAACCTAAAGCGAGATAAATATGTCAAGCACTTTGTAACCTTTAAAGCACTACAGACATGCCACTTGGTACTATTATTGTCCTTGTAAAAGACCAAAGAGAAGAAAAGCAAGACTAAAAGAATTCTTGAATTAATTTTGCTTAGCTCAAAGTAGGAAATTATGGTGGTGCCAGATCAACCTAAATATTCTGTCTTGCTTTACAAAAGGAAACATTTGAAAGATTATTTTTATTTTGCAAGAGAAAATCCATCAGAGCTTTAAAAAATAGACTGGGGAATTTTAATTCTTTTCTTAAGAAAAATTAATAGCTTTATGGACAGTGAAATGGATGAAAGCTAAGATTAAAATAATGGCAGTCTGGGTAAAATCTTCATGTGATTAATTCTCTTCTACCTGGAGGATGTCTTTCTAGGTCACCTTTTCCATCTTTGTACATGGAAAACAATGTAGCTAATATTTCATTACTATCTGTAGTAAAGGAAATAAAATGGATGTTCTTATGACGTTATAAGATTTTCATTGTTCCCTCTCTCCCTCCCTCTTTTCCTTACTTCTTTTTTTTCTTCCTTCCTTCCCTCCTTCCTTTCTCTCTCCCTCCCTTGGTATAGGAAACTCCAAGATGAGGAAAGTTCTTCTACCAAAGCAGGTCAGCACCTTCTTTGCAACTTAAAAACCTTAAAGAGGGGGCGGCTAGGTGGCGCGGTGAATAGAGCACCGGCCCTGGAGTCAGGAGGACCTGAGTTCAAATCTGGCCTTAGACACTTAACACAAAAACTAGCCGTGTGACCTCGGGCAAGTCACTTAACCCCAATTGCCCTCCCCAAAGCAATAAATAAATAAAAACCTTAAAGAGTTTCCTAGAGCACTGAAGGTCAAGTAACTTAGCCAGGGTCATATAGTAAGCTGTTAAAAGTGGAACTTGAACTCTGGTCTTCCTGTCACTAATGTCAGCTCTCTATCCATTATGCCACATTGCCACTCAAATGACTCACATTTATGTAATATTTTAAGGTTTTCAAAACACTTCCTCCCAACAACCATATGGCACAGATGGTATAAGTATTACTGTTCCCATTTTCCAGATAGGGTAACTGAGGTTTTTTGAAAGGTTAAGTGGTCTGCCAAAATAACTTTTAATTCTCTACTGTCTTGTCTTGTTCTCTAATTGTTTCGCATGTCTTCCTCTTCTCCCTAATTGGACTCAAAGTTTCTCAGGGGCAGAAACTACATTTGACACATGTATATCCCCACTGCCCCACTCCTTCCTAGCACAGTGCTGAGCATATAATGGGCATTCAATAAATACTTGCTAATTGATTCACTACAGGGTTATTCCATGCAAAGATTTTTTTTTTTGGCTTGTTTTCACTTTTTAGTATTTCACTGCAGAGGAGGGAAAAAGAGGTAGAGAAATGATAAACTTTAGCACCAAGAGGTGCTACCAATAGAGGAGCAGCCAGATATGAAGAAAAAAATCACCTGTGTAATTAAAAGGCTCATCAAGGAGAAAATAGAAGTCAGTTTGTACACATTTGATTGACCTACCTTTCCAGATTACTTATCTGTTGTGTAAAGCAAAGCACACTTGTGAGAAAGAACATCTGTAGGAGGTGTTAGAGACAAGGCAAATTCCCTCTTGAGCAGGTACTATTTCATCTATGACAAGTGTAGGGCAAAGACACTTGATAGGGATAGCGGCCTGAAGTGGGAGTGTATACTGCAGTGCAGTGCCTGCACAAGGAGACAGGATGGAGACAGCAGTGGCAAGCCAGGCTTCCCAGTGGGTTTTAACAGGTCTCCTTTAGGCCTTCATAGCTACCCTCATGTGACTACAGGTCACCACTGCGAACAACTTGCAAATGAAACAGATGGTCTTAGGAAAAATGTCAGGCTGAATTAAAAGAAATCACCTTTACTTCTACAACTTCAAATAAAGTAAGATGTAAGAAAAGAGCCTCTTTTTTTCCCCAGACATCATTCAAGCTGCTCAATTACTTTTAAGCAACGAAGGCCCAAGTTGTTTTATGCTCATTCTTAATGCCTGAGGCCCGTGTCTTAACATAATATATATATAATCAAACTTTGACATGACAGAAAGGTAGAAAAGGGAACAGGGATAAATAGGACCATCATTTTATTACTGTTTCAGATTTGTATAAAAAACTTGAGAATTTGAAAATTAACAGGCTTTATGGATTTTATGACTTGTAAATATTATACAAATATGTATTCAGCCAGATAATCAGTCCACCTATAAATTATTCCTTTTGAATAAACAGAGATGAAAGTAATGATACAAATGAGGCATTAGGAGAAGGGGATAATCTGTTTCAAGACACTAGGATCCCTAGTCCCATAGGTAGTTTGAAGGAATAAAAAGAGTTCAGGCAGAACTATCCTTATGATGGGTGTGAGCCCCCCCCAGCTCCCGATTCTTTTCTCTCTCCTCCCCTAACATCCTTATTCAGACTAAGTCTGGCTTAAATGAACCAAAATGTCTTGAGGAAGAAAAGAAGGGAAAGAAATGTCACAATAGTATAGCCCATATTCCTTCCTTTCATGGAAGAATTGGGAGACTATGGGTGGGGAATGCATGTCAGAAGCAATGACTATGTGGTCTTACTTTACTGTTTGTGTTAATTTGAAAGATGTAAAAACAAGAGGCACCAATAAAACTGCTTCAAAACAAAACAGCAAAATGCGTAGCTTGAGGGACACTGAGAAAGTAAGTGTGAGTGTATGTGTGTGTGTGAGAGAGAGAGACAGAGAGACAGAGAGAGAGACAGAGAGAGACAGAGAGAGAGAGAGAGAGAGAGAAGAGAGTGTTGGGAAGCACAAAGAGTTTGGGGTGGGGAAATGAAGGAGTTGTCAGGTAACTAATTCCTGTCTTCCTCTGGTCTCTTGCTGATAGATGCTTAATAAATGCCTTTTGATTAATAGCCTACTATGTGCCAGGTATTGGGCTAGGCAGTGGGGACCCAAAGTCAAAATTTAAATAGCCCCATCCATCAAGGGAGGGCAGCTCAGTGGCACAGTTGATACAGTGCTGGGTCTTCAGTCAGGAAGACTCACCTTCCTGTGTTCAAATAACTTACTAGCTGTGTGACCCAGGGCAAGTCACTGTTTGCCTCAGTTTCTTTATCTGTAAAATGACCTGGAGAAGGAAACAGAAAGCCACTCCAGCATCTTTGCCCAGAAAGCCTCAAATGGACTCATGAAGAGTCAGGAATGACTGAAACAGATGAATGACAACAAACCCTCAAGGAGCTTAGATTCTATAGGAGAACACATATACGACACGTACATGCAATAGGGATTTGGCTTCTGGAGAGGCCGTAGCAACTAGATGGTCAGTAAAGACGTAGGAAGTGGCGCCTGACTTGAGTTTTGAAGGACACTAAGAATTCTAAGAGTGGATGAGAAGATCACACATATTCCAGTTATGGAAGTTAAGGCAGAAAGTCAGCAAGTGGAGATCTGTCTGTGATGAATTAGCAAGAAGGCCAGTTTGTCTAAAGAGTTCATGAAGGGCAGTAATGTATAATTAGGCAGGAAAGCTAGGTTGGAGCCAAACTCTAAAGGACTATAAATGCCCAAACATAGACATTTGTATTTGATTCTAGAGGTAATAGGGAGTCACTGGAGTTACTGAGCAGGGAAATGACACTGTCAGAACTGTGCTTTGGGAGTAGCACTTTGGCAGCTGTGTGAAGGATGGATTGGAGAGGGGGAGGAGACACGAAGTGGAGAAAACAATTAAGAGGCAGCTACTTTTGTCTATGAGAATACAGTATAATAATCCACGAAAAACTCAGCTCCATTTCTAAAAATGTGTGTGTCAGATGAAATTCTGCAAATGTTCTTCAGAATATCTAGCCCTGAAACTTAGAAAAACAATTTCAATCCTGAGATTACTAAACTTCACTCTCAACTCCCAAATTACTTTGTATTTTTTATGTTATTTATATGTTATTTATACTTCTACGTTATTTCAATCCAGAAGGGCTCCCAGATTGCTCCTTCAGGGCAGGAACCATATTCATTTTGTATGCTCCAGTGTCTAGCACACAGTAGGCATGTAAGAAAGGACTGATGAATTGAATAAAAATTAAACCACAGGTTTTTCAAGGGCTCTTGAGGAGTTTAGCTAGAAAATACATACAACCCATTCACTGCTACCCACTTCTTGTTGACATAACCATTTCGGCCTGAAATTCTTTCTTGTCTTTCCTACTGCCCCCAACATATAAGCACACATATAAGCGCTTACTCTCTCCATAACCTTATTTCTCTCTCTTCATTGTTCACAAAGCTGTAGGTTTTTCTGCTCTTGGAAAGCACAAGCATACCTTTTACAGATTCCCATCAGGAATCTGGGTTTGCTGTGCCCTGAAGAGGTGTATTTATTCTAGACCTAGAGATTTTAACACACTTTGCTTCCAAAGCACCAGGGTGGCAAAAACACTGTACAAGATAGAACACAGTTGTTGTATAAAGAGTTGACAATCTAAGTTAAGACAAATACCAGCTGAGACCATGGCTGAACACATGTACTGTGAGTCTTATTAATAGTACCTCCTTCATTTGGTTCTCCCTAGTTCCAGTCTTTGAAGCACTCAAGTAAGAATTAAGAGCCTTCAAAAAAAATAAATGTGTTTTCATGAAGGATCTGAAAGAGCAGTAGTTGTTGAAGGCAAGATTCAATGAATGAAACAATTCAACAATACAGAGAGATCAGAGTAGGCAGAAAGGGAGGGAGCTGGATTTGGAAGAAAAACGAAAAAGAGAATGAATGCAGAATGCATCGTAAGGGAAGATGAAAGGGAAAATGACTAGGGGGAAAAACAAGCCAAGAATAGTAGGGACAGTCAAAAAAAGAAAGAAATGTTTCATTATTCACTCATTTTCAAAATCCCATGTGTCTGATATTAATTCTGAATACAGCCCACTTGTCAGTTTTCTTCAGGTAGCAATTCTATTATCTAATGACGTCAACAAGAAAATGTCTAGAGGCAGGCCACCCAGAAAAGAATCTAAGGCTAAAGTGAGTGTTTCACACTCCCCCTCAATTTAAAGGGTTGTGGTTCATGATTCTATCATAAATGACTCATTGATATAAAAGTGTTAGGAAGTTAAAAATATATCTGGGCTCAAATTTAGAGTAAGGTAGCACAACTATCTAATTTATTACAGCAAAACAGTGATGCTAGTGACATCTTTGCATTTATACGTGGGTAGTCCTCCAAAGAGAATTGTGGGGATAGAAGAAGAGCTGAGACATTGGTTAGTCTGTCCTTACAGCTTATAGTCAGGACTGAATTGAAGAGTCCCAGAGGAATGGGTTTAGGAGAATTAGAACTTTGCTTTTCCTAAGGAGTCATTTTAATGTGAAGTAACTCTCTTTTTCAGGGAGTTTTTCCTTATATTTGTCTTACATCCAACATCCATTCGAAAAACATTTTATGTGAATTTGTTTTGCTTGATTATGTATGTTTGTACAAGGGTTTTATTTTCCTTTCAAATTTGCGTAAGATGGGAGAGAGAAAATAAATGCTTTTAAATGAAAAATAAAGTAAAATGGGGAAAAAGTACTTACTGTGTGCTAAACACTGAGGGGGATGGAAGTTTAAATAATACCTGTGCCTGCTTTCATGAAGATAAAGGGGGGCAAGATATGGAGATAATTGTTCTCAGAGGTCACAGAGGGAAGGTGATTAACACACTTCCTCTCATTCCTTCTCTGAAGGATGGACAACTGTCTCCTTTCATAGACCTGAGGACCATCAATCAATCTACCCACAGCTTTCCCTCCTTCAGGTTCAGTGATTTCAGTTCTTTTGATTTCTCTGTATAAGGCCATATAAGCATTTTTTCTGACCTAATTATTTTAAAATCCACATCAATATGACTCAATCCCTTACAGACCCTGTAAGACAGAGAGGTCAAAGGCTCAGGGCCATGGCTGATTTCCCACACAGTTGTCAGTTTGGGGAAGACCTGGTATTCAAGACACTATCCCTGAAAAATAGCCTTGACGTTCAAGAGAGCTGATGATCTCTGAGCACCACCAATCACATTGCCCTTAGTCTCTCATGGGTAATGATCATGACCCCATTTTTCCTATCACTTCTCACAGAAGGCTAAAAATTACACTTAACTATTGTACATATTTCTTAGCCTTACCTAACTGATAAAAAAGAGTGCTTTAAGTATCCCTCCTTCAAAATCACTCCCTTAATTCAATGCAGTTAAATGCAATTCAATTTAACGAATAACTAACTGAATACCTCCTTTGTGCAAGTTATTGTTCTAGGTGCTGGAGATCCAAAGACAAAACAGTTCATGCCCTCCCAAAGGTCATGGATGGAGTGAAAAAGTAACAAGTACATGGATACAGTGAAAGAAAAATTGAAGAGGGAGAGAGAAACAATCAGGGAAGGCTTCTTGGAAAAGGTGGTGCCCAAATTGGGCCTTGAAGGAAGATGAGGATTCTGTGAGATAGATATGAGGAAAGAGCACATCCCAGACCTGGACAGCTTATACAGGAGATGGAATTTCAGGATACAGGGGGTCTCACTATAGCCATAGGAGTAGGAGTGAGAGTGATGAGGAGCTAATTTTATGCTTCCCTTATGGTTACTTCCCATATGTTAGTTAAATATAGCGTCTATTCTCTCCTAATTGTAAGCAGTGTAAAGTGCTCCTAAGGACTAAGACCAATGATTTTTCTTGAATAATGCTATTGAGGTGGGGGAGGAAAGAGGATATCTTTCAATCTATGCCTGGTGTATTAAAGTAAGTTTGCAAACTTTTGTGAAGTTTAAAAAAAATACAACATTAAGGAGGACTTTTAATGAGAATGAGAAAAATGCAAAAAAGATCGTATGGTAGGGGAAAAATCAGTTTGTTATATGAATTGTTCATGATGTAAGCTCAAAGAATAAGACTTTTAAGGGTTTTAGGTATGAAATATATCTTAGGAATATCTAAACATAGTTCTGAGAAGACATCACCCTTTGACTGTTAGCTCCTAGAAGACTGAACTGTATGTAATCTGTTTAACTTGTTTTGTATAATGCCTAATATAGCATTATTGTTAGAAAAGCACTTAGGAAATAATAGTAGAGGAAAATGAGAATTTGACTGCAAAATCTTGCCAAGATATCTACATCTTTCAAGTATGGTGTTCCAAACTCAACACAATATACTAAGGAAGGGGTCTAGTCAGGACAGGGGAAGATAGCAAATGGTGTTACTTGTTATCTTATATTACTTTTTTTTTGCCTTTTGGAGGGCAGTTGGGGTTAAGTGACTTGCCCAAGGTCACACAGCTAGTGTTAAGTGTCTGAGCCCACATTTGAACTCAGGTCCTCCTGACTCCAGGGCTGGTGCTCTATTCACTGTGCTACCTAGCCGCCCCACTTATATTACTTTTTTAAAAATCCAGAATGTATAATGAACATCTCAAATTCAACATGCCAAAACAGAATTCATCTATCCCTCAAATCCATCCTTCTTCCAAACTTCCCTATTTTGGCTGAGGATACCACCATCTTTCAGTCACCCAGGTTCTCAACTTTGTCATTATTCTTGATTCCTCATGCTCCCTTTACCCTACACACCCAGTTTCTCTTTCTGCAACATAGCATGTATCTGTCCCCTTCTTTCTACTCATAAGGATCCAAGCTTTCATAATAGCCTTCAACAAGGCTGTTCCCACTTTAATCTATTTTATACAGCTACCAAAGTAATTTTCCTAAAGTGCAGATCTGACCGCATCACTCCTCTACTCAATAAACTCCAATGGTTTTTTTGGGACAAGATATAAACTCCTCAATTTTACTTTTCAAGCCCTTTACAACTTAGACCCAACCTACTTTCCAACCCTATTACATAGCAGTCCCATTCTTGCACTCTAGAGTCTAGCCAGACAACACCTTGCCATTCCTCATACACATAACACTCCAACTCCCAACACCATACCTCCTTCCTTGCCTCTACTTCTTAGACTACAGTTTGCTTCAAAACTCAGCTCAAGAGTAGACTTCTGAGGCCTTTATTGGTTCTTCACCGCACTCCACGCCCACCCACTCCTCCCAAAATTATATTGTATTCATTTTGGATATATCTTATTTGTGCTTAATTATGTATTTTTCTCCCCTGAAAGAATGCAAGCTCATTAAAAGCAGGAACTATTTAATTTTTTCTTTATCTTCAGTGACTAGCATGTACCCGATAATAGGAGGTGTTTAATTACGCTTTTTAACTGATTGACTGACTTTACACAATAAACTACAAATGGAGCGATATTCTCTTTTTACAGATGGGAGGCGGAAGAAGTGACTGGAGTAATGCAGCATAGATAACTCTGGTAGCCAGGGTTGGAATTGATACGATATTTATTCGAGTCTAATTAAAGTACAGTTTCCTAGACTAGATACCAGGAAAAGCTTTAGCAAAACGCATTGCCAATAGTATTGATTGTGGATTTCCCAGAATGCAGACATTGCTGGAATTACATGTCACTCTTACAAATACAGTATCAGATTTACCAAGATCTAAGCATTTCTTCCAAAGGGCAAACTTTTGGGTATTTGAGAATCAAGAGTTTCAAGATCTCTTCTGAAGGAGGTGCAAGTAAAAAGTGACCATCATAGATGACCAAAGGGATTTTCTGACAGAATAGCACTGGAAATCGCTGGAATAATCCACAAAGCTTTTTAAAATGTATGCACCTACAGAATGTTATCAAATACTTAATACATCACCAGAATCCCTTCTTATACGGATCATTAAAAATATCTTCTTATTATTAATTAAGCAATCTGTTTCTGGGAGAAAATATAATAGTACAAGAAACATTTATCAACATAATAGTTTTCCCCAACTTCCCTTTTTCCCTCTTTCTCTTTTTGCACTGCACTGCCTCTTCTCTGTTGTAGTTTTCTCATATCATTTCTACAGTTCACTACGCTGAACCTGAGAGGTACCTTAAATCCCCACCCGTTTCCCTCACAAGTATACCTCTCCTATTAAAAGCTATACTCAAAAACACAGGGTGAAAAAAAATACATGTGTGTAGTGAGTAATATAATTTTCTAGGAGTTTGGGAGCTCCAGTACTCAATGTTATAAAAAAAACAAACTGTGGTTTTCAATGCATAATACCTCCAAAAAGAATCAATAACAGACTCTGAGGAGAATGGAAATGCCTGAAATAAACCTTCCTAAAGAGAAAGTTTCTTATACAAATAGACTCCCAGACACAGCCCCCTCCAGCGTACAAAGTGCCTCTCAAACCCTACCCAGTTCTCACTTTGCTGAAGTCTGTTCTCAGACAGAACTCAAAGAACAAAGACTCATCAGCATTCATTTAGAAATGTACCTTTTTTCAATAATAGATCTTTAAACTGAGCATCCTTCAGTGCAGTGGTGTTAAGGTGATCACTGGACATAATCCTGCAGAGGGATCCCAGCCTCGGTGCAGTCCCCAAGCTTAAAGCATCACTCTTCAGCTTCAGCTTCTAGGCAGTGAGGCAATATCCTCTCCAAGCAGCTCAGAGTTGCACAATTATAAGCCAGCTTGGTGTGTGTGTGTGTGTGTGTGTGTGTGTGTGTGTGAGTGAGTGAGTGTGTGTGTGTGAGAGAGAGAGAGTGAAAGAGAGGGAGAGAGAGAGAGAGAGAGAGAGAGAGAGAGAGAGAGAGAGAGAGAAAGTGTCTCTTTCTCCCTCTTTTTCTCCTTCTTCCTACTGTATCAGCAGGGCCCAACCCAGGTGCTAGACTCAAACGCTGTGGCTCAGACCGCAGACTGTGGCTACCAATTATCAACTGCCATCAACAGAAATCAGCAAGCAATGTGGCAGGAAACTGGTGGTGCCGTAGAAACAGATAACACATCCAGGGCCTTGTATCTTCAGACTAGCTGAACACAAAAAGACCTGTTCTGTAAACCATGCTTTTCAAATTACAAACACACACACATGCACACACACGCACATGCACACTCCACAGGAAAAATTCTAGGCAGTGTCTCTTTTTCCAGTATGTTCATTTTAGGACACTGGAATATCAAACCACACAAGGTGGAGAAAAGGGAATCTGTAAATCCCAACAAAAATGTTCCTTCCCTTGATCTCTGTTGGAAGCTTTGAGATTTGAAAAAAAATGAAAAAGATCTTACCAATGCAACAGACATAAACAGGCTTTGCTCTTGAAACCAAAACCGGGGGTCCTTAACCACTCATCCTTCTGTATTTCAGATCCAGTTTGGTGTGCATCATTCCAAGTTCAAAACACAGCCTCACTCACTCGAATCAAGTCTGTCTGATATTCCTGCTCTTTCTGTTTCTGTTTTTCCCAGAAGTCTAACTGATGGGAGTAGCTTACACATGCTCTTCTAACTAAGCCCTGCATTGGAGATTGTCGATGTCATAACCACAGGAGGAAACAATTTTACAGCCTCTCTCTCTCTCTCTCTCTCTCTCTCTCTCTCTCTCTCTCTCTCTCTCTCTCTCTCTCTCTCTCTCTC
>NW_027186304.1:18236357-18345878 GCF_028583685.1 Petaurus breviceps papuanus
CTCTCTCTCTCTCTCTCTCTCTCTCTCTCTCTCTCTCTCTCTCTCTCACTCTCTCTCACACACACACACACACAGCCCTTTCTCTTTTGTCCTCTCTTCCCTCAGACCCAGACCTACTGTATGTTCACCCAAATATCACAGCTCAGGAAAATCCTCTAAGAATTCTTAAGTGCCCTCCTTTGCTACAAGTAACCCTTTCCTCAACTAAATGCATTCAGGCTTGTTCAGCTAAAATGAAAAGGCACAGAAGTACAGCAGGCACCCACTGCAAAAACTCAAATAACAAAATAAACATGAGGGCATTTCTTAGGAGTAAGTTCTCATATTTATAATGATTTTGACTAAAGCACACTTCCTCCCTCTCCTCTGTCCTCCAGTCTACACAGTTTGTTTCCTGAACATTTTGACACCCTGAGGCTCTGTGAAGACACTTATAAAGCAAGCTGCCAGTCTGTCACAGCAGTTTTCAGAGAAAATCATGGGGTGGCCACAGTGAAAAGGGCAGAGTGTCATGGTAATAAAAAAAAACCCCACCAAAACAAAAACAAAACCCCAAAACACCAGTCATAACAGGAACTTTGTGCTTAGAAAAGCCTTTAGTGATTAAGATTTTTGGTTTGGTTTTATTGCCCCCTCTGCCGCCGCCACCACCACCACTACTCTGCCCCTCCCCCCTCCTGCCCCGCTACACTAGGGCATAGAAAAATGGCATGTGAACCGTGAGCCATCACAGTAGTTTTGGGTATAGGAGTCATCAAAGCAAAGTTAAATTTTGTATATGTTACCATTAGTGTCAGAAATACAGCCAATTACATCAGCAACCAGCCACTGCTGTCAGTGTCCCAAACACATCATCTGGGGAATGACAACAGTGTCTGGCCACTGATGTCACTGCTTGCATTTCAATTTGACTAGAGCATATATACTCCCTTTGTGCTTGAAATTATTTTCAAAAAGGACCAGCAAATTCCACTACGCTTTTTCTAAGGGACCATATTGGCATGCAGGAAAGAAGAGGGCCGCAAAGGTTTCTGCTTCTAATTTCATAGCTGGTATATATTTTCATGTGCCAGCCAAGCCAGTGTCAAAATCTGAATAGTTTTCAACTTGAAATGTCCTTCTTTTTCTGCTTTGGTCTGTCTTTTTTAGGGGTAGTTGTCCCAATTCTTCTCTGCTCATACTGGCAGTTAAAATAGTCTAAAATCACACTGGAATTTTGGGCAGCCACATCATACTAATATTTCATATTGAACATGTAACCAATTAAAAGCTTTATGTCTTTTTAATGAGGCAACATGGAATAGAAGAGAGAATGCTAAACTTAGGAGTCAGGAGATCTGGGTTCCATTCTCAGCTTTGACATAGAAAATGTCAACTTGGACATGTCACTTAACCTTTCTGTGCCTTGGTCTCCTCATTTGTATAATGCGAACAATGATATTCAATGGATAAAGCTTGTAGAACTGTTAGGAGAAAAGAATTCTGTAAGCTATAAATGAGTTATAACTCCTTTTCTTATTGTTTATTATTAAGCCAGGTTTCCCCCATCTTCCACTTATGCAGTTGATTTTTAACTGACATTCAGAGCTTTATAATAATCCCTATTAAATTTGATTCTCTTCATCTTTTTGTGTATCCTCATTCTATCATCTAAAATACTACTTATCCTTTCCAGCTTTGTGTGATCTAGAATTTTGGTGAGCCTATTATCAGACTACTGAGTTTCTTCTTTTTTTTTGGCAAGGATTTTTTGTTTGTTTGTTTGTTTTTTGCTTTTTGGTGGGCAGTTGGGGTTTAAGTGACTTGCCCAAGGTCACACAGCTAGTTTTTGTGTTGTGTCTGAGGCCACATTTGAACTCAGGTCCTCCTGACACCAGGGCCAGTGCTCTATTCACTGTGCCACCCAGCCACCCCTACTGAGTTTCTTATCTCACAGTTACAAAACAGCATTTGACTCAGAGACCAAGAGGCAGTACTCAGGGCTCCATTTCAATGATATGTCTCCCATGCATGTGTTAAGATCACAAAAGATTCCTAACTAGATTCAAGCACAAAGAGAATTTCATTTAATAATCCTCTGATTACTAGTATCATGTGAGGCATAAACAAGAAGACATATGCTTTCCAAGGAGGTTAACCACTGTCATTGAGGATATCATTGTGCAGATGCAAATGGTGACAGTATACTTCCTATAAATGGTGAGGTCTTACAGATGCTATTGATTATAGATGACACTGTACGTTAAGATACACACAGGCAAAACAGCCGTTGCCTTCATGGATCTTGTCTTCTAAAGAGGGATTTAACACTTTTATCTATAATCCCTATCTTTTTCAGTATATATAAAATGCACAGATATAGGTATAAGTATATATAAATTAGGGCCACTCACTGTGGCCAGACCTCAGTAACCAGAACTAAATTAACCTAATGATAACAGCAGTTAGGTGATGCAATGGATAGAGTGCCAGGCCTGGAGTCAGGAAGATCTGAATTCAAATCCAGTCTCAGAATCTTACTGGCCATGTGACCCTAGGTAAGAACTTAACTCAGTTTGCCTCAGTTTCCTCATCTGTAAAATGGACTGGAGAAGGGAATGGCAAACCACTCCTATAATTGTTGCCAAGAAAACCCCAAAAGGTGTCACAAAGAGTCAAACATGACTGAAAAATGACTAAACAACAATAACAAAATGATAATCACAAACATTTGGTTATTTTGTCCATGAAGGTATCATGAAAAACTGACTAAATAACCTTGCTGAAATTTGTTTATAAAATTCCACTGATTTATATTTGAAGTGTTTTATAGGTGTCTATCAGGTTTATTAAATGGATATAATACTAAAACCAAGTGCTTTAAGATCCTGAAAAAGACCAAACTTAATTTACATGCAAGTTAAGTCTTAACTGAATGTATTGTATCTTTCATCATAAAACATTTCATGTGATAAATATTTGCATATTTGTTAATACCTTAAGGATATCCTTTTAAGAATTCAATGAATGTGTATGAAGTACCTACTATGTACAAGGCACTGATACTAAAAAATTAAAAAGAATGCTTCAAGTGTATTGATTAGATAGATCCATTATGGATGATATATGGGGAAACAGGGATAAAAATCATATGAGACCAGAAGACATGGAGAGTTATGATCTGGAACAGTGAAGGAAGTGCCCCATTCTAAGAAAATCATTTTCAAAATATTAAACATTATGAAAATTAATTTCAAATGGAATTTGTGTACAGCAAATACCAAAGAGGCCCTACTCCTGTAAAGAACTGCAAATCTGACTTTATGACCTTTGATACATTTGTAACATTTGTAACATCCTATTCCTGTGCATTTTGAAGTTTATACAGTGTTTTCTCCTCTCCTTCCTGTATGTCTCTCTTGTGAGAGGCACTGCAAAGTGAGTCCCAAGAGGCAAAGTGGTCACTTAGATAAGCAGTATCAGAGCCAGTATCAAACCTTCTGAGTGCAATAGCCTTCCCACTCTCCAAGCAAGCTTTTAGACAGATACTCAGACTGGCTCTATTGGCTTTAGTAATAAGGGAGTCAAGGAGGTCAGCTCTCAACAGGTCATGACTCAGATGAAGGTATAGCTTTTTGTTGTTTAGTCGTTTCAGTTGTATCTGACTCTTTGTGACCCTATTTGAGGTTTTCTTGAGGCCCAGGGTCACTCCACTAGTAAGTGCCTGAAGCCAGATTGGAACTCATTGAGATGTCTTCCCTGGTACCAATGTACAACTACAAAGAGCTAAAGTCTATGTGCATCATCGTTCTGAAGGAGCACATCTGAATGATGCCAAGGCTAAGTTACCAGGTGTTTCTCTCCTTTTAGAGAATCCCATGAAGCTCGGGGTCTGGTAACAAAAGGATGCCAGACTAAAGCAGGGCACAATCCCTCTTTTACTATGTATAGCACTAGTTATTGTTAATTAACACTCATTTACATTTCTCTTAATCCCCCAGAAAGTAACAGTAGAATATGACCTTATCATTTAAATCAGAAGTTACAAGGAAGGAATTGTTTATGGAATATAAATAGCTATGAATGCATGTGTAGAAAATATTTTGTATTCAAAGAAGTTTTTTCTGTTTTTATTTATTTTAATTTTTTTCCTCTTAAAACCTACTTCAGAAGACTACCTGCCTTGGATAGGCATATGGCTAGTAGGCCTTTTTTTTTAAGTGGAATTTGGGTTGTAAAGTATTAAAAAAACACATTACAAGTTCACCTCTTTTCTGTGGTACATTGTCTAAAACAAAGACTGAGAATCCTAAGTTTTGCTTGTAGTGAAGACTCACATAGATAGTCTCACTTTACAAATTATTTTTCACCTGTGTTTCATAGAGTAAAAGTAAGCACCTGAAGTACCACTGAAACTCTGTGTACTAGCTTCAGTAATATTTCAAAGATTTCCTTCATAAGTCTGTTATGTGATTCACTATAGACAGACATACAGTATAAGGGTGAGTTGCTTTCAGACCTGGTCTAAAAGAGCTCTTTTGACTTCATTCTTCATATAAGAAAGCAGTGTGATGTGGCAAGCCCCCAAAGCTAGCTTGATCTTAATTCAACTTTATCTTTAAAATCAGCATCCAGAGAAAGGGAAACAATCCTTCACATTATTCTGTGCTCAGTAGACCACATTTAAAGTACTAATGTCAGTCCTGGCCACTGCATTTTGGAAAAGGTATTGGAAAGCTGGAGAAGAGATTCAAAACCATGTCCTACAAGGATTATTTGAAGGAACAGCAGATGTTTATCCTGAATAATAGGATGAACCATGATGACCATCATCAGGAAAAGGGATTAGACTTATGTATTGGTACAGATGGGGAAACAAGTGCCAAGGAGTGGACACTGCTTGCTAGTTCTGTCTAGCTTTTAATTTTTTAGCAAAAATTTACCTAGGGGCGGCCAGGTAGCACAGCGAGTAAGAGCACTGGCCCCAGTGTCAGGATGACCTGGGGATCGAATCCGGGCTCAGACACTTAGCACCCACCCAGAAACACCTGGCAGTGTAACCTTGAGCAAGTTACTTAACCCCAATTGCTTTAAAAAAAATTTACCTAAAGAATAAATATTTGTTGAATTGATAGAAATGTAGGTGATGGCTTAAGGGAGCAGGCATCACAGGTCAGCTACTCAGGATTTGAGTTCTAAGCAGAGGAATCCTGTTGTATAAATCAATCAATAAACCACTTACTATGTATATGCCAGGACCTGTGCTAAGTGCTAGGGATATAGAGACAAAAAACATAATAGTTTCTGCCTTCTAGGAACTTACATTCAAATGAGGAAAACACATGTTTATCTACATTTGGCTATAAATAAGACATAAACAAATTACCTAGGGGGGTAGCTAGGTGGTGTAATGGAAGGCGTACTGGGCCTGGAGTCAGGAAGATTCATCTTTCTGAGTTCAAATCTAGCCTCAAACACTAGCTCTGTTTACCCTAGGCAAATCACTTAATCCTGTTTGCCTCAGTTTCCTCATTTGTAAAATGAGTGGGAGAAGGAAATGGCGAATTACTCTACGGTCTTTGCCAAGAAAAACCTAAATGGGGTCATGAAGAGTCAGACACGACAGAACAACAAAAAATACAAATCAAATGTAAGGATGCCTTTAGGAGGAAGAGAGAATGCTGGCCTTGAGTCAGAAAGTTTTGGGCTCATATCTTGCCTTTAATATTAGCTGTCTGACTCTGGGCAAATAAATAAATAAATGAATCACTTAAAATTTATGTGTCTCTGGCAATTCTCTAGGATTTACTGTGGTAAAGAAATTCTTATTTGGTCACTTACTACTCAGGTGGTTTCAGGTAAGTCTAGGACCAATGGAACGGTCCAGTAGGGTATCCCTGCTCATGTTCAAAAATTTAAGCTGAAGGGGCAGCTAGGTGGTACAGTGAATAGAGCACCGGCCCTAGAGTCAAGAGGACCTGAGTTCAAATCCAGCCTCAGACACTTAACACAAAAACTAGCCGTGTGACCTTGGGCAAGTCACTTAACCCCAATTGACCTACCTTCCCCCCTCCAAAAAGCAAAACAAACAAACAAACAAAAATTTAAGCTGATGAAATATTCCTGAGCATGCAAAATTCACAGTAACCATCGCCAACTTTGCCGGTCCTAATCGCCACTCAGGACTCCATCCTCCAGTTACCCAGCCTAACAATACTCTTTTTGCTCTGCCTTTCAGAACACACATGTGTTTTCTCAGGAAACATAGTTAAGCAGTGAACAAAATTCCAATGAAAATGTGACCAAAAGATAGTAGAGGGAAGAAGTGTTTTTTTAATCACCTTACTCAAGAGTACTTGCTGGATTTCTTTTACACATGGGAGATCATCTAATTTACATGGCTTCATTAGAGATTATAAATCCCCATACATCTCCTAGGAGGCTCTAGGGTCATTTTATTTGCCTCATATGCCTATTAATGCAACTACTGTCAAGAATCAATGAATGGCCACATCCATTATAAGTTCCTATTCTTTGAGGTTTATGACTACACTGTAAAAACTTGTTCTAGGAAAAAGTTTTCCACATAAAGATTAAACTGGAATTCAGCATTAGGGAAAAAAACCCAAAAAGTACACTTTAAATAAGTTTTGTATTTTTTGTCACATAATTTTTTTTAAGACTGGAAAACTACTCCTGCAAATAAAAAAAATAGCTATGATCTGTGTAATGTTTGTGGGAAATCAGTCTACAGCAGAGTACAACAATTTCTGAGTCCTTGTTATTAGGGGAAAAAAAGATCACCACAGAAAAATATTTATTTAGAAATCTGAATGAGACACATAAATTATTAAACTTTTAAATCTAGTATCTGGCTCAAATTTTAGCAGGAACAAGCATATGTCCACTCGGAAGCAGTACGCTGACACAGGAAAATGCTGAGATCAGTAAATACATTGTTGTTGTTTTGTTGCTGTTCGGTTGTTTCTGATGATTTGTGACCCCATTTGGCGTTTTCTTGGCAAAGATACTCCGAGTGGCTTGCCATCTCCTTCTCCAGGGGCAAACAGAGGTTAAGTGACTTGCCCAGGGTAACACAACTAGTAAATTTTTGAAGCTGCATTTGAACTCAGGTCTTTCTGACTCCAGGCCTGGTACTCTATTCACCTATTAGTAAGCCATTTAGGAGCAGCTAGGTGAAACCTGAGTTTAATCCAGACTCAGAAACTCACTAGTTGTGTTACCTTAAGCAAATCACTTAACCTGTTTGCTACTGGAGAAGGAAATAGCAAGCCACTCCAGTACCTGTGACAAGAAAACCCCATGAACAGAGGTCCATGGGATCATTAAGAGTCACACATGACTGAAATGACTAAACAACAACACCATGTAGTAAAGGGGCCAAGAAGTTCACCTTTCTCATTATCTAAGCTTCTTGTAAAAGAAAATCTCCTGAGGAACTGTTCTGTGATTTGATGAAACTCTGGGCTAGCCGTTGTCCAGAGTCCCCCGGCTTTGAAACCCAGATGTTGTTTGGTATGGATGTAATGGTTGGACAGTTTGGAAACCTGTCTACTTGATCTGTTTCTCCATCTTGATAATTCTGTCTGTATATTCTGAAGTTCAGGGTGCTGACCTCCTTCCCCTGAACTAGGTAAACGATATATGTTTGACTGATTAAAGTAAGCTTGTTAACCCATTTTGAGTTGCTTTCCTTTAACAAAGCAGATCCAAGAACCTGTGCTGGCAGCCACCCTGGGGATGCTGGTGTGCTTGCTGCTACAGGAACCACCCTTTCGACAAGTATGGACATATGATGGATCTGACACTCCAAGTACCTGAGTAACTCTCTGAAAGTAGACTTCAGCTCAACAAATTGCAGTATATTAATATAATGCTATGTTATTACACTGTAAGAAACAATGAATATGAGGAATACAGAGAAACATGAGAAAGTCCAAGAGTCACAAAAACTATATACATCATCATATCAGAACATTTTCTAGGACCTCATTTGTGCTGCTGAAATATAAGTTAAGGAGATGCCTTCAAGTGCTGCTGTCTTCTCTTCAAGTTTCCTGACCTATATAAGATGAAGTAATTTTTATTCTTCATAAGAAGTGTACCATTCATTGTGTGGCTGCCTCTTTTGGTGGTCACTAAGCTTTATACAGATTCTGTTCCTCCATCTTTCCGTAGCTATGTATCCCACCGCTAATACAAAGATTGCCAACCTTCCTCCTCTTCTTCATCTCAAATAAGGATGACAGACAAAATTCACTAAAATGCTATTTAAACTGTTCAAAGTATTCGTGTCAAAGACTTATATTTTTAGAACTACTTGCTATCTTCCAGATGAAATGAATCAATGGAACATAGGTTTAGAAACTGTAACCATTTAAGCATCGTACCTCTGTTTCCTCTAAGTTAGTGAACTTTCCAGGGCTACCAACAAGATGTTTACATACTGAAAAGCAATAACACCATCATCAAAAACAACCAGAAGGAAAATTGCTTTTGAGTTTATTAAACCTAAGCATGTCCTTCTAGACCCAGATGTGAGTGAGAAGACAAGGACTGAAGGGCAGACATCACACAATCTGCAATTCAGCCAAACAAGGCAGGTAAAATCCTCAAGAAGCCAGGCCCCTATGCAAAAAAAATGTTCCTCTAATTCTAAGGCTGCCCTAATATGTAAGACAGCGCAGCAGCAGAACAAAGGACTGAGCTACATACAGTAAGGACACCTGGTTATTTCTGATTTTGACGTTACCGATTCATTGTGTCACTTTAAGCAAATCACATCACATCACTGGGTTATTTCTACATCTGCAAAAGAGGGAGGAGGTTGTTTAGATGATACCTGAGGCCTCTTTTTAGTTCTAATGTTCTGTGATTCCATATGATAATAATAGTCAAAACTGATTTAAAAAAAACGACAAGGCTAAACCTTGGTCTCCATCAATCACTATTCTCCTCAGCCTCACTCACTTTAACATTAATGATAATTCATGCTTTCTGACACTTTAAAATTCAAAAAATCACTTTCTTCACAATAATGCTGAGATAAGCCCCAAGTGTAACAAGGTCCGTTCCATGGAGCATGCTCAGAGTTGCCCCTCCTGGTCCCAGGGCGCTCACTGGGGATGTCCAGACCATGTGTGTGACTTGGCACTGAAGGCTGTAGGTGCCTTGAAATGATAATGATAATCTTCTAATTGATTAATGAGGTAAGACAGCAGATGATTCGGGGATCTTTAAAAGAGAAGAAACTGCTTTGGGTGCTTTTTCTTTAACTTTCCTATGTGGCCAAAACTGCTCTGGGCCACTAAACTCTTGTGAGAAGGATGGGGGATGGGCTCTCTTGTTTCCTTCCATCCTGTAAATACTTCCATTTGGAACATGGACTCAAAAAAGTAAGCTTATATCCCAGCTGCATTTTTGCTGTGTTTCCTGAGTAGGTAACCAAATACTGTTCTCAAGGTGACCTTGATCAGGTTTGTGATTCTGGGAGGTCCAGGGTCCTGGGTCCTATGTACAGAGTTGAGTGGTGGCAAAGGAAGGTTCTGCATTAGAGAAGGCAGCCAATAACAAGAAGAGGAGCCCAATCCCTGTCCTGTCCTGTCAGTTAACATGGATTTTGAGGTTAACATGGATTTTGAGGGAGACAGTGAGCAGATACGATGAAATGTAAATATGCCTCAATGTCACTCCAGATGACATTTCATTAGCATCGATAACTGCTTTAATAACTTCGACCTTCTACGGAGGTCGAAGTGTCAGGCTCCTGAAAGACTGCGACGTTAGGGATATTTAAGTTATCGAATCCTGTTTTAAGGTGTTCTGCCCACGAATGCTGTGTTTGTGTCTTTGGGCATTTCTTTTGTGTGCATGAAACAAGTACTTGTTCCATGCCCCACTTTATACTATACACAGCATGCCCCTTTATTCCCCTCCCTGCCAACAGAGGAAGACCCAAAAATGAGCCACAAAGTAAGCTTTACATACTTTTTTTCTCTGAGACACTGGGATGGTAGGGTGGGTTGATGTAATGAACCAGAATGTAAGAAAATGAGATTTTCTCATAAAACAAGAGTAGCTCCTTGTAGGTGATCAGCTACCTTCTGAACTAATCCAGGTAGAATCTATGCTTGAGTCCAGAGTGGATGCTTTTCTAATAGAAAGGGAATGGACACAGAGTCCAAGACCTTTGGGTCCAGAAACAGTTCCTTACTGTGAGTTTAGCATTATCATCTCCATGTTATAGGTGAAGGCACTAATGTTCAGACAAGTTAAATAACTTGCCCATTGTCACAGAAATAGTAAGTGGCCATTAGAACTTAAATCCAGAATTTCTGACTCCAAGTCTGGTTTTCCTTCCACATTGCCAACTATAGCTTCATTTGCTACAACCAGCTTACATGGAGACCTGAAAACCAAAAAACTAACTATTCTGTGTCTTTATCTCCCCTTCAAGAATTCTGACCCATGGACAATTTCTCAGTTAATAAACATTAGGCCCCTACCACATGGCAAATACTATGCTATGCCCTGGGGGTACAAAGAAAGACAAATAATCCTTGCTCTCAAGACACTCACAATCATATAAATGTAAAAATAAAACAAATGTAAATAAAAACCACATAAATTGCATAAAAGAAGCTGAAAAGTTGGGGTGGGGGGGGTAGGAAATGTACCTGGAGGCTGAGTCATGATGAAATCCAGGAGTGCAGCCAGGTGGGAAATGATAAGTTGGTAGCCCTGATAATGTCAAGGGTGTGAGTTCGCCCCACACTGCCACAATTTCCCTTAGAGGTAGCCAGATTGCTCAGTGGTTAGAGCTCTGGGTCTGAAGTAAGGAAGACGTGAGTTCAAATCCAGCCTCAGACACTCACTAGCTCTGTGACCTTGGGCAAGTCACTTAACCCTGTTTGCCTCAGTTGTTTCATCTGTAAAATGAGCTGGAGAAGGAAGGAAATGGCAAACCTCTCCAGTATCTTTGCCAAGGGGTCCAGAAGAGTCCAGCACAGCTGAAAGACTGAACAAGAGCCCTGGGCACACTTGATAAACAGAGGATCCGGGAGGAGCTTGCACTGTCCACTCTATCCTCTCCACCCAGATAAAGGGACAGCCCAAGCACAGACAGCACAGAGGACATGGGAGTCTCAGAACTGGTCTTCTAAGATGCTGAGATTCTGGTGTGTAATCAGACAGGACGGTCCTGGGCACTTTCCTTACATGGAGCTTTTGGGAGGAGCCCTCTGCTGTCTATTCTCCTACAAGACGGAGGGAGGGGCTCCAGGGGCTGGCAGTTCATTTCAATTGTACATGAGATACAAAGTGAAAACTGGAATCTTCTGAAATGTTTTGACCTATAAACCTAATATTATAACATTAAAAGAAAAAAAGCAAAGAGATTACAAGAGCCGCTATTATTTTGTACTTATTCTGTGTGCCCTTATAAAAGAATACCTAACATTCATATAGTGCTTACTATGTCCTAGGCACTGCGCTAGGTGCTTCACAATTGTCATCTGTTTATCCTCACAATCCTGGGAGATAGGTATTATTATTATTACTATTATCATCCCCATTTTACAGATGGGGAAACTGGGTTTGCCCAAGGTCACATAGTAAGTATCAGAGGCCAGATTTGTCTAGCATTCTTTACAATGTACTATCTGGTTGCCCAACATAAATGCGCACCTTCATATGTGTACACACACACACACACACTCGCGTGCGCGCCTGTCTCCACCATTAGAACAGAAGCTTCTAATAAGGATTGGTGCATACTTTGTATTTGAATCCCTAGCACCTCACATGTGGTTCGGATGGTTCGGTTTGGTCACTGTCTTTCATTCTTGAAGAGGACCAGAATGACATCACTATCTTTAGAGTCAAGTTACAATGTGTCCAGCTGCAACTGATCAGACACATATGAGCTCAGAATGCTCTACCACAGATTGGGCACAAACAGTCTGTGTGAACATTTGGAGTAGATTCTCTAAATGTGTGCATCGCGTGTTTCTTTTGCTCATAGAGCCCAGCACCTTCTCTGATGAGTGGTCCTGTGCCAGTGTCTCCCATGTCACACAATCAATTCCAAAATTCTCAAGAGAGACCTTGAAAGTGTCCTTGCATTGCTTCTTCTGACCACCATGTGAGTGCCTGCCCTGTCTTCTCCATAAAAATGTCTTTTTGGCAAGCATACATTTTACATTCGAACAACATGACCAGGCCATGGGAGTTGTGCTCTCTGCAGCAGAGTTTGAATGCCTGGCAGTGTCTGGTACCTTATCCTGCCAGGTGATCTGCAGAATCTTCCTAAGACAATTCAAATGAAAGCAATTCAGTTTCCTGGCATGGCGCTGGTAGACTGTCCAGGTGTCACATGCCTGTGAAACCTCATATATAGTACAGGCACTTAATATAAATGTTTGTTGATTAACTGATTTTTATATACATTTTTTTAAATTTTTATATAAATTTTTAATAGAGGGCTGGGTAAGGAGCCCAATCCTGGTGAATATGTGCAGTGTTTTCACAGCAGGGAATCTGCTCTTAGACTTGTAGTAGTACCCTCTCCTTTACTGTCTGAAAGCTCATAGTTTTCTCTTAAAAGTCATGTAAGTCTTCAGCATGCCAGAGCATCCCTCATATTATAGGCTGTATAGGACTAAAAGTAACTGTGATGTAAACAGATCATTGATAACCAATGGTTATTAGTTACTATAAAACTCTCATATTTTTCTTCTTTCAATGAGTTTCTCTTATGATATTGTAGCCTATATACCTTCAGGAGACAAATTAATCTACATACTATATTGAATATTATATTGAAGCCCCCAATGCATAGATTTTCTCCGGATTCTTTGATAATAGTTTATATACCAAAAGAAGTGCGGGGGGAGGAGGGAAGTACCTGGATATTCTGTCATGAGAGTTTTCAATGTGTCCTTGACATAAGACTTAGAGAAATACAAGCAAAAGTTAAAAAAAAGAGAAAGATCCATGTATTAACCCATAAACCTAGGGCATGAATCTCATCCAGAAAAATGGCTGATACACCTTTCCTACTTTCCTACTTTATATACCAAGTGTCTGCACCCCTTATCTATTTTTCAATTTCTTTTCTCATTCAAAATCTACTCTGCATTCTTAGAGGTTTGGGCACATTCACAACATGCTCAAAATTGAACACAAGTGTGTCATTAAGTTCAAGAGGTTATTCATACAAGAGTACACTGAAACCAATAGATTATTTAGACCCACTTGTACATCTGTGAGATTTAAAGTATGTAAATTGGGCTTTAAAGATAAAATTCCCCTCTACAAAAGCTGGGATACCACCATACGTAAGTATGAATGGTATGAGTGCCTGACAATTTAATATTAGACCGACAATCACTAGCCTTACTAGGCTTTAAAAACAGCTCCTTATCTCTCACCAATAAGAAAGGGCCTATTGACAGGCATGTTGAAACATAGATTGCCAATTTAGAATTTTGCTCCTGATATATAGATATACACATATACATATATAAACAAACATATATAACATATACATGCTTATATGCTTGTAGTGTTTTAATAAATGAAATCGTTTGTATTTGTGCAAGTATGCATGTCTTCATATGTACACATATATGTACATATGTGTGTGTTCCATGTACAACGAAACAGACGTTGTCAATTTAGGACTTTGCAACTGATATGTATATAATACTGTATACAGGGTCACTAATAGCTTAATAATATCGAAAGACTAAACAATATCTATCTTATCTAATCTATGTCAACATCAGTAGGCCCTTTCTTATCAGTGAGAGAAAAGGAGCTGTTTTTATTTATACCCATATGTATACACCTATTAGTAGCAAAATCTTAAATTGGCTGCATTTATATTATTTACATATTAATATTATTTATAATTATATACGTGTATATAAATTACATATATGTTTTCTGTATATTTTTTCAATTGTTTCAATCCTGTCCAACTCTTCATGACCCCATTTGGGGTTTTCTTGGTAAAGATACAGGAGTGTTTTACAGTTTTTCTCTAGCTAATTTTACAGATGAGGAAACCGAGGCAAATAGAGTTAAGTGACTTGCCCAGGACTGCACAGCTATAGGAGTGTTATATAAGGAGATAGACCTCTTGATTAGCTCTCTCCAGGTGGGTGGGATGCAATCTATCTTTCCACTGGCTAATCCACACCATCCCTTTATGATTTTGCTGGACCACACAGGAAGATGAGTCTTCCTGACTCCAAGCCTGGTGATTTATCCACTGTGCCACCTATCTACCTAGGAATGTACACACACACACACACACACACACACACACACACACACACACACACAAAGACCAAGCAGGTAAAGCCATGCCTTTTTCCCTTACTTTGACTCAAATTAATTTACATGCCAATCCAGAGAGAAGCTTGGGAATTTTAAAGTTTAATTCAGAGAGTTATTGAGATGAAAGATTAAGATTTCAACTTCAAGCTAGATGAACTACAGCCTGGGGTGAGTCATGACTGATTTTTGTTATATGGGTATGGTCTAGATATAACTAAATAGCCAAATGGCAGTAGGCCAGACCTCATCCAGGTGGCATTTTACAGGAGCAGTGCAGTCCTCTGAACATTTTGACCAATACCCATTGATAAAAATTATATAATTAGCATATTGTATAATTAGTTATAAATAATGGGCCTAAGATCAATAAAGGTCTAAGATCAATAAATGGCCCAACAGATAAAGGACCAGGCCTAGAATCAGGAAGACTTGAGTTCAAATCTGATTTCAGACATTATATGACCCTGGGCAAGTCTCTTAACTCTGTTTGCCTCAGTCCTTCATCTGTAAAATGAGCTGCCGAAGGAAATGGCAAACCACTTTAATTAATCTTTGCCAAGAAAATCCCAAATAGGGCCATAGAGAGTAGGGCATGACTGAAGTCACTGAATCATCACAAAGGCCAACAAGGAGCCACCAGAGTTTAATAGATGAATAATTGGGTTGAACCTACACATAATGGAAATTATTTTGGTAGCTCTGCTGAGCACGGATTAGATAAGGGAGAGACATGAGGAAGAGAGGGAAATTAGATGGCTTACTCAATAGTCCAGAAAGGAGCTAATGTGGGGATGAACTAGATTAGAGTGATGGTTATATGAGTAGAGAGAAGGGGATAAGACGCGGTAGAGAGAGAAATGATACTATTTGTCAACAGACTGGATACGTGGGGTAAATGAGAATGAGGAGCTTAGGATGACACTGAGGCTGCAAACTTGGGTGACTTGAGGAATTCTGGGGCCTTGATAGTAACAGGAAAGTTCATAAAAGGGATTGGTTTTGTTTTGTTTTGGCCTTTTTGGAGGGAAGTTGGGGTTAAGTGACTTGCCCAAGGTCACACGGCTGGTTTTTTTGTGTTAAGTGTCTAAGACCAGATTTGAACTCAGGTCCTCCTGACTCCAGGGCTGGTGCTCTATTCACTGCACCACCTAGCCATCCCTAGGGAGTTGGTTTTGAAGGAAGGATAAAAAGGTCTGTCTGAGATGCAGATTACAACTCACATTCCAGCTCTTCCTTGGCAATTCACAGTCCTACCACAAAGGAAAAGTAGGTGATGGACTCTCAACTCATTGGTCACTGCCACAGAGAGCCTCCCCCATTCCCAATAGATGTCTGCTGTAGCCAGGAGGTGATCTGGTGGGCAGGGAAGGGGGTAGAATTTCCCCAATGGCATTCACATAGATACCACTGTAGGTGTCTGCTTAGCAGTTAGATTATAAATAGCTAAATCCTGGCTCAGAAGGTGGAGAAGTTAGAGCAGGGGTGGCTCCACGGGTGCAGCCTCTCAACTGAGTCCAAGTTTTACAGAACAAATCCTTTTATGAAGGGGATTTGCTCTGTGAAGTTAGGATTTAGTCACTTGAGGACCTAGAGGGCCACGTGTGGCCTGGAGGCCATAGGTTCCCTTCCCCTGATGGAGCTTTCATGCCAAGAGAAGGGAAAGAGTCTTGGCAGATGAGGGTGGGAAAGATGGGTGTGACTAGCGGACATAGACCCCTTCATTAGCTCTCTCTGGGTGGGTGCGATGCAATCTATCTTGCCACTGGCTAATCCACGCCATCCCTTTAGGATTTTGTTGGACCACTGCCCTCACAGATTTGGAGTTGAAATGACTGGCAGTTCAACCTGAAAAGGTGAAGCCCAGAAACTAGTAGCAGATGGCAGATAGCAGAGAACACTGTGAAATAGTCTATCAAAGCAACGAAGGGCATGATCAGCAGAGAGCAGTGCCCAGTACCCAGCCAGGAGCAGGACGAGAAAAAGCAGCATGGTGATATCAAAGGTATGAGTTGCCTTTCCATGTGTCTGTGCTGGATGTGTATGTGCCTCTCATGTGATCCTTGTACTTACTTGCCCATTCTTCCTACTGATGCTATATGTATTTGAAGCCAAGGGTGCCCCAGGATACAAGGGAAATATATTGTTTATTTTCTTACAGTGCTAACTCTGCTGTTTTGAATTAGTTGTGTCCTTTGTGTCACTAAGAAAAAAGCAAATACTTTAGTTCAAATCTTGAGGTATGAAACTAAGAGTACATAGACCCACAGAATACGTTGAACCTAAATTAGCTATTATGGGGGTACCAAATTTCAGAGGTGGCTACCCCAGATCCTGAAATTAGATACAGAAAATACAGACAAAGGAAGTTTGAATATTCTTCTGTGGAGACACAGAATATTCATTATTCGAGCAAAAGTCATCCAAATCAATTTGATTAAATTGGGCCAAAGTCCACTTTTGCCTGAATAACAGTATGAAAACATACTGCAGGAATGAAAACAAAACAAATCAAAAAAAGCAGAATAAAATTGGCGATGTCTGTGTGTAGAATTCTAGCAGAGCCAGTCCTAATCTTAGCACTGACCAGTAAATTGCTAAATTCCCCCAAATAAAGAATTAAAATGAGAGTAGCCCTAAGGACGGCCAGGTGGCTCAGCAAGTAAGAGCACCGGCTCCAGTGTCGGGATGACCTGGGGATCAAATCTGGGCTCAGATGCTTAGCACCACACCTAGAAATAACTGGCCATGTAACCTTGAGCAAGTTACTTAACCCCGATTGCTTAAAAAATAAAACAAGAGTAGCCCAAAGAGTTGCTATTTTTTAAAAAAAAATGTAGATCCTTATAGGAAAAACTCCCAAACAAGTCTATTAACAGTAATCTTAGAGCTCAAATCCTAGTTGAGTATGGTTGCAGGGTTACAATTCTGCCACAAACACATTTTCTTCCTGATGACCAGCACTGGGAAATAGTATGAGCAAACTGTTAAACCAGTTTGGTGTGTTCTCAGATACCAGACACATGGCTTAGAAGTGTTAAAAAACAGATTCCCTTTCTTAGCATCACCTCAAGCATTTTAGCATTGACTGACTTCGGTAGTAACCACCTACCCAACATTACTATGCACAGGGAAGAATAAAGCCCGGGGCTACTCTAAATTCAGATTCACCAGTTCAAAAAATGAAATTATTTGTTGTCATGACTAAAGCACTAGCTGCTATTGCTGTGTCCTCTACTAGATGTATGATCTTTACCTTTTGGGGCTTCAATTTCTTCACCTGAAAGTGAAGGGGTTAGATGAAATGACCTCTAAATCTTTTCCCAATCTAAAAGCCATCTAATGATTCCATGGTCTTTTATTTTCAACACGAAATTGAATTCATTCACATTTGAAAAAGCAGCATTATATATTTTCACAATGACTATATACAGGATTATGTATAAATACTTTAAATATAATTTCCTCTAAAAAGGGCATATTTCCAGTAATATTTAGTGATATTTGTGCATATCACTAAATATTGATATTTACCTATAATCTTACTGAACCATCAGTCAAAGTGACTAGTGTAACAAAGACAGTAATGGGGACAGTATGAATTCATCATCATCTATTCAATCAGTATAAACAGTAAAATGTATGGAACTCTTTGAAGGAAATTGAAGAAATAGGATGACAAGATATTCTACTATTCCCTCCCATAGGAGTCTAGCCCCCATGGCAACATGGGGACATCTGACATAAAATTCATTTAGAGTCACAGAATTATAAATTTCAAGCTAGAAGGGGCCTTCAAATTCACCTAGTCTAACCCCCAAATTTTATAAATGAGCCAACTGAGGTTGAGAGAGGTTGAGCGACTTTTCCCTATACCAGCTGGGTAGCAGATGGAAGAAGTACAGCTTAAAATCAGGTCTTCTGACTCCAGCCCCCTTCCCACTGAATCATACTGTCTTGATTCAACGAGAATTTATTAGCCATTTGCTACTAACCACTTACTTAGCACTGAGCTAAGAGTTGTGGGGAAGCAAAAAAAAATTCTATCAACTTATCCCTACACACATCTTGGGGAGTAGGATGGGATATGGTCAAGGCTTACTAAGAAGAAGCAATCAGAGGTATTGAAAAAAGGAATAAAATTAGAAACCAAAATATATGTTATTGTACATGGCATGACTTGGGCCAGAATTAGCTATCATATTCCTATAGTTTTAATCTTTCTTTTTCACTAGCTTGGAACCAGAAAACATCTAATAAGCTATTTATGATCTGTAAATTTCATTCATCTCCCAATATCATTTACTTCAGTGATTTTGATGAAACTTTCCCTCTTTCTATCTATGCCATCAGTCACAACCACCCCCCAACACTTGCAGAGCAGATAAGCAAACCTCCTTCTTCACAAGGAAGAGTTGGGCTCAAATCCAGTCTCTGTATGATCCTACCCAAGTCACTTAACCTTTCTTTTTGCCTCAGTTTCCTCATCTGTAAAATAAGAATAATAATAGCACCTACTTCCCAGAGTTGTGAGATAATAATTGTAAAGTACTTGATACAATGCCTGGGACATTATAAGTGCTATATAAATGTTAGTTATTATTGGTAGCGGTATTATATGATCATATACCTAGAGGGGGTAAGGAAACTTAGAAATCAGCTGAGCCCCAAAGAGGAGAAGTGGCTTGCCCTCAGTCAACTAGGACACAAATGGAAGTGTGGGAATTAGAATTCAGGTCATCTGACTCCATTCTGGAACTCCTTTCTCTGTATTATGTTTCTCTCAAAAGTCATCAATGGGGGCGGCTAGGTGGAGCAGTGAATAGAGCACTGGCCCTGAAGTCAGGAGAACCTGAGTTCAAATCCAGCCTCAGACACTTAACACTTACTATCTGTGTGACCTTGGGCAAGTCACTGAACCCCAACTGCCCCTCCAAAAAGCAAAAACAAATGAAAGTCATCAATGTCATCCCTGCAATACTTCTATAAAAAGAGATGTGATGAGAAGAGGCTTGGTTTTAGAAACCCCAGATTTGTTGTGAGGATCAAATGAGAAAATGTATATAAAATACTTTGTGAAACCTAAAGAGTTCCAAAGGTGAGCTAATATTTATATTTCTTGTCTTCAGCCCTTTCTTTTTATTCCTACTGCTGCTACCCTTTTGCCTTTACTACCCATTTGGATTATCTGGTGTTCCTGCTGCTATTCTCTATCACCTCTATTCTATCCTTCATACCACTGTCAAACTAATCTTACTTTTTTTGGTAACAAATCTAGTCCCTTTTCTCCTCAAAACTCTTCAGTGGCAACCTGAGAAAAGTTCAGTGCTCTTTTGTTCAGTCTTTTTTCAGTCATGTCTGACTCTTCATGACCCCATTTGGGGTTTTCTTGGCAAAGATACTGCAGTGGTTTGACATTTTCTTCTCCATTTTACAGAAGAGGAAACTGAGGCAAGGTTAAGTGACTTGCTTAGGGTCAACAGCTGCTAAGTGTCTGAAGGCAGGTTTGAGTCTAGGCCCTGCACTTTATATATTGTGCCACTTAGCTGCCCTTTGAGAATGAAGGCCCCTATGACCTGGCACTACCCTATCATTCCAGTATCATCTGCCTTGCAGTTGAACCCTTACACATGTATTATCTTCCCCATTAAAATACGAGCCCGTTGACAGCCAGGATTGTCTTACTTTCTTCTTTGTATCCCTAGCGCTTAGCACAGTGCTTTGTGCATAGTAAGCACTTAATAAATGCCTTGTTCTTCATTCATTCTATATTTCCTATCACTTCCTGCCACATGTTCTGCATGTTAGTCAACATTTTCCTCTTCTATGTCTTTGTTCATGCTTCCTGTGCCTGTGATAACTGCCCTGTTTGAATTCCTATTCACCGATTAAAACCTAGCTTAAATCCCACCTCTTATGGAAAGTCCACATTGGTTTTAACCAGTTAGTTCCTCCCTGCCCTTTGACCTTATAGAGAACTTTTAAAATTTTTATTCTATTTTTATTTTAACTTAATATCACATAAAATGAGTACCTCCACACTGCAAATCAGAAGAAAAGGATTATATGTGAAACTTAAAATCTCATTTAGATAGATTTTTCTTTTTAAAATATATGATAAACTCAACACATAATTTCCAAAGGTGTCTTGTGTGATTCCTTTTAGCCTGTCTCCCTCTCTCTCCCTCCCCCCCCTCTCTCTCTCTTCTTAGTGAGAGGAGTGGAACTCCACCCTTACCTTTCTCCTCTACCTTCTACCTCCTTATCCCCTAAATTGGGGGGGAAAAGCCTCTTGTAGCATTTTGATTACACTTCTCATGAATTTTTCTGTTATTTTGTAATATCTTTGCATAAGTCACATCAATACACTTACTAGACTAAAAGTTCTACATGGACAGTCATGTAAATTTTGTACTTCCCTCAGCATCATGCACATGTGATATATTCACTCTGCCTTTAATAATGTTTGTTGAGTTGAGATGTTATTGAATTGAGCCCATATAATCTAAAGAGCTTAACTCATCACAAAACCTAGAGATATTCCCCCTATCCTGCCATAAAATAATTTACTTTCAAGAAATTTTTTACAATGCAAGTGTTCTTCCAAATAGGGTTAGAGGCATTCTTGAGCATTTACAGTATGAATAGAGGTTCTAGTGAGAGCATTTGTTATATACATAAAAAGGAATATTCAGCATTTTTAGGTCAGTTGTGCCTGACAGATTATTCACTTCCCTAAGAAGAAAACAATCTCTGTTTTCTGGTTCTCAGAAAGAAAAAAGGTAAGAAGCTGATTACAGAATGATAAACTATCCAAATCATGAATTCAGCCAAACACTTCCAGCCAAATAGAGGGAGTCACAGTTTTCCACAAAGCTAGCAAAACAGATCATTCTCTTTGAAATCTTTGATCTTTGATACATACGATGCCAACATGCCATCTGAAGCTAAGAAATCAAGATTTAAAAACAATATATCTGTCTCCTGTGGGACCTTGTTCTCTCACTGTTTCATTTTTAATTTTGCCCTCTCAACTGGTTGCTTCTCCTCCATGAACAAACACACTCCCCCAATCCTAAAAAAAAAAAAGGTCTTCTTGTCTTTTTTTCCTGACCCTGCTATTTACTCAAGCTTCTACCCCATCTCTCTCCCTTTCAGCGCCACACTTCAAAGAAAGAGAAATCTAAATTTATTTTATTTCCTTTACTATTTACTCATACCTCAACCCCCTGCAATCCTGCTGTTCATGCTGTTCACTCAAAAGGTTCCTTCAGAAGTCACTAATGCCCACTTTATAATCAAGTCCAAAGGTCTTTTTCCTGTCCTCATCCTCCTTGACTTTCCTGCAGGACTAAACACTGTTAACCTATCTTTACTTTCTCAATACTCTTTCTTCCCTTGGATTCTGTGGAATTTTATTCCCCTAACCCACAACCTTCATCCCCATTGGTATCTCCTTTTTGAACTTTTTTTGTCAATTCCTTTTTCCTTCTACAGTTTTAATATGAGTGCTCCATCCTTCTGAATTTAATACCTCTCCAACTGAAGTCATCATCTTCCCCCAAAAACCTGCCCTTCCTCCCAACTTCCCTGTTTCTAGTCTAGTCATTAGTAATGTGTGAAACCTTGAATCTTTTCTCCCTATTACAACTCCTCTCAATTACATCTCCAAGAGAATATAATGTACACCAATATTACATATTTGTCTGCATTCTCAGCACCTCATACAGTGTTTTGCATACAGTAAATATTTAATGTTTGTTGAACTGAATTGAATGAAATCTGTCACACTTCTACTCTTTCCTTCCTATTCTCATTGCTAATACGACTCTAGATCAGGCATTCATTACCTATGGTCCATATTATTTTTATAGTTTCTTTTCCTGTGGGACCCTGAGCAAATCACTCAACTTTTCAATACCCTAGGCAACCATCTAAAATGATATATAAGGCAGAGAAGGAGCTGACCTACATTGGTAGAGGAAGCTTTTCCACTGGGAGTTCCTAATCTACTGATAATTCCTAATTTTTCTAATGAAATCATAGGTACCTATCCCTTACCTTTTTAAAAATAATTTTTATTGCTATTTGTTTTTAACGTCATCTCCATTTCCTATTGTATGTCTCTCTCTTCCTCCTCCCAGAGATAGATTCTTTATAATAAAGAAGGAAAAAAGTAAAGCAAAATAAACCAATATATTGAAATGATAGCTTTTTAACTAGCTCATCTCTCTCCTCTTTGCAACACAAACTCACATCACTGTTGAAAGAACCACTCTGTGGTGAATAATTTAGTCCCCTAGTTAAAAACCTTTTGAGGTTCCTATTGCTTACTAAATACAATACCAACTCCTTGCAGCCCAATATTCAAAGCCCTCCACCAACTAGCTCCAACTAGGTTCAGCTTGATTATATATTAGTCCCTTTAACAACTCTACATCTTATTAAACCAGACTTACTAGCCATTCTACAATCTTGTCCTGCCCCTTCTATCTCTGTGGCTTTGCAGATACAACCTCACTCATAGAATAGTCTTGTCTCACAATCTTGCCTCTGAAATAATTTCCTTTGTTTAAAGGTCCAGTTCAGGTGCCATTTCCTTTACAAAACCTTTCCTAATCTCTCGCTCCTCAAATATTCTCTTAAGACTGTATAGAGTTCTATTTATTTATTTATTATAAAATAATTTTTTTGCACATTTGTTTTAATACATGCATCAGATTATATGTGAAGCCTGTACTTTGCTTCATCTTGATGATTAGGGAGAAAATACAGTTGAAAGGGCTTCATACTTAAGTGTGATTAGAGAGTGATCACACCAATGCAGAACTGTGTTTTTCTTCCTGTTTCACCATAAAGCCAGAAAGGATACAAGGAAAATAAGAAGCACAGCAGGGGTTTTCTAGCTGACCAGGAATGCCAGGAAGGCCAACTAAGGTTGTCCTCATTAGCTCTACCAGTATAAGCAGAATGAATAGTCTGTCTGTGGGTATAATGAAGAGGGAATTCTAGAATCACACTCAGCAGGGGAGAAGACTCATGCTGAGAGGAAGGCACATGGGAACTGAGCTCCTATCCCTACTGCCTAGCACAATGCACTGCATGGTGTTAACACTTAATAAATGTTTACTGAATTGAATTGAATATCTCTTTGGTCCCCCTTCCATTGATTTTATGACTAATTAATGTAGCAAATGCCAAAAATTCTGGAAAGGTAAGAATTTTCTCACTTTTCAACCTCCTTTAAAAAAAAACAACTAGAATAGACTTAGAGTTTAGTGATACTTAGAGACCTAGTCTGAACCCATACAAACACAAATATTCACTCAGTGATGCTCATTTATTTCTTCACCACCATGCTTCCCTTACTCTTTTAACTTCCTTCTACCTTCACTCCCACACCTCCCAGACTAATCTCCCTTTTTTTCTTTTCCAATCCCCATCACCTTTTTCCCACCTTTTTTTCCCCTTCACCTTCCAGTCAAACTCTGCTCAGTACACTGAAATCTAAGCTCTGGCAACAAAATCAACAGCTATGGGGTTGCAGAGATAATAGTAAATGTAAGAATCCTACCTTATAGCAAGAGTCTAGATGTATGTGAACATAAAAATTGTGATGGGCATAAAGTGGGAAATACAACTGTGACCAAAAACAATAACACTCTTACCAATTCAAGGTACTGCTCTTCTCTTGCTTGTGTCTTGACCACAGGGATATGAATGAGGGAGTACATGACTATGGCAACATAATCCATCACCAAGAGAAACAAGTCAAACCATGTTAGGCACATGCAGACGCCAGTATTGCTGGCGGCAACATTTTTGATTGAGAAAAACAATGCATTTCTTGCAAGCTCTAGATACCTGACTCTACCAGTAGGGTTGTAAAGCAAACATTTTCAGATCCATTTTACATAGGTGAATATTTCATGGAGACCTGTCAGTGTTCATATTCATTTTGCCCCTTCTGTTTCACTACACATATATTCCCAAAACACACGTGCAGAGTAGGACTATCTCACAGCCACCTTTTCCTAACCCAGATTATTTTAAATAGATTAAAGAATCCTGGAGGCATGAACTGAAAATTTAAATAAATAAAAGACATGGATGATTGATGATTTAGGAGAGCCTTCTGAGTGAGCCAACTGCTCGAAGTGAGTACCACACAACATATAATAAATTGTACTGTACTCTAGACAGTAGAGAATTAGGGGAGTCATTACTCTAAAAATGACTTTACAGGATGACAGCAGTGCAGTGAAAAGACATTAGACAGAGTATCAGAAAACTGGGGCCCAATCTCATAGAATAGTCTAAATGTGTGGGAACCTCCAGTGTCAACCAGTCTGACCCATATTTAAAGCAGGAATATCCTACAGCATTCAACACATATCTAAAGCAGGAATATTCTCAACACAACCTTGTCTTCTCCAACCAGTCTCTCTTAAAGACCTCCAGTGACAGAGAACTCACTGGGATTTTGGTGGTAAGCAGCACTGCCTTGCCCTTCATTCAGTAAGTCACTCACCTCCTCCTGTCCTCTGTTCTCTTAGTGTTAAAAATCAAGGGACCACAGAATTTAGACCTAGAAGACATTTAGGAGAACTTAACGCTCTGCCAGTTCTTAGATTCTGAGTCAATGATTCTTCTCTACTGATTGTGAATGAATGGCCTGAGCTTGTAACACTGCAACAAGATAATGTGAAGGAAATAGAAGTAGGAAGGCTTTAAAATGTTTGGAAAAACAGAAGCTGCTCATTGCAAATGCCAGGTGGGTCTGCTACAAGTGGAACAGTGGGTGAGAAAAGGTATTTTCAAATTGTTTTACTTGTTAAAAGAACAACTGGATGTGTTACACTATTCTGGAAAAAAAATAAGGCAAGGTGGTAAAATGTTATTCATGAAGACACAAATGCCTGTAATAGTTTGAAGGGAACTTTAATAAGAAAAAATTTCTACTCCCAAATCCCCATAATAAAGCTATTTTTAACATCTTCCTCATAAAAGGGGAAAAAGTCCAGATGTATGCATACAAATGAAGGAGTCTATGAATTGGTTTGTTTTCCATCTTTGAATATTAGTTTACCTGTAAAATACATATATAGGAACATCCTGCTGTAACTAGTGTATTCTGAGCACAGAAGATTCAAATGAAGTTATTTAGAATGGGTAAGAAAAGGAAGCACCTGCCACAGAGTGAAAGAGAAGCCACGCAGATCACTCACTTCCCACAGTCACATGCCACTAGAGGTTTCAACTGTGAGCAAAAAGGGGAATCAGCCTCTTTCTAGTCATTTCATAATGCTCTGAAGAGTTTTATTGGAAAGAGAAGACAAAAGACTGGAGTGAATTTGTCTAGACATAAGCTATACGGACATGTGTTTTCTGCATTGCCTCTAGAGAATGCTGTAAACCCATGCAGAAGTGATTTTTTTTATTCCATGGGTGAGGTTCTCAGATTGCTATTGTTTTAGTACTTGAGTGGGAATGGGATTTTGCCTCTGTAGGTACTCTCTTCACCTGAACTCCCTCCACCCCTTTGCATCTTTTTCACCCCAAGTCCTCTTGGAAATGCTCCACAAGGCTCCACTCAACTATTGGGAACCTTCCTCTTTATATCACTGATAATGGAACAAATTCTCTCTCTCATATCTATAGTGTTATTGTTCAGTTACTTTAGTTATGTCTGATTCTTTGTGACCCCATCTGGGGTGTTCTTGGCAAAAATACTGGAGTGGTTTGCATTTCCTTTTCCAACCCATTTTAGAAATGGAGAACTGAGGCAAACAGGGTTAAGTGACCTACTCAGGATTACACAGCTATTAAGCATCTGAGGCCTGATTGGAACTTAGGAAGATGATTCTTCTTGATATTAGGCCTAGCATTTTATCTACTGGGCCACCTCATTGCCCTTCTTATATATATATATATATATATATATGTATTGAAAAGGTCATATACATACATGCATATAGATATACACTTGTATAAGTATATGTATATGTAACCATGTGTGTATGTATATGTTTGTGTGTATATATGATTTGTAGATCTAGGTCTAACTGGCCAATCTCCTTTTTCCAGTAACATCTCTCTGACATTTTTCATGGTACCTTTTTGGCCATATGCTGCAGGCTACTTGTCCTCACTAAGTGTTCCTTCTCCCTTGTTCATTAGGTGATCTTCAATTTTAATTTGTTGGTAACTGTAGCACTCCACATAATGACAATCATACCGCATCACTGAATAAATACTGGTGCTTCTGGGAGAACCTTGGGAGAGTTAAAATTACTGCAAAATTTCAAAGGAAGTCTAACCTGTTGTCCGCTTCCTGTTCAATTCTGCGTCCAGTTCATTGTCCACCACACTGTCTAAAACATATGTATCAACAAACTAGATTTATAAGTTGTCCAGTCAAATGCATATCATAGTCTGGACATAGACATTTTTCATCCATTTGGTTTCTCCTGATTAGATAGTAAGAATCTTTGATTCTTCCAGGCCTCCAGAGACTGTACTTAACAGTGCCTGACACATAACAGGCATTTAATAAATGCCTGTGGAGTTAAAACGAAATATCTGACAAGTGGTCATCCAGTTTCTATCTGAAGACCTTGAGACAAAAGAAATCCATAAATTATGCCCAAAGGGCTATAAATAAGTGCATACCCTTTGATCCAGCAATACCACTTCTAGGGTTGTATCCGAAAGAGATATACAAGTGGGAAAAGGATCTGTATGCACAAAAATATTTATAGCAGCACATCTTTCTGGTGGCAAAGAATTGGAAATCAAGGGGATGCCCATCAGTTGGGGAATGGCTAAACAAGTTGTGATATATGAATGTAATGGAACAGTATTGTGCTATAAGAAATGAGGAGCAGACGGACTTCATAATAACCTGGAGAGACTTATATAAACTGAAGTTGAGTGAGAAGAGCAGAACCAGGAGAAATTTGTACACAATTACAGACACAATGTATGTGTGACAAATAACTTTGATAGACTGGGCTCCTCTCAGCAATGCCAGGTTGTAAGACAGCTCCAAAAGTCTCATGATGGAAAGAGATATCCACGTCCAGAGGAAGAACGATTCTGTCTCTGTCTCTCTCTCTCTGTCTCTGTCTCTCTGTCTCTCTGTCTCTGTCTGTCTCTCTGTCTCTCTGTCTCTCTCTGTCTCTGTCTCTGTCTCTGTCTCTGTCTCTGTCTCTCTCTCTCTGTCTCTCTCTCTTTTTTTGTTTCCTCTTTCTCATTGTTCAGTCCACTGGTTAAAATCCTTCTTTATAACTTGATTAATGTTTAATGTGAAGTTATTTGTAGATCCTATATTTGATTGCATGCTGCCATGGTGGGCGGGGGGGGGGAGAAAAGGGAGGAGAGGGAAGGGAAGAAAATTTGAAACTCAAGGGATTGTGGAACTGAATGTTGTAAACTAAAAGTAAATAAATAAAATTTTTAAAAAAGAAATCCATACCCTCTTGAGGTAACCCATTTCACAGTTCTAATTATGAGGGCATTTTTTCTTATATCAAATTGAAGTCTGCCTCAGAATTAGAGCGGAAAGAAGAAGAGAAATGTGAGCTATTATTAAATACTGAAGCAGTCTTTTTATGATCATTAGAACATCACAAATGCATTCTATCTAAAGGTGAACCTGTAATCTCTTATGAGTAGCAATCCAATTCCCTTCCATCTGCCTATATTCAAAGAAACCAATGCTCAGGGATTTTCTAAGAGAAAAATCCTATTAAAACACAAAATCTAAAGTTTTTATCATAAAAGATAAATTAATGCAGTTTATGGTATTTACACTGGAATAGAGAAAGCTTGTGAAAGATTTTTTTCCTGATGCATTAGAAATGAGCTTCCATGCCAAACTCGCTGCTCTAGCAAAGCTGATGTATTGACTAGACAGGTAGATATTAGGTACCGTGGCTGTCTGGGCGCTATGGAAATCATGTTGTGTGCAATTGACCATCGGCAATGGGACAGGACAAGCACGAGGCTCATTCTCATTCCAGCCAGGAAAGAGGCCTCGTCTGCATTAGCCTTCTTCCTGAAAGGCTGCCATATTTGTCAGTTCGGCCACATGTAAGATAAGCTCTTTCTCCGTTATCTAATATTTCACCAGGCAGTGGAACCAAAGGATAAGAAGAACCTAATAGCCTATGTGGGCAGGAAATTTTGAGTGCTGTCAAGCTCAGCATAAAGCTCGTATGCCTGAGACAAGAGGAAATTTAGAGCAGAAGTTAATCACTTCATTTGGAAGAAAAATTTTCAGGGATCTGAACAAATAGTTATGACTTTTCCTGGTCCTACAATGAATCAAGAGAAAAATCATAAGTAATTTCCGACCAGATTATACTCAATAATATCCTTATACTCTGCTGTATCCCTAGCTGCTTGCACAAAAATTAAAGTTAAAATGAGCTGCAATTAAGGAGGTAGAAAATATTTACTTGTTTACTCCAGGGTTATCAGAGATGAGATAAAATATATAAACAGAAAGATTTAAAGTTACATACTCTGAGCTTGGCACTTTATAAAGGCTTACTAAACACTGGAATTGTACAACTGAGAGATCTAGAAACTACAAATAATAGGGCTAACACTAACCCAGGGGCAGCTAGGCGGTACAGTGGATAGTGGCCCTGCAGTCAGGAGGACCCAAATTCAAATGCAATCTCAGCTTATTAGCTCTATGACCCTAGGCAAGTCACTTAACCATGTTTGCCTCAGTCTCCTCATATGTAAAATGAACTGGAAAAGGTAATGGCAAATCACTCTAGTATTTTTGCCAAGAAAACCCCAAATGGGGTCATGGAGAAGTCAGACACGACTGAAACAACTCAACAATAATAACAATAACCAGAAAAAGTGTGATATTAGTCATATTAGTGTCTTATCATTTCATCTTATAATGGCAAGTTGTGTACTGTGTGTGAAGTCAAAAAAGCACAATATATTCAAAGTGAGAAGGCCTAAGTTCTAGAACTGACTATGCCACTGATTCACCATATGATCTTAGCCAAGTCATTTAACTTTTCTGGGCTCCAATTTCTTTAGTTAAAAAAGGAGTGTAACAGTTACCTTGACCAACACGTAGGGTTACTATGAGGTCAATAAGCATTTATTAAGCACTTATTATATGCCAGGCACTGTGCTAAATGCTGGTGATTCAAAAAGAGGCAAAAGACAGTTTCTGTGCTCAAGAAGCTCACAGTTTAATAAAAGAGACAACAAACAAATAAATATGTATAAATAAACTATATATAAGATAAATAGGAAATAATTTACAGAGGGAAGGCACTAAAATTGAGAGGGGTTGAGAAAGGCTTCCTGCAGAAGGTTGGATTTTAGCTGGGATCTGAAGTATAGTATTTTAATCTGGAGGTAAAAGGGAACCACTGGAGTTAACTGAGAGGGGCTGGTGACGAATGCTTTAGGAAAATCACTTTAGAGGCTGAATGGAAGATGGACTAGAATGGGAAGCGGCTTGAGACACACAGACCTGCCAGCTGTCCTGCAATAGTCCAGGAGTGAGGTGATGAGGATCTGCACCAGAGTGGTAGCAGGGTAAGAGGAGAGAAAGGGGCATATTCCAGAGATGCTGCAAAGGTAAAATCAATAGGCATTAACAACTGATTGAATACTGGGGGTAGGGGTAGGGCGGTGGGAGATAGTGAAGAGTCATGAATGACACCAAGTTGGGAGCAGTCCACATTCATTTTTCTCTTTGAATTCAATTTAAAAGAGGATTTATTAAGTGTCTGCTATGCAGAGGGTCCTCTACAATATCTTATTAAAAGTGTCTCATCATTATTTAAAGGAGCCCCTAATTCTAAGGCAGGTAAGTGGATATAGCCTGGAGTCTAGAAGATCTGAGTTCAAATCCAGCCTCAGATACCTACTAGATGTGTGATCCTGGACATGTCACTTAATCATTGCCTGTCTCAGTTTCTTCTACTGGAAAATGGAATAATAATAGCACTTACTACCCAGGGTTCTTGTCAAGATAAAATGATATTAAACTTATAAAGCACTTAGCACAATGCCTGACATGTAGTAGATGTTTAATAAATCTTTCCTTCCTTCAAAGCCAGAGGAGCAAAAGTAGCTAGATTTTCTTCCATGATCAGCAATAGATTTAGCCTCCTTTCCAAGGACCAGCCCAGCTAAGTATAGAGAAACTCATTGCTAGTTGGCCACTTGGCCATGAATCCTTTGGATGTGGTAATCCCATGAAACAAAGAAAAACACAAAATGGAACTGAGCTCTGTACAGCCTCTGTCTGTTTCTGGTAACAGAGTAGCAGAGAAGGGGGTAAGGTGATGCTAATAATATCTTAATCTTTAGACCATCTCTAAATCTAAACTTAGTATTTTTATTTGTCACATCCCCGTCCAATGACCAACAAGTTGATATACTTTTGAAGGAAGTGAAATGTATTAATCTTGATATTCTTGCTATTGTAACAGCAAGTACCCTAGCATACCCAGGATGACAGCTAGTACAGGTTCTTTGATCTGCTTTTCTAAAGGAAAACAACTCAAAAGGGGGTTAACCATCTTGCTTTAATCAAACATATATAATTTACCTAGTTCAGGAGAAAAAGCACCTTGAACTTCAGAGAATACAAACAGAAGTTACAAGCAGACAAAATGTATAGTCGGAGAAAATAACACAATTCAGCAGACCAGCAGACAGGGCTTCTAGCTGTCTGACTATCACATACATAGAGTTAGTCACCAGAGACAGAAGCACCAACTTCTGGGTTTTCAAAGCCAAGGGGCTCAATGGCTGCCTAGAGTCTCATCTGGCCAAATCACACAACTCTTCCCAAAGTGAGCCCCAAAGTAAAACCTCACCTCAGGGTATACATAGCTTTCTGTAGGGTCAGAGAACATCACAACCCTCCTGACCCATTTGACTACAAAGTAACAAAAGTTATGCCTTCCTAAAAAAACAAGCCTCCCACCACAGGTTTCATGTGACCACATTCAGCCTGTTGGGGGCAGAGTTTATTTTCAAATCAGGAAAGGTCCTCAAATTTACCTAGGCCTATTAAGGGGCAGGAAAGATCTTCCCATTCCCATTCCCATTACAGCTATAAAGAAACTAACAGAAAGGAGGATGTCAAACCTACTTGGAAAAGCAAATAAGAGAGTTGATGGAATTGGTTTTATCATAAACCCAAAGCTAACAAGAAATATAATTTTATCAAATAGTTGGCCATGTCATATCACAAAGTTAATAACAGGTATTTGAAAAAAGTCCACTATGAAAGTTATTGTAGGTTACATACCACACCACGTTTGTTACAGAGGACTAAAAGGTAGAAAAATTATAAGAACTTGCTAAGACCCTCCAAATTAAACTGCCATATGCTTTGATGAGAGACATCATATGACATTGTGAATGGAGAGTCAGCTGAAGATTCAGGAAGATCAGAATTCAAGGCCTGCTTCTGATACATACTGGCTATGTGCCATAGGGCAAAGTCACTGAACTTTTCTTCAGTAACTAAGACTGTTAGCTGTAGTGCCAACTTGCATTGGAAAAGAGTTTTCTTATTGAGATTTCCATATGTTAATGAAATCAAAGGTCTAGTACTCTCTATGCTCTAAATACACTGATATTCAGTGACTGCAGTGCAAAGTCAGGAACAAGTGAGAATGGAAAAGAAATATATCAGAAAAAGTTGAACAGGAATAAGGAATAGGATCTGTGTGTTACAAAAAACTTCCATGTCCAATCATGAATATTAATTTTGAGAAAAGAATCAGCACTGAGCATGTCAAGTACAAAATAACACAAAAAAATTAAACTGAATATATTTTAACAGACAGGAATGTAGGAATAAATCCCAAAAAGCTACATACTGTCAGATCATGGATTTATTAATACAAAGATCAAAATTAGTATAAAGCTAGAAAAAAAGATGAAAAGAAAGGAATGTTAAGCAATGAAAAGAATGCTATCTTGACATACTTAAATTAAATTAGTTATTGATGGTAAAGGGTCATGTGGTTGGGAAAAAAAGGTTAAAGAAACAGGATATAATCATTTAATATAAAAGTTTAATCAGTATCAATTGCCATAACAAGGAAGCCAAAAGACCATAAAAAGAACCCTAGTAAGCAAACATGTGACTTAATTCCAAATGGAGCTCTATGACATCCCAAGTCAACAGCAGTTTCAAGATGAATTCATCTACCTGGGCGGCTAGGTGGTGCAGTGAATAGAGCACTGGCCCAGGAGTCAGGAGCACCTGAGTTCAAATCCAGCCTCAGACACTTAACACAAAAAACTAGCTGTGTGACCTTCTTGGGCAAGTCACTTAGCCCCAACTGCCCTTCAAAAAATAAGCAAAAAAAAAAGAGATGCATTTATCTACAAAATCTTAAAGAAATGGATAATGGAAGAATATGATCAGTATCACCTCACAAAGTAGAAGTAGTGGAAAATAAACCATTTTAAAGAAAACACAACAATATGTGTAACCAAGGAAAGTCATCTGTAGGGCCCTTACACCTAAAAATGTATGGACAATAAACCAAAGAAAGATGGAAAAGACCTGCAAAGATCTTTTTATAACAAACTTTTTTTCAACTTGAGTATACTTGACTTAGCTTACTTGAATTCTAACATCATATAGGCCCAGAAGTACTTATAAAGAGGATAGAAACAGAACTAAAGAAAACATATAAGATAAGCAATGGTAGCAGATTAAATACACATAGATTAAGAGTGTGCTGGAGGTAACACAATTGTGAAGTTGTTAAGATTAATTTACAAGGTATTTGAAGGAGGAAAAGATATGCAAGGTATTAAAAATAATTTAGACTTTGATAATTTTTTTCTAAAAAGGCAAATGAGACAATAATAGTTAGCATTTACATAGCACTTTAAAATCTGCAAAGCATTTTATATATGTTAATTCATTGGATTCTTGTAACATCCCTGAGAGGTAGATAATATTATTATCCCCTTTTACAGATGAAGAAACTGAAGTAGACATTAGTTAAAGTGACTTGTCCAGGGTCACATGGCTAGTAAATATCTGACGTTAGGTTGGAATCGTGGTGTTTCTGACTCCAAGTCCAAGGTTCTATTCACTAAGCTGCCTTCTGTTGCCTCAGTAACTAACAATCAAGCTATATCCCTACTTTTCTAGCTACATAAAATTTTTATCAAAATCATTTACATAAACATTGATGGCTTCCTTAGTGAGGGCATTAGCAGGGAACTTTTTGTCAGTGATATTCATGGTAGATCACACCTTTGTTACCACACAACTGATTAAAAGATATAGAAAATAAAAGATCTCATTGTGTTTGTTGTTTGCTGATTATAAAAAGCCATTTGCTTCTTTAAAACAAAATGTTACCTTAAAGGACTTCTTCTAACAAGGTGTCTTCCATATCAAAATTTTTCAAGATTCCTTGAATAGTAATTGCTCTAATTTATATAGCTCTTTAAGATTTTCCAAGTACTTTACATATAGTATTTCATTTGCTCCTTACAAAAACCCTCTTGAGGTAAGTGCTATTATTATCTCTATTTTAAAATTGAGGAAACTGAGGCTGAGGGAATTTAAGTGACTTGCCCCAGGTTGCAACTAATGACTAGTAGGATTTGAACTCAAATTTTCTTGACTTCTAGTCCAAGTCTTGATAAAGATCATCTGATTGTCAATATCAAGAAAGGCATGAACAGGAAAACATACGTTCACCAAAGGCATTTACCGCACTCACCAAGGAGGACTTAGTGCAAAGTCTGCACAGAATGAAAGGATATAGATTCCTGGCCTTAGAATTTTCTAAATATTGAGATTAATAAGTCTTTTAGAAGATACATTCAAAGATGTAAAAGAGTGCAGCCAATCAAGACCCAAGGAAGCAGCCTCACCTCAGAGTGAAGCCACTCAGAGTGCTTTGGTGAATGGCTGCTGGCCCAAAGATTCCGTACCACCATTCTGTTTTTGTTTGATGCTTACGTCTGCAACATTCTGCTTAAGGGGCACCATCTACAAGAAACCAGATTTCTGTGACTTATACTGTTCTCTTCAATGTTCTTTTAAAATATAGTTTCAGAAATAAGGGTAGGCAAAGGAGAAGAGAGGGATAAATTAAGTTAGCCTTTGTGTATAAACTAGGCTAAATCAGGCACAGGCATGCCTTAACACTGGTTCAGCAATACCCTTTTTAGGACAACTGCTTTACATACTTCTGTCTGAGATCCTTACCAACTTAGGCACATTCAGTATGATTTTCCAACACCAATTTTGAAATTTTTGCATGTATTTACTTGTATTGTATTGACATGTATTTATTTATATGAGAGAAATGAGGTCTATTTGCATAAAATAAGTTTCTTTTGTCTTTTCTTCTTTTAGGGGAACCAAATGCATCATGAAAACACACACACATGCCTATAAAAGGCAAATACCTCACTTGATATTGGGGAATGTAGAAATATCCTCCCTTCTCAACACCGTAAATCAATCCTGCCTGCCTCACAAACTGCTCAAATGCCAATGACAAAGCAACTCCTCGCCCCCTGCCCACAAACATGCCCGCCAAGATGGTCTTGCGATTTATATTTTTAACCACTGGGTAGGATTAGAAGCCAATGAAAACCACAGAACTAAAATTACCAGTTTCAAGTTGCTGGACAAAGTTTAGGAAAGGATGAATAGAAAATGAATGGTAGACAAAACAAAAGCCGATGCTAAGAGGCAGTTTTATAACGGGGATGATCTCCAGTTTCTTTTTATAGCAAGATGAGCTCTTTTTTCATGTTCCTGAGGAGAAGACTCCAAAGAATTTAAGGAGAGTCTGTCAAAAGAAGACAGAATGCATGTAGCTAGGCTGCTTGAAATATTGTACTGTTGCCTCTAGACAGTATACCAAGGAGACAGAAACCCAGAGACAGACCCCGATAAAGACAGCACTACAGGCTACAATTCTGCAACGTTTTAAAGAAACAGGCAGAAGTGGGCTGCAGTGCACACAATTCCACACTTCAACCCTGTTGGCACCCTATAATTATCCAGTTTTCAAAATAGAAGTTGAAGTGCTATTAAAAAAAAGCCCACCTCATAACAGTTAAGTGATACTATTTTTTTCTTTGCCAAAGACTCGCTTTGAAAAAGGAGCTACAGTCCAAAGACATCTTTTATGGGATCATAAATCCATGGAGACACACCAATTGTAGAATTAGACAAAATTTTAAGCATCATTAAGTCCAGGCTCCTGCCTCAGAGAAGGGTGATGACTGCAACTCTCTAAGACAAGGCCAAGGGTCCACTTTCCTATTCTAAGAATATGTCCAGAGTTGACAAGGTTATACTCTCTTCCCGTTTTCTGTAGTGATACTATTTATCCCATACAATGAAGACAGTTTTATACTGAAATGCCTCCAAGGCCACTTCAGTATTATCACCATTGTCAACAAACATTTCCGATGCACCTACCATAGGGTTTCCCAAAAATATTAGTATAGGTTTAAGCTTTAATAGCTTCCAACTTTGTAGCAAGTCCCAAGGCTAAGTAAGCTTCAGCAGTTTAAAACTGAACTAAGAGTTTAAGGACACCCTGTATGTAGAACAGGGAGCAGGGATACAAAATGATACAAGAAAGTTCTTAGCCTTGAGAAGTTTACAGTCTAGTTGGGGAGCCTGGCATATATTTTAAATTATTATTTTTTAAATAAAAGGAATTATAGGCTAGGTACAAAATAAATAGTCAGAAGACAATAATGAAGACTAAGGTGGCTGGGGAAAGCTTCCTGAATGAGGCAGGACAAGACCTGGGCTTTACAGACAAGGGCAGAGATTGGAAAAGGCAGGCCAGGAACGTGCACTGAGGTGCGACTGCTCATGACTTATTCAAGGGAGGACTCCCCCACTGCTGCTTCCATTCACATGAAAGGAACAATGTAAATTAGACAGTTTTCTCTCAAGGTCTGCCTGTGTAGCGAGTTTTCTGAATCTTGCCTGTGGCCCTCCTATAAATATAGTCTCCTGTTGTTAGCTCTTTAATAGCTGCACTATATTACTGACTCATATTCAACTTGGGTCCAATGTGCTCTCCAACTAACTTGTACACCTGCCTGGCTGGTCACTAGCTATCTCAGATCTCTGTAAGCTCCAGCTGATCTCTTGCATTTGTTCCTACTGAGTCACATCTTTGCATCCCATCTAAAAGGCAAAGCTGCCCCCAGATGAATGCACTATCGATTAACAAATGATGTAGCATTAATAATGTTATGCTTTTTCATGCTACTCTATTCATAAATATGCAGTTTGCACCCATATACTACACCTCTATCTCTGTACTCCCTCACAAGGACATCTACCGGTTGTAGTATTTGCTACAAATTACCTATTTTCTATGTGCTTCCAACCTCACTGTCTCACACTGAGCACAGTATTCTGCCTAGATTAGGCACTTAATCCTTTTTTTTAAGGTTCACGATGGGCTTCACTGAGACTTGGAAACAGAAGACAGACAGGCAGCATGAGGACCATGTTCAGAAATCATTCTGGTCGTTTGTGACATAGAAATATATAAGTATATGGATACTTCAAATACTGAACCTACTTTAATGCTTCATCATGAATGGTGGTGATGTTGACTTCTTAAAAGTTTTGCCAATGCTACCTAAATTGGTTTTGGTAAGGATTAATGTACCACACACAATAAATTCCAGGCTCCCTTCTCTTCCTGCTGCCATTCTGACTCCTCCCTCTTAGAAGATATTCAACATTTTGTTTCTTTACTGGGAAGGAAATCTTAAGTTTTCATACTCTTGTTTTTAATCTGAATGTTTGAAATGGGAATGAGTAAGCAAGGATCCTTAGAGTGGGTTCTAGAACCTCACATCTGACTTACATTTCATCTATTCACTTTTCTGACCTATCAACAATAACATTTGCAACTTTTCACATATGATCTCGTCTGATTCTCACAAAAACTCTATGAGGTATAGAATGGAAACACCGGTATTATTACACAAAGTATCCCAAAAGTCCAACTCCAAAAGACTCGCGACGGAAAAGGCTGTCCACATCCAGAGAAAGAATTACGGAGTCTGAATGCAGATTGAAGCAGACTACCTGCTCTCTCTTTTTTGTTTTATTTGGTCCCTTCTTTCTCATTGTTCACTCCATTGGTTATAATCCTTCTTTACAACTTGACTAATGTTTAATGTGAAGGTATATGTAGAACCTATATCAGACTGCATGCCACCATGGTGGAGGGCAGGGGAGAGGAAAGATTAGGGGAGAAATTTGGAACTCAAAAACTTGTAGAACTGAATGTTGTAAACTAAAAGTAAATAAATTTTTTAGAAAATTTTAAAAATAGGAAAAAAGAAAAAAAAGTCTAAGTCTTAGTCTAAGACTTTTAGGACATGTTGTATATCCCATACTCCCATTTAATCAATGAGGAAATTGACATTCAAAGCTAGTAAGTGACTTGCTTATTTATGGTCACTGTCAGAGGTGGGCTTCAAACCAAAGCCTTCCTGATTCCAAGTACAACACTCTATCCACTATATACCACTGTTGCCCAAACAACCAGCATATTCTTTACTGATGATCTGAGGAGAGCCACCAGAATGTCAGGCCAGGTGATCACACTTCACAATGTGAAGACTCTTGGTACTAGAACAGCATGACCTCTAAATTTGAGTTTTCCAAAGCTATGGGAATAGAATTACTCCTTCCCCACCCCCAATTACATGATCACTTTAAGTTATCAAGCTCATTTCCCAAAGAAATTGGATTTCTCTCTAGTTCAGGCAGGAATGGTACAGAGTGCCCCAAAGTTTGCTTTTCCATATAAATCCTGGAGATTTTTCTAGCATCTCTGTTTCAAATCACATGGGTTGCAACCTGCAGAAATGTGATACCATCCTCATGCAAATTCAGACACTCTAAGGGACAAACCACAAGATGGAAAACCCACTACAAAATTAAGTGCTGACAACTTCACTAGATAAAGTTTCAGGTCTAGATACATACACAGATGCCACTTATTTGCCACCTATATTTAACCTCTGTTCCTCAGTTTCTTATTTGAAAAAAAAAAAGAAGGGATTTGTTTAGATGACCTCTAAGGTCTTTTTCTAGCTCTCAAAGAATAATAACTAGCATTTATATAGCACCTACTATATGCTAAACACTGTGCTCAGTCCTTCCCATATATTATCCCATTTGATCCTCACAACAACTCTGGGAAATATGTGCTATTATTATACCCCTTTTACAGATGAGAAAATTGAGGCAAATAGAGGTTATGTGACTTGCCCAGGGTCACTGGTAAGTGGTCAAGGCTAAATTTTAACTCAGGTCTTCCAGACTCCAGGCCCAGTGCTCTACCCATTATGCTACCAAGTTGTTAGGAAAAGTTGAGATACCCACACACATACAAAATAACTGTCGCGTTAAGCTCTCTTTTTGGTCAGTCAGTCAACAAGAATTTATCAAGTCCTTACTATAGGCCGGTAACTGTGCTAGTCATAGTTCATCCGTCCATAGACAGTCTGGTTTCTCACACACCTCCTACCCTTACTCTTTGGGCTCATTATATTAGTGTTGGACTTAGTATAGATAGTTCACATATATCCACATACACATATATACATATGTGAGAAATGAGTCATTTGGACCCCTACTCTATTCCAATTAGTATTAATCAGTTTGATATGATTCCATAGGGATAGTGATTATAAGTTCTGTATATTAGGCCCCAGAGCTCTAAACTGCAGATTGTATAATAAGAGCTAATAGACCCTTGTTTTGACTTGAGATGGTGACCAAGCCCAGCATGGTGGAGGAGACTCAATTACACAGAAAGTCCCTTAACTTATTTTTGTACCTCCAGACCACTTTCTCTTGTCCAGTATGGGCAGGTGGCCATCTTATGACCACTAAGTAAGCAGAGATGCTCCATGCTTTGCCCAACCTGAGACAACCCCTGCTGACTTACCATTTCTAGCTGATGTATCATTTTTTGGCTCTTGAAACAAGGTCTATCAACCAATGGGATTCTGTATTTTGTGTAGCCCCTTTAGAATGTTCAAATCTGGTTATCAAACCTTATGAAAATAAAGCTCTGGAACAAGGGGGCATCTCAAATTGTAAGGACGTTCTGAGGTCCACTTCATTAGAGAGAACTATGGAATCTTTAATAAAGTACCACTGGCTCAGAGCTCTGCCTCAGTGATTTTTCTTGCATATTGGGCAATTATAATCTTCAAACATATACATACCTTATTCTAGTACACCATATTAACATGTATATGTATGTACACATATGTATACATACATATATAACCCAAACTCATTGATCTCCCCTTCTAGATTTTAAGTCTAATCAAGGCAGAATTTTTTTTTTGCTTTTTGGAGGGCAATTGGGGTTAAGTGACTTGCCTAAGGTCACATGGCTAGTTTTTTTTTTTTTTTTGCATTAAGTATCTGAGGCCGTATTTGAACTCAGGTCCTCCTGACTCCAGGGCCGGTGCTCTATTCACTAAGGCAGAATTTTTAAAAGCAAAACTTAGAAAACTCTAGAATGTATATTGGTCAATACTGAATAATACCTAAACATAAACTAGTAAAAACTGAGGAAAAACATGCCCCTTTTGACCTGTGATAACTTACAAAAGATAAAAGTCTCTCAAGAAAAAAAAAATTACTTCACACTAATCCTCCTTATAAAGTTTTATATTTCTGGGAGTCTTTTTTGGAGTACTCTGTGACTCAACTGGGGGTGGAAGAGGTGGGAAGATCCATCACAGACTCCTTACAAATACAAAAGCTTTATGTGTTGGGGGGGTGGCAGATGAGAGCAAGGGGAAAAAAGGAGAGGAGGACCTCTCCATAAGAATATTCCCCTGGGAAACCCAGGCTCAGAAGTGCTGATCTGCTTGTCTTTTCGCTACTACTAGAGCTTTCCAAATGATTGGACTTTCCAATGAGAGCAAGAAAACACTTTCTTAAAGGACTTCTTTCTCAGCAGTCAGAGAGTTTTTTTGGAGAAACAATATGGCGGAGTAGAAAGAGTACTATGTGACATCAGAAGTGGCTCTGCTGTGTGTGACCTTCCACAGGTCATATCACCTCTTTATGGCTCAGTTTAATTATATTTCAACTGGGGGGTTAAATCAGGTAATCTTTAAGGTTCTTCCAAACTGCAGATCCTACGAAGATAAGAGAATACTCAAGTCTCTCTATTTAAAAAGTGTTCATTTCTGGAAGCCTTTCCTTATATGTAGTAGTCAGTAATCCCTTGTCTTCACTTGAGATATCACAAAACACTTTATTAATACCTCTCAACTGTTTGTATTACTTTTTGTCATACCCTCCTAGCGTGAGACTAGCTCTTTGAAAGCAGGGACCCTATTTTATCCAAACTTTTCCATTCACGCGGTGTTTTATATGGCGCTATTCATGGTATGTGGATGACAATATAATAGCTAGCATTTATAGAGAACTTGAAGGTTTACAAAGCACTTTACACATAATTCACATGATCCTCACAACAACCCTGTGAGGTAAATACTCTTATTACCCCCATTTTAGAGATGAGAAAGCTGAGGCCCAGAGAAGGTTTACAAAGCACTTTACACATAATTCACGTGATCCTCACAACAACCCTGTGAGGTAAATACTCTTATTACCCCCATTTTAGAGATGAGAAAGCTGAGGCCCAGAGGTTACTTGCCCAGAGCCACCCACTTGGTAAATGTGTGAGGCAGGATTTGAACTAGTTTTCCTGACTCCAAGTCTTGGGCTCTGTCCATCAGTGCCTATTTAATGTACCGAATGAACTTCATAGAAGGCACTGTCCTACAGAAGAGAAGCCGGATTTGGAATCCTAGAACCTAGGTTCAAATGCTAGCTTGGCGTCTAGCACTTGGGTGACAATGGGGAAGTCATTTAACTTCCCTTGGTCTCAGTTTCTTCATCTACAAAATGTGTCTCTATCAGCTTGAAATATGCATTCTTTCATTTATTTATCTAATTCTGCAAGCGTTTATTACATGCATTCTTGATATAATACATTATGCTAAGTGCAGAGGGGAGTAAGAAGCTTACATTTAAAAAATCATTAGTTTTATGGAATCAGTGAATCTTAATTACTGCATTTCTAAACAACCATGGCTACTAATATCAAAATTGGAATGCATGATAGGAAGGGATTATGCACTGGTTATTCAATAGTGACTTTGGAATAGATGAGATAACCTGGTTTTGGTTTGTTTTTTCCAGAGCTCACAAAAAATAACCAGTATTAGGTAACATATAAATGGGGATAAAGAGACAAGATTTGGGCTGGTCCCTTCAAAGTTGCTTTTGCATTCCAAGTTAATTTGTATCTTTGTTTCTCAATAAAATTAGGGAGGAGAAGATTATGTGCATTTGAAATTTAGTTTTTAAAAATCCACACTGCCATTAAATCTTTAGGCAAATTATTTTAACTTTGGTTCCTTTATAATGTTGGTGCTAAGAGAAATCATCATGACCCTCAGAAATGGAACTAGGATCGAATACCAGTCTGGAAAGCAGTACAGGGAATTTTTCATGTAATTTCTGCATAGCAAAGAAAAGACAGAGAGAGCGTGCGAAAGTATCTGTGATAATATATCCCTTAACAGGATCAGAAAGGAAAACTCTATCTTTTTTGATCATGAATGTATTTACAAAAATAATTATACTGCCCAGTTTGAAAATTTTGCTTTTACTCATCTCTACCTGGCTGTTTTTCTGAGTTTCATCCACCCATTTCCTCCCAAAGTTCTCCCCTCTATCCCACCCCCCAAAAGAGAAGGAACTCAATACAATGGTCTTCTGTTCAGGAGAAATCTGTGCTTTATCTTCCTACACTCTCCACCCCCAACTGAGTCACAGCATATTCCAGAGAAAAACTAGAGAAAAACTTTAGGGGAGAATTAATATGAAGCAAACCCTTTAGGGGAATAATTTGCTCTCAAATTAACATGAAAGCTTTTTGGCATTAGTTCTTCGGGTTATTTCTAATATACTAAATCCATAGCAACTCTAGAGTGAGCCACTGCCTGCCATTAAAAATTAATCACATACACACACATATCCCCCCAAAGTGTAAAGGTAGCTTAGCTTCATTTTTCAGTTTTTCTACACTCCTACTCCTTCTAGCAAATCATTAAAAGGCAAGTCTTTCTGATTTAATTTTTGCTGCAAAGGTTTTTATACAATTCTGTAGGATGAAATTCTGAAATACCCTGAGAGATTTGAGAAATTTGGGATCAGGGAAATTTGAGTTCAAATTCTGCTTCAGACACATACAAATTGTGTTACCCTGGGTGAGTCACTTAACTAGCCTGGTGAAAAGGAATTCACTTCCTCCCCAAGCACTCCATTCTTATATAATTATTAGGAATTTTTTTTACTATATCAGACTTCTTTATCTCTTTCTAGCCACAACCTAGTTTTGCCCTCTATGGCCAAAGAGAAAAAGTTGAATGAATCTCTTCTCTTTGAGTACTTGAAGACAGTTGTCATGTGGCCGTTAAGTCTATTCTCCAGTCTGATTTCCTTTCTTCCTCCTTCTCTGGCACAGACTCATCATTACTGCGTTCACCTTGCTCTGGTCATTCTTCAGTTTGCCAGTATCCTCATACAATGCGCCACCCAGAACTCTACACAATGTTCTAGATGCGAGTCTATAGTGGCAATCACACTGGCATACCCAGGATGGCTGCTGGCACAAGTTCTTAGATCTGTTTTACTAGGAAAACCAGCTGTTTAAAGGGTCAGCAACCTTTTTAAATTACATTTACTAGTTCAGGGGAAAAGCCAGCACCCTGAATCTCAGAGAAAATATAAACAGGGAAAATACAGGTAGAGAAATAAGAACCAACAGACAGAGCTCTCTCTGACTGCCTGAATCAACTATATACACCACATACATCCCTGGATCAAGAGAACCTTTACATCTAAGCAGTAGGAGGGCTTTGAACATACTGCCACTCAGAATCCCAGCCAGGCAACCACAAGATCCTCCTCATTACTAACCCCCAAAACAGAATACTAACTCAGAGTCTGTATACACTTCTCAGAGCCAGAAGGCATCACAATCCTCCTGATTCAGTGCCTAATTAGAAACTAGCAAAAGGTGTGAAAGTCTTCCTACAAGCAAGGCTAAGCAAGCTACCCTTCATGGGATCCATGTGAGACCTATTAATGGATGGGGAGGATCTTAAATCCCTTTAACCTTAAAGAGGCCCTGGTGGGAAGTGTAGGCAGTGGGGGTTCTAACCTGGGGGTTCTGGCTTCAATATTCTGTTCTTTCCACTGTAACATGGGGATATCTTCATTCACATAAAAATAATCAGATAAATGGATGGTGAAGGTCTGTGGTCATGTCATGAAACTTTACATAAGCCACTCTATAAATGAATTACAGTAATAACATTAGTCCCAAGAGGCATCCTGGTATATGGGTTGGGAGGGACCTTGGAATCAGAGGAAATAAGGTATAAATCCTGCCTGTAACAGAGTAGCTAGTGATCATGGATAAGTCTTAACCTCAACAGGCCTTCATTTCCTCAGCTGTAAAATGGAAATAATCTGTGGTAATTGTCTCACAGGATTATAGGTGAAGCTCCAGTGACATAGTTGTACATAAAGCATTTTGTGAACTGTATGTAGGGTACCATATACAAAACTTTTACTATCATATTGTAAAGTAATACATGATAAAACAACAAAGAGATTCCAAGTGATGTGAGATCTATCCTTCCTCTTGGTGATCTCATAAGGTCCAATGTGTTCAATCGTCATTTTTGTGTAGATGACTCTGAGAGTCTTTAGCCATAATCTCTGCCTTGAGTTCCGTTTCTATATCAGGAAGGCATCATCCTTTCAGTCTACTGATATTACAAACCTCAGAGATATCCTCCAGCTTTCCCTGTCCTTCATCCCCCAGATCCAGTCAGTTGCCAAATCTAGTCAATTCTACCTCCATCATATCTCTCCCCTAAGTCAGTCAGTCAATAAACCACTTGTTATGTTTCTACTGGGAGATAGGCACTGTGCTAAGTGCTGTCTCTCCACTCACACAGTCACTAATCGAGGTCGGACCTTTATTACTTCTCTGCTTGGCCACTATAAATCACTTCCAAATTAGATATGCAATTTCAGTCTTTCCTCTCTCAAATCCATTTTCCACACAAGTACAATAGGTTTCCGGGCAGTGTAACTCAGTTGGTAAGACTTGGGCTTTCGAAAAATTAGTTTTGTACCTGTGTTTCCCAATGCCTCTGGGAAAGAAGACAAAGCCTTTAACTAGGCATTCAAAGCTTTTAATAATCTAGTGCCAGCCTACCTCGATTCCTGGTTCACATTGGACATCACTCTTCTTCTCAGGCTCTATGTTCTAGACAAACCAGCCTCCTTATGTTTCCTGAATTCAATGTACCAACTACTGCCTTCAGGCAGACCTCCCCCTTCACCCCTGCCCCAAGGGGAAATTCATTTGCTCTATCTCTTCTCATCCCAGCTTCTTTTGGGTCCCTCCTCTCACAGGAAGCCATTCCTGATCCCTGGAATTACTTTCTTTCTCCTTCTTCCTCAAATGGCATGTGTGTGTGTGTGTGTGTGTGTGTGTGTGTGTGTCGAGCGCACACACACCCAATTGTATGACAGATATTCATATCCAGCACTTAGCACAGTGCCTCCTGGCACATGGTAGGCACTTAATAAATGCCAGATAACTTAACACTTGAATTTACTTATTTACGTGGCCCATTTTCCACAACCACCACCTGCAACCCCACCCCCACCTCCTTGAGGACAGGAATTGTTCATTTTGTCATTGCATTCCTATATCTTGGTACAGTGGGATTTATTAATGCTTGTTGGATTGTTTTGGATTAGAGAAAAGTCATTACCAACTGGGGGATTCAGGAGACTATCTTAGAGATTCTGCCAAACGAAAGACGAAAAGTTGTATCTCTAAGTGCCTTCTCTCCTTATGATTTGACCTCAAGGTGAGGAGGGCAGACTGAACAGGAGGGGAGGGGAAGTGCAGAAGGGCAGACTTTTACTAATGAGTGTTAGATAATAATAATAGTTAATATTTATATAGAGCTTTAAAGTTTGAAGAGTGTTTTACAAATATTATTTTATTTGGTCCTCATAACAATCCTAGGAGACAGGTGCTATTATTATTCCCATTTTACAAGTGAGGAAATAGAGGCAGAAAGAGGTTAATTGACTTGCCCAGGGTCACAGAGCTAGTAAAAAGCTGAGGCAGGATTTCAACTCAGGTCTTTCAGACTACAGATATATGTATGTGTATGTGTATGTGTATGTGTATATATATGAGAGACATATATAGACATGTAGATGTGATATAGATATGTGCATATACACACATGTTTGTATACATATTATATATGTATGTGTGTATATATATTTATGTGGATCAGACAGACATATAGATAGATAAGATAGAAACCCACATATGAATGTTTTTCATTAAGGCTAATTCTATTTGTACCTTCTAACTAGCAAGTTCCATAGAATCCAAGCTGAAAAGAACCTTGGGAATTAACACATCTAACCTCCTGAGTTTACAAATGAGAAAAATGAGTCCTAAGTACTATGCTTAATAATATCACAAACTTTATGCCATATAGTCAAGATCAAAATCATTTAAAAAATCAGCTAATCAGCTCAGTTTTGACAAACTATTCTGGTTATTTATCTCTCACTCCCTCCTTTCACAGTGATCAACATCATAGGAAAATATGGTACTTCAAGGGATTACTGATCCCTTTAATCCAGGTTTTCCTTGGGATGGTGGAGATCACAATCTGACCCATGTATGATTCTCATCCATGCCCTATCTATGCTTTTTAGAGCATTTACTCAAGACCCTGCTCTAGATCTTTTGTCCCAGGGCAACACTCAGACTATACATGATTACCCCTCATTCTCACTATCCAGCCAATCTATTTCCTTTTCTGATCATGTTTCTTGTGCCCAAGTCATTGTGGTTAACATGCTGCCACCTATTTACAATTGCCATGTATTTTTCCATTGACCTCTGGGTTACTTGAGGGCAATTTTGATTCTTTTGGAGAAAAAAAATAAGCCACAGAGGATATTTTGCATTAAATTACCAATATGATTTCTCTGTAAATATATTACATACATTTTCAATCTTATTGATTATTTTTAATGCCTCATACATCTTGTACATTACTTGTACTTGTACAGCCTAAAATAGAAGTGAATAAATTATGGTATAAATTAATATGTATCACTAGAGTGAAGACTTAAAAATCAGGGAGCTTTCAAGTAAAAAAAATGTCACTGTGATTATAGCGTGTGACTAATTAGAATAAGAGAAGTGGTAACATAATAGGTATGAGGGCCAGACACAGTTGAAAAGATCTGGATTGACACCCTACCTCTGACAATAATAAGTTACAGAAAATCTGCCTATCTATCTATCTATCTATCTATCTATCTATCTATCTATCTATCTATCTATCTATCATCATCATCTATCTATCTATCTATCTATCTATCATCATCTGTCTATCTATCTTTCTGTCTTCTTTATATATTTATATATGAATAAAATGCATCTTTATATAAATATGTTTTCATATATATATATCTATATCTATATAGTCATATCTCTTTATATATATATAAGCACAGTGCTCATGAGTTGTAAATACAAATAGAAATCAGCAGGGGGAAGTAAGTTCATTTGAATTCCAGGAAAAGAGACTAGGAGACCAAAGAAAACTTCTTAGTTCATAAAGATTCCAAATTTAAGAATATTTTAATGATTTTTAAAAATTGTCTTTTCAAAAAGAAAAAGATGAAATGATTTGTGTTTGTTTGTTGTTTTAAGAACAAGGAGGTCCACTATAAAGAAAATTCTAATCCCCAATGCCCCTGAACCACTGTAACAATGGTATGATGACAGCAGTTCCAGAAACAGGCACTATGGGGACAGCAGAGCTGGTGGTGCCCCTTAGTTACTGACAAAAAAACCTAAGCAATAAAAACTAAAAGGAGCTTCTAAGGCCCATAAACCTCTGCAACATAAAAACTGCTGCTTTCTGGTTTCAGTTTAAACCACCTACCCAATGGTACCTTTAAATAAACCAGGAACACACAAAGTACCTAGTTTTTCCTTCATAAAATTTATTTTTCTTAACAGCTGTCATCAGGGTTATCATGTCCACAAAAGTGCAATAGCAGTGGGTGACAGAGGTAGACGACAGGAGAAATGATTAACAACAACTAGAGTGGGAAAATCCAATGGGAAAAGTAAAAACCAAAGTGAAAGGGGGTTTGCTAAATTTAAAATGCGAATGATAAGCATTAATAGCAGAAATATTAGCCAACAGTGTTTTGCCTGTTCCTAGGACCTTCTCAGTAGAGACCCCTAAACATTTTCTTAAAAAACAACCACGAAAGCCCAACTCTATTCTGTTGAGTACTATATGGAAGTAGTACTATGGGGAATCAGCAGAGTGGAGCTCAGTATGGGGAACTGAATTCCTAACAATTCCAGCTGCCTGAAGATGGAATAGAATTACAAGATAGAAAGCTTCCTGTCACTGTGAAGTGTTCAACTGGATTCAGCAAGCATTTATTAAGCACCTTCTATGTCCTAGGCATTCTGCTAGATCCTGATAATACAAAGATTTTTTTTTTAAAGAACAAAATAAAAAGGAAGGAAGAAAAGAAAGAGGGAGGGAGGGAAAGTAGGAAGGAACGGAGGGAGGGAGGGAGGGAGGAAGGGAGGAAGTAAGAAAGGAAGGGAGGGAGGGAGGAAGGGAGGAAGTAAGAAAGGAAGGGAGGGAGGAAGGAAGGAGTTAGGGAAGAAAAGAAAGAAAGAACGGACACAATCCCTGCCCTCAAAGAGCTTATATTCTATTAGATCTTTTAAATGTTGGAGCAAGAAGCTGGATGACTAGACCCTGTCATCTTCCTCCACAAGTTTGGGCTTTGTAGGTTCCTTCCAGCTCTAAGGTTCTACAACAAACTGCAGAACAGCACCATGTCAATTAACTTCAACAATGCAAGACACATCAATAGTCACAAATATTCAGTGATCAACAGCAGCTTTTCTCTACAGAAACTGGAGGTCGACTGAAGTCTATAGGTCCAGATTTCTTCTTTAGAAAAGCCATCTCCTGAGTAGAGCGCCTCCCCAACACTGCACAGAACAAAACTGGCCTCCAATTAAGGGGAAGTGTAGACAGGTAATTTGCCATTCACCTTGCTCAACTCTCTTCCTTGTTGCTTCCTTGTCACACTTATTTTAATCAGGCAACTAGGTCAGAGAACTAGGTTCGGAAGACCTGAATTCAAACATAGCCTCAGACATTTCTAGCAGTCTGATCCTGGGCAAGTCACTTGGCATCAGTGGACTTCAGTTTCCTTATCTGTAAAATGGGAATAACAATAGCACCTAGCTGCCAGGGAGGATCAAACACTTGTAAAATACTTCGCACAGTGTTTCAGACATAATAGGTGCTTGTTCCCTAACTCCTTCAGGCCGGTTATTTCATTTCTTTTAGTTTTCCTCTACAATTCTCAACAGACCAAACTGCTAGGTTTGTTTTTAAGACTTAATGATACAGTCTCACACAGTTGTAATCCCAGATTAGCACATCTTACTTTGCTGATTTCCTACTAATGCTGCTAGAATTTTTCCATTGAAAATGATCAAATTTATATGTAATTGGAAAAAAATAATTTTTTTAAAAAGAAAAAAGAGGAAAAAAAGAAAGAAAACAATCAAAACTATAATAAGGAACTGCTCCGTGTGTGGAAACGCAGTACAATAGAAAGAACTTGAGTAAGGTGAGGTGGGATCAAGTTCAGACTCTGACGCTTGTAGAATATGAAGTCAGGAATGACATTTTATCTAACCTTTGTACTGCATGAAGAAGATGGCATGTATAGAGAGATATACACCTATGTGTGTATGTATATATGTGTGTGTCACACACACACATATTTGGACATTGCCAATATTGGAATTTTTTTGCTCAATTCTGAACACTTGCTGAGTTTTCTTTTTTATTCATTTAATGGGGAATAGCGAGATGAGGGAGAGAATACAAATTCCAGTAAATATTTAAGCAAGTAAACAAATGAATGAAAACTTTGTATTTCCACAAGGCCCCCCCTTGCAGAGTAACACACAGCAAGTGTTTAATAAATGCTTGTTGAATTGGGAGGAATTAGACCAGGAACTGTAGTCAAAAGACTTAACCCTTTCCAAGACTCGATGTCCTTACTGGCCGGATGGGGACAATGTCATTTCCATGCTGAACTCAATGTATTTTCATGTAAACTGAAGATACAACATAAATATGAGCCATATTATAGTACCTCTGGTGCAAAGGAGCTCGTCTCCAAAAGGTAGGAAAATGAAAAATGCTATAATTTCCCTCCAATACAAATGTGATATTCAGGGTCAAAATTTCATGAAAAAAAAATGCAACCATTCCTTCCTTTTCCATCTAAAAAAAGGATTCGCAGAATGTGCATATTCCCTTAGCTATAGTGTCATTTCATTTTTTTGTTTGTTTCTTGTGAAATAAAAAAAGGCAGGAGGAGGAGGAGAACGGGGTAGTTAGGAGGAGGGTAGAGGAAGGGAGGGAAGAAGAGAAAAGAATGAGCATTTCAATACAGCTGGGTTGGCTTGCTCCATGAGACTGAGACCTGGCACCCGAACAACACAGCTGTGGAGAGCAGCTCATGCCAATGTCACAACCCTGCTACTATAAGAGGTTGTTATTTCACAGTGGTAGCAAACTCCAGCAACAGGCTGTTGTGGCTGCTGGTTTGTAATCCCACTTTGCCCCTTACCAACTGGAACGTTGCCTGATTGGGGGAAGAAGGTTCTGCTCTCAGACTGGCACAGGCTGTAGCCCTGATACAGCTTGGAGTTGATGATGCCTCTGTCTCCTTCAGCTGCCCCATTCCCTCTCACACAAAGAACCATCAGATGAGTTGTTTGGGATTCTCAGATGAGGGGCATTCTCTCACCCAAGTCCCAGTGTGATGCTTTTTATCTTCACTCCTTTCCTTTATTTGCCCCAATCCATGATAGCTCTTAAAACACATATTATTTTAAACACACAAATAAAAATAAATCAAATCCTTAATCAGAATTAATCTGGTATGAGATTACATGGATTCACTAAAACTTAATGTTAGCTAGACTTCAAATTTTTTTTAAAGCTATATTCATGGACATCCTGTTTCATTCTCTCTTCTGGCTTTATTTTCATTGCTTATTTCCTGTTCGAATCCCTAAGAGTTTCTAAAAATTCAAATATCTTTGTATTCTTCCTTTATTCTTAACAAATGCTTGTTGGGACGGATGAATTCCTTAGATAGAGATATAGAACAAAACTTCCTACAGTATATAAAACGTGACTAGAACTGGAATTTACCTACATATGTTTGTTTGTTAGTTTTGCCACAAATCCCCACTACTAAAAATGATATACAACATCCTTCCTGAAAAGTACAAATACAATGAGATTTCAGTTGTGCTTTACAACCACAACAAAATTCATACTCTTGTACTGAGAAGAGGTCACCATTTTGAGAGTATTTAGTTCTGTGGAGCCTTTTTTGGACAAATATTAGGATAGGTGGCTGCTCATATATCTCCCTTACAACTCTAAAATTTTGGGATTTAATCAATCAACAAACATTGATTAAGTGCCCTTGATGAGGTGTAGAGAATGTAAATAACAAAATTCAGACAGTCTCCACCCTCAAGGAGCTTACATTTTATGAGTTGGCTCTATGAAAGAAAAACAATAATAGCTGATAATAATTAATAAATAACATTTATAAATTTCTTATTAGGTGCCATGCACTGTGCTAAAGTGCTTTATAATTATTATTTCATTTGATCCTCACAACTGCCTCTGGGAGGCAGGTGCAATTATTATCTCCATTTGCAGATGAGGAAACTGAAGCAAGTGACTTGCTCAAGGTCACACAGCTAGTAAGTGTCTGAGGCTAAATCTGAACTCAGATATTCCTGATTCCAGACGTGGTACTCTATCCACTGTGCCAGCTGGAGCACCACTGCTCCTTAATCAGAAACAGGGTAGAGAGGTGGGGTAGAAAGAGGAAAACAACCATAAAACACAAACGAATCAATTGAATCCTATAAAATAAGCAAAGGGACAACAGATTCTTCTGAGAAATGCTGCACATTAAAGTTCTGACTAAGCAGGAAAAAATTCATATTCCTAGCACTAGAAAAACGGAATACCTTAGGGAAGGAAAGGTTGTGGTTTTTTTTCATGTGATTTACACACTACTTAACAAATGCTAGGAATAAAACACTCATATCAGCTCAATTATGGTGAGGACAATCTGGATAAAAGCGGTAAACCTCAATGTTCCTATCAAGGTTAAATGACTCCCTAACCGTCAAACTTACATCAGCTGCGCAGTCTTAGTGCAGGGGTGTCCAAAGTCCCTTGAGGATGAAACCCCCTTAGCCCCAGAGCTTCACCAATCTTTGATTACAAGTGTCTCACTCTAAGAACTCCAGGCATCGAAGGCTATGTGGATTGTCCACACAGCTGAGCAGCAGGGTGTCATCTGTTGCTAGCTGAAGGGGCTAGGCTGGGGGCACAACCAATAAGATACACTGATATACTGAGACCTTGATAAATTGCTGTGCTACTCATTGCCTTAAGTCCCCAGAGTCCTACTTCCCTAATTTGGTTGAGCATTGACTCTGAAAATGGGCAGTGAACATCTGAGTGTTGTTTCAGAAGGCTAAGGAATGAAATTGTTTTTGTGAAGTGAATAGCTGTACTTATTGCTTTAATTAGATGTCAAAGTAGAACTTCCCTTCCTGGGACAATGACAGAAAAGCCTGAATGCCAAAAGGGGGTAGCCCTTTGGACCAAAGGGGAACAATGGTTTTTTGATATTGCCTTGCCCCAAGTCAAAGTTCCACTGCGATGCCCCACCTTGACATGGAAATGACTTCGTTTGGACATCAGGTGATGAATTGTTTGACCACAGCGAATCATGAAATGACATGCAAAGACATGGAGGGACTAAAATCTACATTGACGAAAGGAGTACCCACATCATTGAAATCGATGATCCTTTGAAATATCTCAAGGATAGCATCACCATAGATGCCACACAGGGGGAACCAGCTGTTCTCAATCATGATCATGTTTCATATATGTAACTCTTATCTCATCAAAGACTACATATGCTGGTTCCTTGAGGAGAGGGCCATTTCTTAAACATCTTTTATATGTTGAGGAATATGTTGAATATTTTATAAGTTTTTGTCAACTTGTTTGTTTACAGCACAGTGTCTTTTACATGGAAGGCAGCTAATTTTCATTGTCATTATTTCCATTTTACAGATGAAGAAACTGAATGTGAAAAGTCTTGCTCTGGTTCATATAATTGGTAAGTGTCTAAGGCAGGATTCAAATTCAAATCTCCCTCATTTCAAGTGCCCTACTCTATCTACTATGCCAACATACCATCTCTTGCTGCTAAAAGATTTTTTTTTAAATGAAATAACTGAATGTTGTCATAAGAATATTTTGTATATAAGAATGTTTTGTTTTGTTTTTAAACTGAGAAAGATAGCATGATATGAGCAGGGTCAATGCGAAACTTCCATTATACAGCTTTGTGTGGATTTACCACACAAGTCAAAGGAGTATCATAATCTACTTGTCTATTTTAAAGATAAGGAAAAAGGTGAGAAGAGAGCAACTGACTTGCTCAGGTCACATAGTATTAAGGATTAGGTCCTATAATTCTAAGCTAGTGGTCTTCAACAAATCTGAGGGGGGGGGGACAACATTTTTTTGAGCACTCAAGTTTTTCTTGCCTCATTTCCTCATTTGTGAAATGTAGATAAAAACTGCACCTATCTCCCAGGGTTGTTATAAGGATCAAATGAGATCATAATTTGAAACATTTAGCACAGTGCCTGGCACATACATGTTAGTGGCTGGTTATTACGACAAAGAACACATATCAAGGAGTACTACTTAGGGGTGAGAAAACATGATGAACCTCCCTTATGTTGGTCCCAAAATAGCCTGAACTAGGAAATGGGTGTGTAAGCTTCTTTCTTCTTCTCACAAAGGACTTGGCTATTTGATACAGATCAAGTAAAAACAGTCCTGACATGGAGAGTAACAGTTGCTTCAAGTTCCCCCTTCCTTTCTCAGTCTGGTCTATTTTAAGGCTTCAGCAGAGGAAACTTGGCAGCTTAATGTTTCCGAAAGTTAGCCATGCTACTTCCCTAACTTCAGATCACTTATAAGGGCACAGATCAGCACAGAACATTACCTCAGTGAAGCAGAGCTAGTAACCTCCACATTCATGTGACTAGCCAATTATATAATATAGATGTATGTGGATGTATATAAGTATCTTTCTATTGCAGAAACCATCAACTTGAACTTAAATGGCTATAAAAATACCAAAGGAAATGGAAAAGGTAATGGCACTAATCACTCTTTTGAACTACACTCATTCGGATTTTTTGCTCAACTGCTCTAGAGTGGTCCTCTGTTCTCTGTTCAGGGTACCTCACTGTCAGAATCCTCTGAAGGAGAAACCATCTCACAATGGAGAGTAGAAACTCAAAGGAAATCCAGATATCCCGGGAACTCAGTATCCATCCTCTCCAGAGTTGTCATCTAGGGAAGTGTGGTAGAGTAGAAAGAGTACTTGCTGGCTTTAGATGAGAAGACCTTGGTTCAAGATCCAATTCTTCAACTTTCTAGCTGTGTGATTGTGGACAAGTCATTTAACTTCCCTGAGCTCCAGTTTCCTAAAATATACATTGGGAGACTGATAAATGGTCAAAGGATATGAACAGGCAGTTTTCAGAGGAAGATACTAAAGCTAGATCCATAGTCATATGAAAAAAAATGCTCTAAGTCACTATTGATAAGAGAAATGCAAATTAAAACAACTCTGAGGTCCCACATCACATCTATCAAATTGGCTAACATGACAAAACAGGAAAATGATAAATGTTGGAGAAGATGGAGGAAAATTGGAACATTAGTGTATTGCTGGCGGAGCTGTGAGTTGATCCGACCATTCTGGAGAGCAATTTGGAACTATATCCAAGAGTCTATAAAACTGGGCATACCCTTTAACCTAGCAATACCACTACTAGGTCTGTATCCCAAAGAGATCGTAAAAAAGGGAAAAGGACCCACACATACAAAAATATTTATAGCAGCTCTTTTTGTGGTGACCAAGAATTGGAAATTGAGGGGACAGCCATCAATTGGGGAATGGCTAAACAAGTTGTGGTATATGAATGTGATGGAATACTATTGTTCTATAAGAAATGATAAGCAGGCAGATTTCAGAAAAACCTGAAAAGACTTACATAAATTGATACTGAGTGAAATGAGCAGAACCAGCAGAACATTGTATACAGTAATAGCAACATTGTGTAAGGACCAACTTTGATAGATTTAGCTCTTTTCAGCAATACAAAGATCTAAGACAATTTCAAAAGACTCGTGATGGAAAATGCTATCTACATCCAGTGAAAAAACTATGGAGTCTGAATGCAGATGGAAGCAGATCTCTCTTTTTTTTCTTTCTTATGGTTTTTCCCTTTTGTTTTGATTCTTCTTTCACAATATAACTAATGTGAAAATATGTTTAATATGATTGTACATTTATAGCCTATATCAGACTGCTTGCTGTTTTGGGGAGGGGGGAGGGTAGGGAGGGGAAGAAAATTCAGAACTCAAAATCTTATGAAAGTGAATATTGAAAAAATACACACACACACACACACACACAGAGGCAATATGGTTCTGTGCTAGCCAGAATACAGCACCAAGTCTCTACTTATGATCTCCATGAAAACCTACTCTAGATATGAGGCATTCTTTGCATCAATAGCCATTCAAAACTATTCCTGTCCCAGTCACCCACAACAGATCTGCAATGTTAAAAAATATATACTGCTGGTTACCAGTACTATAAAAATATATTATCAGAAAAATGTTCCAATGTAATTATACCTGCTTTTATGCATTAGAAGTATTCTGAAAAGTATATAAATTAAATAATTTCAAAGTTATTAAGAGAGCTGCTAGTGACTGATAAGGAAATCTGTTGTGAATCACTTTTAGCCTAAACAACTCTTTTTGAAATGTGAATAACTGGCCCATAATTTACCAGGTTATAAGTGTGAATTATACTGGGATGAATTAGTGCCTAAAAAATGCATTGAGCTTTTCCAAGAGAATTGCTGTCTAAATATAAGGTGCTATATATGTTGACCTCTATGTCTTCAGAATCTGCCTTGCCCCACAGAATGCAATCTAAAAGTAAACCCTGATAATATTTATGTCTTCCTCAGGCCTGTCATCAACATCTAATAACCAATGAAAACAAAATCCTGCCTGCTGGACATCCCTCCCTGGAAGCTCATAGACATCTGAATTTTAACATAGCCAAAACATGATTCATCCACCCAACCCTCCAAAAACCCTACCAATTCAACACATTGAAGATAAAACTTATTATCTATCTCCCTATACTTGTACCTCCTCCTAAATTTCCTATTTCTGTTGACATCTTCCCAGTCACCAAGGTTCATAACTTTGGAGTCCTTCTCTCTAGAGATTCCATCTCCTTGCCATTATAACGTCTTTCACATCCACTAACTTCTCTCCAATCTAGTGCAGGCTCTGTTCAGTTCTCATTTAGAGGCCTCATCTCTGCAATCCAAAGTGATATTCCCAAAGCACAGGTGTGCCTTGCTGCCTTACTCAAAAGGATTCAATGGTTTCCTGTCTTTAGGATAGAATATAATCTTTGTTTGGCTTTTCAGGCCTTCCATAATTTGACTTCTCCATTGTAAACGATAATTATCAAAATAGTACGCTATCTTTTCTCGCTGTTTAGACATTATCTTCTATAGCACAGAAATCAAATATGTAGAGTAATGCCCAAATCAAATTAAAATGTACTTGAGTAATACTTAACAAAATAAATAAAAATGCAATAAAACATAGATAATGTTAAGATGTGGTTTTCTAAGTCAATATGTTTCCACCGAGATCCTTACACATCATTTAATGACGACTGTTTCTATTTGAGTCTTATTCCTTTGTTCTACAGGAATCTTTTCCAGCCTTTTTTAATTCTAGTGCCTCCCTTTTACAATGTATTTCCTATTTACCTAGGAAATATGTCTGTGCGCGTGTGTGTGCGCGTGCGTGTGCGCGTGCGTGTGTAGCTAGCTTGTTTGCACATTCTTGTTAGACTGTGAGCTCGATGAGGGCTCCTCTGCTTCTTTCTATATCCTCCAATACCATGGCTGACATATAGTAGGTCCCTAATAAGTGCTCATTGACTGAATGTCATGTTCCTTCCCTCTTAGCCTTATGCGGTCTAGTAAAACTGGCCTTCTTGCCATTCACAGCACAGGCCATTCCATCAGTCACCTTTGTTCCTCTTCAGAGGAAGCATGTATTAAGTACCTACCATGAATGAATGAATAAATGAATGAAATGAAAAAGCGTTTATTCAGGATGTACTTTGCATAACAAACTGTGATAAGGGCTGGAGATACAAATAGAAAAGAGGAGACAGAAGCTGCTCCAAAAGAAACTGTGTTTTAATGAGGAGAGGAAGTTTCAGCTTCAAGTGAGAAGGAAAAGTCTTGTAGTCTTTAGAGGGAAGGGGCAAAGCAGATAATAATAAATCTTTGATGACACAGCTAGGTGATCAAGTGGATAGAATATCCAGACTAGAGTCAGGAAGACCTGAATTAAAATACAGCTTCAGATACTTATTAGTTGTGTGACCTATGCAAATCATTTAACCTCTGTCTGCCTCAGTTCCCTTACCTGTAAAATGGGGATTATAAGAGCCCCTACCTTCCAGGGTTCTTGTGAAGCTCAAATAAGATAAAAATTGTAAAGCACTTAGCTCAGTGCATTGCACATAGTAAGTGCTACATAAATATTAGTTAATGTCATTTCCATGGATAAAAATATATCTGTTTCTGCCAATGAACCCATCTGACAGTGCCAAGGACTTTGGTGTTGGGAATTTTCATTTCCAGGTCTTCAGTAGCTGCCAGGCATTATAAAATGGGGATAATAATAGCACTTACTTCATAGGTTGTTTGAAAGGATCAAATGAGATAAGATATACAAAGCACTTTGCAAAACCCTAAAGTGTACGAATGTCAGTGGCTATTGCTAGCTACTTGACCCTGGGCAAGTCACTTAACTGTTTGCCTCAGTTCTTCATCTCTAAAATGAGCTGGAGGAGGAAATGGTAAACCACTCCAGTGTCTTTGCCAAGAAAACCCAAATGGGATCAATGAAGAGTTGGCCATGACTGAAAAATTACTGACCAACAATTTTATTATTTCAAGGAAGACTTGGATTGGTTGGAAGAAATGAGAGATCTGGAGTTCATCTATCCTGTCTATCTGTCTATCTCCAAGGGGATTGCTAAAATCATTTATTTCATATCCACAAAGTGATACATAGTATAAAAGAAAAAAGGTCTCTCCACAAAACTTCCCCTGATTCTCCCAGTCAGAAGTTATTTCTCCCATTCTCCCCCTCTCCTATTGGCCATTCACATTCACCTTGTGTCATAATTATTTGTCTAAAAGACTTATCTTTATCACTGAAAGTTGCATGAGGGCAAGACCTGTCTTTGGACCTTCTTTTACCTGGCCAAAGACCATTGTATGGTAGGTACTCAGTATATATTTTGTTGAATGAGTGAATAAGTACCATTTACTGCCCAAGTTCCTTTTTGTTTTCAGTTACAAAAGGGTATTCAAACTAGAGAAAAAAATTCAGTTTTACATAAATTAATAACAGACGCATGGTGTGCCCTTACCATACTACATTAACAATTAAGTATTTCAATGGTGGGAATTCCACAAAGTTTGAAGAAGAGGAGCAAAATTTGACACCCATTTCGGGAAAGGCCATTTCAAAAATGCACAAAGGTATGTATATATGTGTGAGAGATTCACCCGAATTTCTGTCTTCATTTTTATTTCTCTAAGGAGGATAATGGTTATGGTGAAGTGTGTTTTCTCCAAGTGACTTCTATGCAGCTTCAGCTGCAGCAGCATGTAATCACATATTTCCTTGTACATGTCTCATTTGTGAAAGATCTCTTCATTATCTCCTTTAAACCAATACAAAAATGGTACTTGTACATTTAATTACAAGTGCAAAAATCTTTAGAAAACCTAAAATGCGTTTAAACATTTCAGTGAAAAGTTTCCCAAAATTCTAAATTCTATGAATTGTGGGAAAATAATTAGATGTACAACTTAGATGGAAGTCAGTGGATTGTGCAGCATATTAACACAAGCTCTTTTTGTGTAGGGATTCCATGGAAATTAATTTCTTGCACTTTCCCCTTCTGCTCCCCAGAGATTTTGAACTTTTAAAAAAATCTCTTTTCATGCCCTAGCCCCTCAGTCCCACTTGACTGTTTCAGTATAATCTTCATTCATTGTCTCCAAATCTTTCAGACCTCAATAGCATTTCAATTCTGGGCCATCCTCAGATGAACAAAAAGTGAATGAGGGAAATTTAGCTGGGATTGTGGCAGAAGGCGGGAAGGCCAGTGGAAATTTGAATCTATCCTCTATCCTTTCTGATTCTGGAGTGTTTCCAGGGCTTTTAAAAAGCTGAGACACAAGTAAGACAAGTATAGACCACATGACATCCATTTAAGGAGACTTGCCAAGCCAACCATCTCTTCATTTCTCTATCATGTCCCTACATTGGGTGCTTTCCCTCCTCCCCAGGCCCACTCCCAGCTGTTCTGGCTTCCTTTTGTGAGTTATCTTCCTACATTAGATTGTAAGCTCCTTGAAGGCAGATTGTCTTTCTTTTTTCATATTAGTACCTCTAGCTCTAAGCACAGTGCCTGGCACATGTAGGTGCTTAATAAATGTTTATTGACTGAATGGAGGTTCCTTACCATTTTTGATGAGGCAGCTAAGGTGATCAAGTGGATAGAATACCCAGCCTGGAGTGAGGAAGACCTGAATTCAAAATACAGTTGATTTTGCTCATTGCTCCAGACAGATCCTGATATAATCTAGAAATATTTGTGAAGTGTTCAGAACTGTACTAGCCACTGGGAACACAGAGACCAAAACAACATACTCCCTGTCCTCAAGGAGTTTATATTTTACAGAAAGAAGCAAAATAAGATAACTTGTGGTGGTCAAGGGGAACTAGAAATCAGAATAGAGAGAAGCCTTGTGTAGGAGATGGGAATAAGGTTAGGAATTCCAAAAGGGAATGAGGTAAAGAAGGAGTACATTCCAGAAAAAGGAAAGTTTCAATAAAAGGTATGATCTTAATTCTTGGACAGAATACCATTAATTCTTCTTTTTCTTTCTGTTTTGTAAGAAATTCTAGAAGGAAACCCTGAAGACTGTTGAGTCCTGAAATAAATCAAAGTCATGAGTTGAGAAATAAAGATTCTCTAACTGAAATAACAGAGTAGAAAACCTGACACCCTGGGGGATGTCCAGTGGATTTCCCAACCAAAGAGATCCATGAAAAAGTTTTTCTAGTTTTAGGAGAAGATAGTGGGAGGAGGTAACATGAGGTAGTAAGGCCTGGCCATGAAATCCCAGCCACCCTCAATAATCTGAGGAAGGAGAAATAATTCATTCTGGCTGTTTTGCCCTCCATGCCAAGAATCCCAATGGAAGGGGGCAAGGACATAAGAGGCCTAGATCCAGCTTGAGCTGGGTTCCTCCATAAGGCAAGATCTCAGGATGGAACTTAGGGTCTGACTTAGCTCAACCTAATTGATACTATCTTTTTTTTTTTTTAAGCAATTGGGGTTAAGTAACTTGCTCAAGGTTACACGGCCAGTTATTTCTGGGTGTGGTGCTAAGTATCTGAGCCCGGATTTGATGCCCAGGTCATCCCGACACTGGAGCTGGTGCTCTTACTCACTGAGCCACCTGGCTGCCCCTAAATTGATCTTGCTAGGAAGGCTCTGACATTCAGCAATTGCTAAAATCATTCAGGGAGTAGCAGGCAACATTATATTTGGTACTAACAATTTCTGTCCTTATTTTAATGATTTTCTGTCAAGGTTCTCTTTTTTCCCATGGGTCTAAAAGCAAATCTTATAGTCTTATTTCTCCTCTGATCCCTGCCCTTGAAACTTCAGCTCTACAGACCCAAAGACACCCTCGATCCAAGGGTCACACAGGAGGCCCAAAGACTCTCAACTCTTCAAATTCTGAAATCCTTCTATTCCTCCCCGCAATGTGCCCACCTTTGAGTGTCATTTTTTATTTTTTTTTTTGGCCTTTTAGAGGGCAATTGGGGTTAAGTAACTTGCCCAAGGTTACATGGCTAGTTTTTTTGTGTGTGGGTGTTAAGTGTCTGAGACCCGAACTGAACTCCAGTCCTCATGACTCCAGGGCCAGCGCTTTACTCATTGCACCACCTAGCCGCCCCCACCTTTGAGTCTTATTATCCCTGAACTTAATGAAAATATGGGGATGGATGAGAAAAATAGTGACTTCCCCTAACAGGTCACCTTATTTTGTCCAAAACCAATTCTCTACTATACTTCCAGGACACCAAGTCCAAGTTATGCAGAAGGGAGTGTAACTTCCCTTCTGCCTCAAACCTTTTCCCATTCCCCCTTTTTAATAGCTTCCCCTGTTAAATGTTAAGCTCCTTGAGGGAAGGGACTGTCTTGTTCACTTATACTTGTATACACAAGTGTTTGGTACATAAGTGTTTAATAAATTCTATATTACCTCTCTCTGTCTGTCAATAAAATCAAAGTAGAATGAGGCCTTGGTAGGGTTATGATGACAACTCAAGAGTTTCTTTAAACGGTAGTTTACTTTGTACCATTTCTTTACAATTGATCATTGGGTTTCTTTCCTTCTTCAGCTGGTTCTCTTCCAATCACATTTCCTTCCCCCATAAGTCACTTCACCTGGTTGTATGGATGCCCAACTGTGTCCCCAATTTTTAGTACCCTTGTCTCCTCCTCCCTCATCTTTTCGGTTTCTGAAGAGCACTTTGGAAGGGAACTGTAGTTTAGCATCAAACTAGTGCTCTAGGCAATAGAAGTCCTCTTCAGCTGGTGCCCCAAGCAGACCTGGGGCCATCCTGGAAGAGATCCAGATTCTCCTACTAATATATGAGCTCCATGACAATGAAAAGAGGTGAATCCTGACATCTGTTCTTGAGAATTCTAGTAAGTAGTTCTGTTTCTATTTCACTAGATCCAGTCTGGGACTTCCTCAGGATTTATTGACCTTTGGGTAATTTGCAGTGGATAGGCTTTGAAAATTCATTTTTCTTTTCTTTTCTCATTCATATTTTCTCTTTCTCTCCCTCAGTGGGTAGGAGCTGGGGAGAGGATAAAGACTATTTCAACTTAATCTCCTCCTCCAAATCAAGGTAGCACAATAATGACTAATTGCATTTGTGTAACTTGCTTGTTTGCACTTCCCTTGGAACTCTCCCAGTGCAGTTACTTCCCTGGTAGATATTAAGGGAAGATTACAGCTTCAGGCTTCAAAAGTTATCATTTGGGGCAGCTAGGTGGCACAGTGAATAGAGCACCGGCCCTGGAGTAAGGAGGATCTGAGTTCAAATCCGACCTCAGACTCTTGACACACTAGCCACGTGACTTTGGGCAAGTCACTTAACCCCAATTGCCCTCAAAAAAGGAAAAAAAAAGTTATCATTTATATGTAACTTTAAGGTTTTCAAACAAATATAGGCTGTCCTAAAAGTCTTAGTGCATAAGTGTATTATCTCTTTCTATCCTCACAACAACTCAGAAAGGAAGAGGTTATTATCACTTCACAGCTCATTCCACTTTGTATCTGCTGCCTGGCCTGATTCCAGTTCTTTGGAACAAGATATCCCTCCCCAAGATAAGCTCATCACTTCTAAAGTCACCACCTTACCACTAAGCCACACCTTGATTGACAACACCTCCCCATCCCATCCTCTAGTTGGGGATCTGGAGGATGACAGAGTACCAAATTCTTCCAAATGCCTTCCTTTACAGAGGGCAAAAAATTGGATTTTGTCAGTTCACCCAACTTTTCATTTGCTTCTCTATCTGTTTTCAACTCCTTGGAATAAGACACCCTGTGCTGGGTACCCCCTGGTGTCCTATCCCTACCCCCACCCCCAACCTTCTGTATGTTGTCTTCCTTTTTAGACTGTAAGTTCCTTGAGGGCAAGACTATCTTTCTTTTTAGTAATTGTATCCCCACTTTAGCACAGTGCCTGGCACACCACAGGTGCTTAAATGTTTGTTAGATTGGATTCTCTCCACTTGACAAATGAGGAAATGAGGCAAACTGAGGTTGAGGTTTACCAAAGATCACACAGATATTAAGTGTCTGAGGTCTCATTTGAACTCAGGTCTTCCTGACTCTAGGTCTATTGCCCTCTCCACTGCTGCTACCTAGCTGTTTTCAAGATTATATATTATGAATTCAATCTTATAATGAGGGAAGAGGATAAGAAAGGGAGGGGCAATGGAAGTTGGGAACCAGGACTGAAGTAAATGCTCATGGAACTGAGTCTGTAATTGCTGGTGTTCTCTTTTCATTTTTGTATCTGTCACACCTAGCACGGTGCTTTTCCTATAAAAGGCACTTAATAAATGCTGGCTGGATCGAACTGAATTGGCAACTGTCCTGCCATGTGAACAGCAGTGAATCTCGCAGTGGTCAGCAATCTTAGTTGGCAGCATTCCTCCTGGCCAATACAATTCTGGGCCCCTTAGTCACTTTTCCATTTCTGTTTAATTTAGAGCTTTGGCTTTGGAAGAGGCCTTAAAGAGATCATCTAATCCAACTCTCATTTTATAGACGAGGGAAGGAGGTCATGTGATGTGCCCAAAGTCTCACAGCTAATTAGTAGCAGAGTCAGATCCAGAACATAGTTTCTCCCAGCTCCCAGACCACTCAGGGCTCTTTGCATCACACTATTGCTCTTTTGAATTTTCTGGATCCTTTTCTCTTCTGCTGAACTTCCAAGGGTCTCTGCCTAGTGCTGGAAAAGCTGAGCTTTGTTGTGCCCTGAGATACAAGGCAGGGAAGCATTCCTAAAAGGACATAATAGAAACAAAGCCTTTTCCAGTTCTGTGTCCTGAACTTGGAGTCTATGAAACTAGCCCTTTACTAAGCACTGTCTAAAGGAAAACATCACGTACTAGACAGGGATGGAAAGAATGAGTTATTATTATACTTTAATTAGGCTGTGCCCAGTCATGAAATATATGCACAGTTTCCAATATGGATGTCCCAAACTAAACTTATTATCTCTCTGTAAATATGCTCCTCCTGAACTACTGCTAAGAATGACATTACCAATCTTGTATGTTTGAAACCTCTTTCCTCTTTGACACTTTCCTCTCATAGCCAATAGGTTACCAAATTCTGCTCACTCTGCATCTGCTGTATTTTTCACATCCCTTTCTTCTCCTACCATACTAACATAGGCCCTCGTTACCATTTGCCTGAATGATTGCAATAGCTTCCTTCATTCAAGTATTTATTGAATAAGCATTTATTAACCACCAGACCCTATGTTAGGCACTGAAAATATAAAAACAAAACCAAACCAAAAAAGGGAAATGGTCGAATCCCTCCAGGAGTTACATTCTACTGGGGAAAACAACAGCTGCAAAGATAAGCAAATACAAAATATAGGCTAAGTAAATACAAAATAAATTTTGCAAGGGAAGAAACTATTGACTGAAGGGGGTCAAGAAAGGATATATAAATATATGAATGCATATACAAACAGGACATGTTTGCATGTACATGTATATATGTTTATATATGTATATGTAGATATACTTGCATATACACACATATATACATACACATGGTTGTATATATGTATGTGTATTTGTATAAATGAGATGTAGGCCTTGATTTGAGCATTGAAGGGAACTAAGGAGTCTAAGAACAATTAGGAGGGAAGGAGAACATGCCAGCCATGGGGACTGTCAGTACAAAGGTGTATAGAGGACAGGTAAGATGTTATAGAACAGCAAATAGGACATTTGGGCTAGGCCTTGGAAAAATAGAGTAGAGTCAAAGGCTAAAGGTCTTGAAATGCCTATGTAAGTATTTTGTAGGTAAGAGAGAACTCTCAGAGCTTCTTGAGCAGTGAAATGACATGGTCCTAGTTGTGATTTCAGAAAATGTTAATTGGCAGCTGTGTGGAGGATGGATCTGGAGAGTGGAGAGGTTAGAGGTTGAGGAGGCTATTAGAACAGTCTAGGCCAAGGGGCAATGTGCAGTGGTGGTCAGCTGAGAAAGGTCAGCTGAAAGAGATGCTGTGCAATTAGAGTTGACAAACTATAATAACTGACTGGGCATGAAGGTTTTGGGAGAGGATAACTCTGAGGCTGGGAGACTGGGTTGCTGAAGGATGGTGGTACTTCTCTAGAAATAGGGAAGTTAGGAAGAGGGTAGCATTTGAGGGACAAATATAATGGGTTCTGTTTTAGAAATGTTGAGTTCAAGATAGGTGAGTATGTCTTGAGTTCAAGACGTATAGTTAGAAGATGAAGGATACCCCCTGACTCTTTTAAGGAAGGTGGTGACCTACAGGTATAGATAGATTAAGACATACATTGTGAGACATGGCCAACATTACCTTGTAAGCTTGATTGTGCTTATTCGTTATAAGGGAAAGTTCTTTTTTTTTTTTTGAAGGTAATTGGGGTTAAGTAACTTGCCCAAGGTTACACGGCTAGTTTTTTGTGTGGGTGTTAAGTGTCTGAGGCTGGAACCAAATTCGGGTCCTCCTGATTCCGGGACTGGTGCTTTACTCACTGTGCCACCTAGCTGCCCCTATAAGGGAAAGTTCTATTGTGAAATAATAACTGTATAAAAATTTAAAAGAACATCAACAAAACATTTTAAAAACAACAATAAAAATAGCTAACATTTATATAAAGCTTACTGTGTACCAGGCACTGTGCTAATAAGCACTTAATAATTATTATTTGATCCTCATAACCAGCACCTACCTAGGAGGTAGGTGTTATTATTATCTTCATTTTACAGATGAGGAAACTGAGGCAAAGGTTTGATGACTTGCTCAAGGTTACACACCTATTAAGTGTCTGGAGCTGGATTTGATCTCTAGTCTTCCTGATCCCAAGCTCTATCCATGGCATCACCTAGTTGCCATTTAAGAGATTTCCAATAGGTGATTGGTGATACAGAGCTGGAGTTCAGGAGAAGAGCTGGGATTTAATATCTAGATTTGGGGAGCTGTCCGTTGAGTCTATAGGAACTGATGTGATCACTAAAAAATAATAAAGAGGAGATTGTCCAAGGCAGAGCCCTGGAGTTTAGCTGTGATCAGAGAATGGGACAAAGATAATGATCCTGCAAAGGCACTTGAGAAAGGATGGGAGGAAAACCTGGAAAAAGCAGTTTATGTGACAAAGACTTGCAGGTTTTAGTGGACTGCAAGCTAAATGTAAATCAACAATATAATATGTCAGACAATAAAGCTACTGCAAACTGGGACAGCATTAAATGAAGTAGTGTCCAGAATTAGCAGAGTAATACTCTACTTTTGGGGTTCTTAACCCTTTTTGTGTCATGGATCCCCGAAACAATTTGGCAAGCCTATAATGCATAAAATAAAATACATAGGAAAGAAAGCCAATTGTATTGAAATAATTATCAACATATATGTGCGTGTATATATATATATGTATGTATGTATGTATGTATAAATAAAGTCCACAGACTTCAGGTTAAGATCCCCTGCTCTAGCTTACTTCTCTTCCAGCTCACTCACTCTCTGGTTTGCTCTATTGGAATGACAGCTGCCATATGCCCCAAAGATGATTCTTCCTTGGAGTTAACTGGATGACTCCTTTTTTGGAACTACCATATCATTAGAAGTCCTGGTCAGGTTGCTCTCCACTCCCCATCCCTAACCCCTCTGCTCATTCTCTTGTCTGCTTTATCTCTATATACCAACTGCCTAGCCCTTACAGGGTACCACCCACTCCTTTGCCCTTCCCTCTTTATGCATTGTCTTCCCTATTCAAATATAAACACCTTAAGAGTAGTTATTGTCTTGTTTTTTATGTTTTTGCACCCCCAGAATTTAGCATAGCACTTAGTACATATTAAATGTGTAATAAATGTTCTAGCTAATTAGCTATCTGTACCGTGCCTTGGTCAGACCATATCTGAAGTAATGTATTTAAAACACTTATTGTATTTTAGGAAGGGCACTGATAAACTAGAACATGTCTAGAAATGACTAGAGTAATGAATTCTTATTTACAAGAATCATTTTGAGGAAAGGAGAATATTTACCTTAAAGAAAAGAAGATTTAGAGAAAACATGATTTTTAAAATTCAAATACTTGAAGAGTTATCATGGATAAGAGGTATTAGATTTGATCTTGGCACTTGAGATCAGAAATGAGACCAAGACTGGAAGCCATAGGAAGGCTTTCTCAGCTCCATATGTATCAAAATTTCCTAAAAATTGTAGAGTTGTCCTATATGTGTGTGTGTGTGTGTGTGTGTGTGTGTGTGTGTATAGAGAGAGAGTAATGGACTACCTCTGGAAATAGTATCTTAGCAGAAAGCTAGGTGTCATAGTGGATAGAGTACTAGATAGAAGCACAATCAGGAAAATTCAAGTTTATCCAGCCTTACCATTGAGCTAGTTGTGTGATCCTGGACAAGTCACTTAACCTCAATCTGCCCCAGTTTTCTCATGTTTAAAATGGGGTTAGGAATAGCACCTACCTCCCAGGGTTGTGAGGATGAAATGAAATAATATCATTACACTGGTTGCTCGTCTAGACTTCACTGTAGGTATATCCAGACACTCATCTTCCTGCAACATCGAATCAGCTCAGAAACTCACACTTCCTTAGTATGCTTTTCTCCTTGGGCTCCTTCCTCCCTCTGACTGGAGAGGGTAAAACTGAATCTTGTTCTGATCCCCTTATCCCTCACCCCCTAGTCAGTATAGTAAATAAGTTTATAAGTAGCCAGTATAAAGTAACTATAGCAGTAAGATTGCAAAAGGGAACCTAGACATCATGTACAGACCATCCCAAAGATCAAAGCAGCATAATTTCTAAATGGCACCATATATTTACCAAAATTCATATCCCAAGACTATGTGCTAAATCAAGGGACACTATGCCTTTCAGTCAGAGCCTTCTAGTCCTATGACATGTAAATCTCAGATTCTAGACATCCACAGTAAGACTAGCAAAACACGCAATGATGCCGATAACTTTGAGGAGTCCTAGATATGTTAATTTTAAAGTATTATTGTCAACTTTGAGATGATTTGCATATGTTAATGAACTAACCTCAAGGTAGCACAGATAAAAGTTTATCCCCTACACAAAAAGATCCTATAAAATGAGACCTCACCACCCCCCCCCCCATCCAGTTCTCTTTTTTCGCCAAAGGGTTCATGCTGCCAAGTGTTCCAACTCTAATTATTGATTCTCCATGCCTCTTTCCCTCCCCAACTTCCCCGGCTGCCTGCCTTCCTCCACCACCCTATCTCCACCCCCACACCATCTGCCTCCACACCCTCCTCTCTTTTTGCTGCTTGTCTCTTTACTTTCTTTGCCATTTGCCCCTACACCCTCTGTGTCTTATTAAAGTGTGACTAGCTTCATTTTCATTGCCATCATGGTCTTTCCCCACAAGTACCCAAAGAACCAGGTGTAGCTGCCCCATTTCATAATTCCATAAATTGATTAGCAATTCATGAGATATCTGAAAGTTCTTCCTAGATCCTTTGTTTAATAAAGGGGCCCTGGGCTGAAATCTTATCACTGCCCACCTGGTTGTAGGACTTCTACTACTCCTAGGGAGGGGACCCTCTCCGTTTCCTACTCGCCTTTTTATGTATTGTCTTTCCCCATTGTGAGCTTCCTGAGGTCAAGGGCTATTTTTTGCCTCTCTATGTATTTCTTAGTACCTGGCACATAGTAGGTGCTTAATAAATGTTTACTGACTATAGTGACTCATTGAAGGTCTTTAATATGAGGCTGAATTATTACTTGTTGGGAGTAAATTTCCTGCCTTAGGTAGACTTTAGATTAGAAGGCTGATTTCTAAAGACATTGAAACACAGGACCTTTAAGGTCCCATGATTCCATGATTTTAATACAGAGATCATTTCTTTTTCTGGTCTCCATCATTGAGAGGAAGTAATCCACAGAAATCATAGACATCAGGATCCTGTACAGAATCAGCAATGCAAATGTTGTTCTAATCAGGTAGTAGGTATTTAGAAGTTAATATCTTTGTCAACAATTAGTCAATAACATTTATTGAGTAGAATTAAAAATAGGGATTCCCTACTTCCTTAAAGAAATAGTAACACTTTTACTGGCAGTACCAACCAGTGGCCATCAGTACAGAATTCCATGCCTAAATTCTACTTTAAAAAGCTAAATATCTAGAGCAATACCAAAGCCCATGTTTCTAAAAAATATTCAAGACTATTAGTGCTAATAAGAGCTTCTGGTGAAATGGAATTTACCGGGTGCTACACTTTTACACATTCAAGTTTTAAAACAAGTACTGTATACAAAACTCTGGTGAATTGTCCATATGCTCTTTCAACCTATAAATGTACACCAATGGCTCCCTGGAAAAGGAGATCAGTTCTTTAAAGTGTATGAATATCAGAAGACTTTGTTATGATGGTTTTAAAGTCCAAAGAGCTGGGTTCAAATCCAGAAATGCTACTTAATACCTATGTAGCCTTGGGCTACATTAAATTCTTTTTGTCCACCTCTGTAAAATAAGGGGAATGGATAAGTTGAAACAACCTTTTTTTTGGAGGGGGATGAAGAGAAGTCTCAAAGGCCCCTTCTGTCTTTAAATTCTATGAACCTGTGAACTCTTTCCCAAAATTACAATGGAAATCAATGGGAAAACAGGGTTTATTACATTACCTGCTGAATTCTGTAAACACATATATTATTATTATATATAAGTCAACACTTAAATGCCTGTGTTTGTATCAAGTATGAAGAGCTGAGATAATGTGAAACACATATCTCAGTTTGGAATCTATTATATAATTTTGTTGAATGAATATACTAATGATGGTAGTAAAATGACAATCTTAAAATTATTTAGAATTCCTTCAACACCCACTGACTAACAGGAGAAGAAGGTGTTTAAAACATTCAAGGGGAAACAATGAATCAGTCAATAAGTATTTGTTATGAATGTGACTTCTACTATGACTAACTCACATTGACCCAGAATTTCAGAGTGCTCTCTCTGCCAACCCTATGAAGGAGATCTGCAAAACAAGGAAATTGAGGCTAAGGGGTTAACTGACTTGTCCACTGTCAAATAAAGTCAACAAGAACTTACTAAGTGCCTATATGAGTCAGGCACTATGACAAAGCTAATAAAGGACAGAGCTGAGATTTGAACCCAGATCTCAAATTCTCACCTTGTTTCTACTGCACCATTATTTCTGAACCTGTTAGTCAAGATACTCTGTAATCTGGTTCCTATCTGCCAGCTCAGCTTATCTAAGGTTATCCCCCTTCATGAGCACCATGCCACGTTTCAGCCAAAACAAACTATTCTTTACTCCTATTCTCATCCTAGCAGCTGAGTGGCACAGTGAAAGGAATGCCAAGCCTGGAGTCAGGAAGATCCATCTTACTGAGTTCAAATCTAGCCTCAGACACTGTATGACTCTGGGCAGGTCACTTAACCTTGTTTGCTTCATTTTCCTCACATGTAAAATGAGCTGCAGAAGGAAATGGCAAACCACTCTAGTATCTTTGCTAAGAGAACACCCCAATTAGGATAACCAAGAGTCAGACACAACTAAAAAATGTCTGAACTGAAATTTCCATCTTATCCTTTCTTCTCTTCTGTGCCTTTGTTCACACTGAGCTCCTAAGAAGAAGTGAACTTCACAACCCTCACTTCATAGGATCATATATTTAGATCTGGATGAAATTTTACAGGAGACTTAATCCACATCCTTCCTTTGAAAAAAATTAATTAAATTTTTGTCTAGTGATTGCCTATCTTCTCCTCCCCTCATTGAGAAAGCAAGAAAAACGAAATCTTCTGTTACAAAACAGCTCTAATGTCGCCTCCACGAACGTTTCTTTAGCTTCTCCTCCTGCCAGAGGAAAATAGTCTTCCTCTCCTCAAATTCCCCATAATGCTTTGCTCGAAAAACTCTTTGCACTTACCACACTATCCCTAGTATCGTAATTATTTGCACACATATCTTCCCCGAATTAGATTGTAAACGCCTTGAGAGGAAGGTTTGTTACATAAGTGCTTTTCTATCCCCAATGTGGATTGCTCCTGTCCTCCTTAAAGGTAGTCCCATGGGAGATATAAATGCACCCGAATGGCTCAATGGAAAAGGCAGCCAATTCCTTGAAGTGTAAAAAGTAGGCAATAAATCAGTGCTTGCTGAATTTGGCATTGCTGTGGTTCCACCATATACAGAATGTACTGCAATTGAAAATCTGCCACAGAAAATCCATCAATGGTCAATAAATACACAACAGTTGACTACATGGCATCAATTTTCATCCCTTAATTTATAGGCTATAGCTAAAGCTGCTGAGTTCAGATCAACTTCTTCCAAAAGAATTCTATAGGACTATAGACTTAAGAGTAGGAAGGTGAATCAAAAGCCAGCTAGCACAACTCACTCATTTTATAAGTGAGAAGTATAAGGTCCACAGAATGACTTGCCCAAGGTCACACAGGTGGTAATTGGCAGATGAAAGACTTAAAATCTGGGTCTTCAGACTCCAGTTCAACAGCTTCTCTTGCGTCATCTATCTGCACATCTGAGCCCTAGTACATGTTGTTTGGATCTGAAGTAGGATGGAGGAAAGATGGAAACAGCGGTGCTAGAAATCTCCTTTGTGGAGAGTCTACAGAGGAATATATTCCCACTTGTTTCCAGACGCAGCACTGTTGTGTATTTCCCTCTGGCAGAGTGACACCTTCTGGGGAGTATGTACCAGTACACCCCACTTCTGTCGCTCCATTGGGTACTGCTGAAGAGAGCACTCACCCTGGTCTATTTTAGTCAGAGGGTAAGAATTTCAACAAGCTTGGATAAACACGCAAGTTGTATGACGGGAAGATAAATTTGGTAATGGTTGCTTAGGAACTGACAACAGTGCAATCAATAGGCAGTTTTACAGAGAGCTCTACTTCAACTCCTTTCAAAGTGCCAATCAAAGTTAGCTAAACCATTCATTGTACTTCAATATCTGAATTTCCCCAGTACCTGGGAGAAAACATCTGTTCATCAAGCATTTCCCTAAATAGGGAAAATGATTAGATTTTTCTTTAAAAAAAAAAGTCTTTAGAATTCAGAACAAGAATAGGGAGTTAAGCTACTCAGAATTTGGCCCTTCTTCAGTCTTTGTGCCTTTGTTTCATTTTAAATGCTATGCACATAACCACTGCTGATCTCCAAACAACACTGTCTATGGCAGGTGGTCCTGTACTGAATGCATAGATTTTTAAAAAATGTCAAAATACATGACTTCTCCATTTCCGAAATGGTCTGTTCAAAATTGTGGCCTTTAAAGCTAATACCTGAAACCTGACAAAATACCTTGCCTCTCTTGGTTATATTTTCATTATTTTCTTTCAATAGTCTCTTTACCTATAATGCCAAAACCATAGTTATCCATTCAATTTACAGGATATGTGAAATGTTTTTAAGGGAAAGAGGAAAGGAAAAGAAAGAAAAGGAGGAAAAGAAGGTAGAGGTGTGTGTGTGTGTGTGTGCGCGCGCACACGCACACGCACGCACATGTGTGCACATGCGCCATAATTCAACAATTCCAGTATTTTTTAATAGAAGATACATTGTATTCTTTAAACCCAAATGAAAACTTAACATAAGGCCAATTGTATACATACAACATAAAAGTAAGTGTTGCTGCAAGACATGTATTCACCTATCATAAGATTTGCAATCTCATCAGACCCTGGCCCTGATCCAAGGGCCTGAGGGCCTGGGGACAGCTACATTTTAACCACCCCATGGAGGATAATATAGGCAATATTGAAACAGGATTAACAGAAATCAAATTCTTGTTACTGTACTTATAGAAAAAAAAAACAGTAAAAACCAAGGTCAGGAGCCCCAGACAGAAAGAGTTGCATAAGGTTACAAGCTTGCAAAAAAGGGCCGATGAGAAAAACACATTTTATATCCCCAACCAGACAATGCCATATAATGAACCACACTAAATCAGTCGGTTTTCTTTGCTCACTGAATTTTCTCAACTAGACTGCATCCCTGAGAAGACCTGAAGCTAGTCTCCTTAGTAATTCAAATACCTCCAAAAGAACTATTTTCAAGATCCATCTGTTTAAGAAAGTCTTTCGTATTACATATTACAGTTAGGCAAACAAACAAAACAAACTAGTACAGAGTTACCTAAATCTCATGCCCTTCCCAGGTCTTTAAGTATTGACATAGTAATTGTTAGGAGCTTAGTGGTTAAGGTGCTAGATTCAGAGATAAGAAGACTGAGGTCTGAATCTCACCTCTTTTATCAGGATTGCCCTGGCAAATCATTTAACCTTTTTAAGTCTGTTTAAGTCTTTTAAAGTCTGTTCTCCTCATCTGTAAAATGGAGAGAAATGATAGCACCTTCTTCACAAGTGCTGAATGAGATAAAATGAGATAATGAATGTAAAGTGCTCTGCAAATTTTAAAATGCCATGAAAATCTGAATTACCTAAAAATTGTGAGCTATTATAGATTTTAAAAGCCTTAAAGTATTAAAATTACTCAAGTATTCTATATAATACTGGACATCTGTTTCTGTGCCATATTTCTGTTCTGCCATATGTTCTGTCATCTATATGCTAGATTATAAGCTCCTTGAGAGCAACATTTAGACCTGCCTAAACTCTTAGTACCTAATACGATAATAGGAACCCAAAATTCAATGTAATAACATGATTTTTTAAAAAATGCTTGTTATGCTCACTTTCCAAAATGTTCTTTGATCCAGTTTCTTATTGTAAATTACAGAATAGTATGCCTGAATATTTAAGTCACTAATAAACAAGTCATCTTTAAATCCATGTTTCAGACATAAGTTACAAGGTGATGACACAAATGAGTAATTTATCAAAATTTATGGTTATTAAAATGAGTCCCAGAGCCCTGTAACTGAGTAGGCAAGCTGAAATATTCGACTAAATGACCATTGTCTTGAAGCTGGAAGGAAAATCAATCCTAAATCCTAAACTAAATCTTAAAGATAAACTTATTCTTTTTTATTGCTCTAGTTACACGGCTGTTTCATTATAGTTATTGAAACTTGTAGAATTTTATTAATGTTAACCACTCTTCTGACATTTTATAAAACCCTGTATTTCCATTCTTTTCTTCCTCTGTCCCAAATAAGGAGATCCAGATAAGAATGACAAGAAAATGTATTTGAGAGAGATCAGAATAGAAACAAGCCACCAGTTATTCAACTGAAGCACCAACAGATCTATTTTTCTCTCTCTTCCCCAAGGAAAAAAGAGCTACTACACTACTTTTCTTTTTTCATTAATAGTTCATGCTTCCTTTATTTAGTAGACAGCTAAATTCAGGCACCACTTTGTAATTTGCTATCTTCCAGGCCATTTCAAATGACAGCATTGATCTGCAAATCAACAACTCATCTGACATTAAATTCAACAGGTCACTGAACACCAAGATGCTTTATCAGGATTAATCTAGATGAACAGTTTCTATTTAAAAAGAGGAGGAAAGATACCGAATGTGGTAGACACGGTAGATGATGACTAAGTTCATTAGTGTCTGGTGCCAATTCGATTGAAGATTCAGCATACCAAACAACTTCTGAAACTTACCATTACAATGCTACACTGTGTCTCCTTGGAAGCCATTGAATGAATACTATTCTTTCCTATTGCTGATTACCAATATCTAATTTTCACCACGGGAAATCTCTTGATGGAAACAAAACAAAAAAATCCCCAAAGCAGGGTGACTCCTTTTGCCCCACCTAAGAGGCATTAAAAAGTTACACTTGCTTCTGCATTTTTTCACAAAGTAGCGACATTGCTTAAAGACCACAGATCATTGTAACATGAAAGGCACTGTATCTTCTTAAAATCTCTCCTAGCCCTTTGCTCAGACATAGTTTATCTAAACATTTATGGATCAGTCTTTCCACATGAGTCCTGAGACCTCAAATGAGAACTTACTAAACAAGGCCCAGCTAAAGCCATATTTAAAAGGTATAGTAACTATTTCATATACAGGAACTTTCCAAATTACAAAATACCAACTTCCAAACATTCCTAGATACCAACAGTATGGACAGTCACAAAGGAGGCTAAATAACACGATGTGGGTTAAGAAGGCATTTGTGGGCTAGCCTTGGAACGTCAGCATAATATCTTCAAGATCTATTATTTTGTTGATGTGAGTACTCCCTTCACCAAGGCAGACTGCAATCTTTCTATGATTTAGCAAATAGGAATTTCTGTAGTTGAAAAATTCCCTATTCCTCTTGCTGCTCTGAAGATAAGTCTCTCTGAATATAGTTAAGCTGATCCTAAGGGATACAGAGCCAAAATCACCAGCCCATCACTGGACCCATAGAGAGCTGCACAGAAACCTAATCACTATTTGTAATATTATTTCTATGGCAAAAGATACTATGAGATATTAAAAATATATGCTAACCAAAATCTAGGCAGATCAAATTGAACAGTTGGCTAGCCTTAGGAGTTCAGAGATAAACCACCTTAACGTATTATGACTTGCAGATAACTTACTTTCTTCCAGGACATATGACAACCTCAATCAACCTATTGTCACTTTTTTTTCCTTAAAAAGGACCAGTGAGTTTCATTAAGCGGTACATGGGACTAATGAAGCCCATGGTGTGGGTATAAGCCTTGATTGAGCTATTTAGTTTTGTTCTGCTCCCTAACTACAGACTACCCTACTGGCTTGAAATATAGAATGCAGAATAATGATTCCAGCTGGTCTCTATCACTGGAAAATACCCAAAGCATCTCTCTTATGGATACTCTCTTAAAGATCTCAGCAGTGTCACTTTCTCATGGAAGGGGCAGCCATCAGTGTTGGCAATAATAAAGAAACGAATAAAAATGGGACACGTAAGGGAGATCTAGCTTATAAAAAATCTTGGTAAGCAATGATGAATTCTGTTCACTGCTAATCACTGGATTCACTTTTAGTTATTCCCTCCACTAAACATCAGGTTTGTGAGGCAGGATCTATTTTGATTATATCTTTGTATACTCAATGCCTGAAATGGTGCTTTGGACATGATAGTAAATGCTTATTGATGAACTGAATAAATTTGAATTCCCACTAAGGCTTGAAGAACTGGGTAATTTCTATTTGTTTCTGATGGAGAAAAACTGATAGTGTAAATGCATAAATAACCCTTTTAGAAAAAAAGTCCTTGAATTTAGAATTTCAATAATATTCGAATTTATTTCCCTGTTAAAAGACTATTTGTCAGCTCCTTTTTGTTAAGGAGCCCTTTCTCTTAAAATGTCATCTTATATTTTCAGTCTTTTTTTTTCTGTCACAGTTAAGCAGTGTCTAGACATCCAAATTAAGAAGTGAACAATCAACAGCAGCAGTGACAACAACAAAAAACAGGTCCTTATTTCATAGAAAATATGTAGCCACATCCACACAAATGCTTTCACCATGTATCAAAGAGGAGACCTTTATTTGTGAACAAAAATATTGATGTTGCTAAGTGATATGGGGCCAATCACCAGTTCTAAGTCTTTGTGTTTGTTTATTTCCATCCCACTTGCAAACCATGCTAACAGCATTTCAGAGCTACATATAGACTCAGCTAGAATGACCTGGTATAAGTCACATTTACTAATAATACATAGCACATTTGATATTAACCCATTAACATTTTTCAGATCCCTCCTTGAAGACAGTTTGAAGAAGGAGGGATGCTCTAAATTAGGCAAAATAACAAAGAAAAGAAATGAAAGGCAGAATAGAGAAGCAGATAAAGCAATGCACTGGGGGGGTCTAAAAGACATGAATCTAAATCCTGCTTTAGACACCTACTACCTTAATAAGCCTGGGCAAGTGAAACTCTCTGGTCCTCAGTTTCCTCATCTGCAATAGGAGCAGATTAGACTCAGTGGCCCCTGTGGTCTCTTCTAGCTCTAAATAAATGACCCTACGAATTAAATAAAATGACTATTTCTTAGTTCCTATTTATTATTAGTCTCTTCTGCGCAAGAAACTCAATTATTGGTAATAGGAAGAGAGATAAAACATGGATAAATTTAATTCACAGAAAATATGAAACTTTAATTCAACGGTAATGTCAATCACTTTCTTTTACTGGAGCTTTCCAAAACAATAAAACGGACTGATTTTAATTCCTGTCTCCTTCCTGTTTGTCCATTCTCCAAAAGAGGCACATCACACAAAAGCAGCAAAGAAAAGAAAGAAATAGAGAAGGATCAAGAAAGTTACACAAACCCTCATATACTAAATCATTAGTATAATCAACAATTGAGAAATACATGTAGACATACCTGGGAAAATGTCATGGATAATCTACACACAAACACACACACACACACACACACACACACTACCCTGAATTAAAAAAAAAGTGTTCTGAACTGGCTGAAAGTAGACACAATCTATGATAGATTCCTGATAAAGATTAATTCCTGGTAATGGCCCCTGCTTGGAGCTGAATAAGTTTTAATCATATACCCTGTATGAAAGTTGCCAAGAGTATATATAAACATGAAAAAAAAAATCAGCATATTTAAAGGACAGTTACAACACAGTAAGGTCCCTTCTTACAAGGGAAGATTCTAAGACATCAATAGTTTGACCACAGCAGCTAGTGGTTTCTAGTCCTACCTGTGATCTTTTTTTTCTTAATTTTTTTCAATCAATGAAAACCCTCCCTCCCTCCTTCTCTCTCTCTCTCTCTTATTCTTTCTCTTCCTCTCTCTCCTCTTGCCCCCCCCCAGAAAAACAAAATTTCTAGTCACAGCTGTGTGTTATCAGGCAAGTTTTACAACTTGTTTGTGCCTAAGCCCCTTCATCTGTCAAGTGACGATCACATCACCAACAGTAAAGTATTTAAAAGGGAAAAGGTGCTAAATATATGCAAGAAATTATTTACTCCCCTGTGGTGATCAGACTTTCTGCTTTCATAGCCACTCCGACTGCCTCCATTTGGGGGTTCTTTTCTGAAAACTTAGTCATTACCCTTTATTCTCTGGGAGAGTGATATCAAACTCAAATAGATAAGATCAGGAGAGGGCTCATAATCCATTTGTAAGGATCCTTACAGGCCACTTCTTGACTAAGTTTTAAAATGTAATATTATATATATAATTGCATTTTAATTTCTGTTTTAAGTATTTCCCAGATTCCATTTTAATCTGTTCTGGCCCCACTCGGGAGTGTTGCTTAGTGGTGGGTCAAGAGTTTGACACCTCTGCTCTAGTGCCCTCCTTGAACAGGAAGGTATTGATAGCAACAAAACAACAAACATTTGTCTTGAGCAGATTTTCAAATTACAAAATACAAGTCAGAGACTATCAAATAACATGGGAAGGCAATCTATAGGCAGAGAGTTGAAACCTAGTTTTGCTAAGAAGTTATCCCATTGCCATCAGCTTCTCTCTAGCTAGCTACTTGAGAAATAGGTATTTACTTTTGGAATCCATACTTATTTCAATTTCTACTATTTGTCTAAGCCTCCTAGTTCCTTGAACCTTACTGGTCAACTGAGGTACTAGATAGCTTTTTCTGGTTTTCCAGTATTTACTCCGAAGGTAGATATCATATATATTGGGGTCTTAGTTTCTAAGATTTCTTCAGTAAACTTCTAATTTCTCTTAATTTATGCATTCCCACATTCCTTTTCCTTTTATTCTTGCTCCCAGATTCACAGAAACTCAAGTTGGAAGAAACCTCAGTGGCCACCTAGCCCAAATTATGCCTGAGAGGAATCCCTATTATAAAATACTAGACATATCATTATGAAAGTATTTTGAAAGAAAGGTTGTGGTCAAGTCGTGTGTGATGGGGGTGATTCTAAAAAACAAAATTGGGTAGGAAAAGGTAAAAGGAGCAATTATCTCATAGAATGGGGTATGGAAGGAAGAATACAAAGGAAACAGGTGGGGGTGAAGGGCTGGTAATGTTGGTACTCTCATCTGGGTTGAAGAGGAAACAAAATATACATCTGAAGAGGTTTAGAAGTCTTCTGAGGCCAGAAAACTGTGGATATGGCAAAGGAGGTACCTTTTAAAGAGCATATAGAATAAAATTAGGAGGGTAGGGGAAGATAAGAGAGGTAATTTTAGAGGGGAGGGTAAAATAAAGAATAAAAGGGAAGGGGAAAAGATAAATTAACAGGAATAGGGTAAAAAGAGAGACTGAGAAGGAAAATATTGAGTAAACATAAGATGCAGGGAAATTCACAAATAGTAATTAGAACTTGTCAAATCTATAAGAATATGGGGGCGACTAAGTGGTGCAGTCAATAAAGCAACAGCCCTGGAGTCAGGAGGACCTGAGTTCAAATCCGGCCTCAGACACTTGACACACTTACTAGCCATGTGACCTTGGGCAAGTCACTTAATCCCAATTGCCCTCCAAAAAAAAAGCAAAAAAAAAAAACTATAAGAATATGTCATTCTTTGATTGATAAACGGTCAAAGGATATTAATAGGCAGTTTTCCAATGAAGAAATCAAAACAATTTATAGTTATATGAAAAAAATGCTCTAAATCATTATTGATTAGAGAAATTCTGATTAAAACAAATTTGAGATATCATTTTATACCTACCAAATTATTGGCTAAAATGATGTAAGGGGAAGTAACAAATGTTGGAGAGGATGTGGAAAAATTGAAACACTAACTCATTGTTTGTGGAATTGTGCACTGACCCAACCATTTTGGAAAGCAATCTGGAATTATGCCCAAAGAGTTATTAAACTATCTATACCTTTTGACCTAGCAATACCTCTACTTGGTCTATTTCCAAAGATGATTATGGAAAAAAAGAAAAGAATCTATATGTTCTAAAACGTTTATAGCAGTTGTGGTGGCAAAGAACAGAAAATTGTAGGAATGCCCATCAATTGGGGAATGGCTGAACAAGTTGTGGTATATGATTGTGATGGAATATTATTGTCCTATAAGAAATGATGAGTTCAATGATTTTAGAAAAAACACGGAAAAACTTTCACAAAATAATGAAGAGCAAAATGGGTAGAACCAAGAGAACATTGTATACAGTAACAACACTACTGTTTTAAGAATGACTTTGAGTGATTAAGTTATTTTGTCCATTATCAATACTCAAACTAACTATAAAGGACATATGAAGAAAGATGCTATCTGCATCCAGAGAAAAACTGATAAGTAGTATGTATAGAATAATTTTACTTATATGTACTTATTTGTGTCTAATGGTAGCCATCTCTAAGGTGGAGGAGATTAGGGAAGAAAAAAAAGGAAAAAAGATTTACACTATAATTTTGTTGCATATTTGAAAGGAATAGCAAGTCGTGCATAGTAGATTTGCAGTTTCATGTACAATTATCTTTTTTATTGTACTATGTTATGGAAATGTTTGTTTTATTCTATAAATTAAAAACAAAATAAAATACCAGACAAATAATCAGTCACCTCCTACTGAAAGACCTCAAAGAAGTGAGAACCTGTAATTCCACTTTTGGACAACATTAATTGTTATGAAGTTTTTCTGACATCAGCTATAAATTTCCCTCTTTGGGTAAACTGTCATACCTCATTGTCTCATTTATCACTTAATATGTGCTAGTCACTGTGCTAAGTTCAAAAGATATGAAGACAAAACTGAAACATTCCTTGCCCTCTAGGACCTTACATTCTAAATGTATATTTATAATTATATATTGAACACATACAAGGTAGTTTGGGGAGGCAGAACATTGACGAGTGGTGGGGTGAGAAGAACCAGGAAAATATTCATACAAAAAGTTGTCCTTAGACTGAGCCTTGAAGGTAAACTGAGGATTTCAAAGGGAGAGCATTTCAGGCATGGGGGATAGCCAGTACAAATGCTTAGAGATAGGAGATGGAAGTTGTCTTTTGTGCAGAGCAACAAAGTAGGTCAATATGGCAGGATTATAGAGTAAGGAGGAAAATAATGAATAATGCAGGCATTCTTAACACTTTATATGTCATGATCTTTTTGACAGTCTGCTGAAGTCTTTGGGTTCCTCAGAATAATGTTTTTAAATGCATAAAATAATAGGATTACAAAGGAAACTAATTATATTGAAATGTGATCACACACATATTATTGGAGGGCAGAATGCAAGGCAATTGGGGTTAAGTCACTTTCCCAAGATCACAAAACTACTAAGTGTGTAAAGTGCCTGAGGCTGGATTTGAACTCAGGTCCTCCTGATTCCAAAGATCATGCTCTATTCACTGTACCACCTAGCTACCCCATTATATATGTTTAAAAAAAAAGTTCAGTGATTCCAAGTTAAGAACTGCTGTAACAATGAGACTGGAAAGTTAAGAGCCAGGATATTGAGAAATTTAAATAGTTATGTTTGATGCTGGAGGGAGTAGGGAGCCACTGGAGTTTTTCTGAGTAGAGGTGTCATGATCAGATTTGTATTTTAGGAAAATCACTTTGACAGCTATGTGAAGGATATATTAGAGTGTAGAGACACTTGAAACAGGGAGATGAAATAGGAGAGTAGTGTAATATAGTCCTGGCAACTGACATGAAAGGAATGGGATTACACATTGGAGAATATTCTTAATAGCTGAAGCTTAATCATACAAGTATCAAAACTTGAAAAAAAAATTGGGGAAGGTAAATCTTTTTCTAATCCCTGAATCTCTAAGTCTTCTTGTCACCTGGCTTTCAACTTACCTAGCTGTAACAGAAAGAACAATAGACCTAGAATCTAAATACTTGCTGTTCCTTTCTTCCTACCATCTACTTGTTCTTAAACATGCAACTCTTGTCATTTAGTATATATAAGTGGAGTATATGGAAGGAATGCATAAAGCGTGAAAATACTTCTAAAGCAAGTTTATTAAAAACACATAATCAGTAGGAAACTTTTCTTCAAAGGGTCTATAGTCTTCCCTAGCTGACATTCTTTTAAAAACATTTTGTTGATGCTTTCTTTTTTCCCTACCCAAGACTGCATCTCCTTTCTCGATGGAATCTGCCCTTATAACAAAGTAGAGGAAAACTGATCAACACATTGATCCTGTCTGATGATATGTGTCCTTCTGTTCCCATATTCTACCACCTATGTGATGAGGAATACTTCACCATCAGTCCTATGTATTCCTAATTGGGCACTGCATCTATCAGAGTTCATGAGTCTTTCAACATTTTCTTTGACATTATTTTAGTTAATGTGATCATTTTTCTTTTGATTCTGCTTACTCCAATCTGCATCCTGATTGATGATCTCTCTCACTCTCTGCAACAGATGATGCAGATTATTTTTCTCACCCACTAAATCACTACCTTTTTGCATTCCTCTTGGCAAATGACCTTACTTCCAACTTCACTGAGAAAATAGAGGGCACTGATAAAAAAATACCTCTTCTCCCCAACCTTACATTTCAAAACTCCTCTAAACTGCCCCCTTTCTCTCCTCCTTTGTTCCAGTCTCAGAGGAAGAGGGGGATGTTCTCCTTGCCAAGACTAACCCTTGATTTCATCTCTTCTCATCTTCTCCAACAATTTGTCAACTCTTTGACACCCTTTCTCTCTCATGTTGAATTTCTACCTACTGCCTCCTTCTCTGCTGCCTCCAACTGTAATTAGGTTCCTTCTACCCTTAAGAAATCTTTTACTTGACCTTCTTATTCCCTCAAGATGTCATCCCAGCTAAAATGTTGTCCCAGATCTCCTTTCCCTTTCACAGCCAAAGTGCTAGAAAAAAACTACACTCAGCTAAAATGTCGTCCCAGATCTCCTTTCCCTTTCACAGCCAAACTGCTAAAAGAAAAAAAAACAAACATCTATACTCAACTACCTCCCTCTACTTCTTTATCTCCCACTTACTTCTAAGCCTTTGAAATCTGGCTTCTGAATGTACTGCTCAACTGAAATTACTTTATCAAAAATTACAAATGATCTTTTAACTGGTAAAGTCTAATGGCCTGTTCTCATTCCTCTGACACTGTGAACCTTTCTTCCTGGATAACTATCACCCCTTCCCATACACTGAAACTTCTGGTTCTGATCCCACATACTTGACTGCTCTTTCTTAGCCTCCTTTTTCTGGATTACAATTCATCTGCAACTCTTATGGCATGGCTCTCTCTACCAAGATGCTGTCTTGGTCCCTTTTCTCCTGGAACACTTTCTCTGTCAATAATCTCATTTGAAATTAATATATTTATACATATGACTTCCAAATCCAGCCCTAACCTTTCTCCTAACTCCAGTCCCCATTATCAACTGAATTCCCCTACAAGGATCTCAAAATCAATATATCTAAAATAAAATTCGATATTTTCCCCTCTTAACTTGCCCTTCCTCCAAAATGTCCTATTTCTGTTGCAGGAAGCACCACCCCCTCAAACACCCAGTTTTACATTCTTGGAGTCACACTTAAATTCCACCTCTTCCTTAACTCTTGTTTTCAGTCAGTTGCAAATTCCTGCCAATTCTACCTCCATAACATTTCACATCTGTCCCCTTCTCTCCAATAGCATAGCTACTATCCTAGTTCATAACCTTATCACTTTTTACCTGGTCAATTAAAAGAGCTTCCTGGGGTGGCCAAGTAGCACAGTGAGTAATAGCACCTGCCCCAGAGTCGGGATGACCTGGGATCAAATTCTGGCTCAGACACTTAGCACCCACCCAGAAACACCTGGCCCTGTAACCTTGAGCAAGTTACTTAACCCCAATTGCTTTAAAAAATAATAATAAAAAATAAAAGAGCTTCCTAATTAGTCTCCTTGATTCTAATTCATCACCTCTTTAGTGAATACTACACAGTAGCTGACAAAATAACTTTCTAAAGGTACAAGTATAACCATATCACTCCTTTGCTCTAATAACTTTAGTGATTCCCTGTTGTTTATAAGATACAATATAAACCTATTACCCTACCATTTCAGGCCCTTCCAATCTGGTTCCAACTTACCTTTTCAGACTTGATTCACATTTTTCTCTTTCACACACTCTACATTCCAGCCATACTGGCCTACCTCCTGAAAACAACTCAGAATACCAGTCTCAATCTTTATGCCATCTCACTAGCCATCTCCTTTGTCTGGAATGTACTTTTGCTTCTTCACTTTCACTTTTCAGAAACCCATCTACAAGGCTTGACTCAGTTTATTACCACCAGAATGACTTTCTTGATCTCTGAGTTGGTAATGCTCTCTCCCTCTTTAATTTATCTTGTATTATATCTATTGTTTATATCAGTTAATCAATCAAGCATTTATAAAGCACCTACTAGGTGCTAGGCACCGTGTCATGTATTGGGGATACAAAGGTAAAACAAAGAGCTTACATTCTATTAAGGGAAATACATATACATATACACATATCATATGAAAATATATACAAAATAAATACAAAATGATTGGTGGAGAGAGGAATAAGTAATGACCTCATTTAGGAAATGGTGCTGGGACTGAGTTCTGAAGGAAGCTAGAGATTCTAAGAGGTGGGCGGGGGGGGAGTGAAGAGGAAGTGCCTTCAAGCATGGGGACTGTGCTAAGTCCTGAGAATACAAAAACACCCCCCCCAAAAAAAAAACAGAAACAGTTCCTATTAATAATGATAACTTCAAGTTTATAATCTACTTTCATTACAATAATTATATTATCTCTGTTTTAGAACTGAGGAAACTGAGGCTCAGAAATGTTAAATTACTTTCTTGGAGTCATATTGCTTATGAGTCAGAAAAACTGGGCTCAAGCCAAACTTGAATCTATGTCTCTTGATTTCTAGTTGAATGTCAAAGATTAAAACACCCATTGCTACAAAACAACTCATATTAACATTTGATCACAGAACCATTATTCACATTGTATAGAGCACCTGGGCTCCATGGAATACAGTCTGGGAAATGTGGGACTGTGGTCCCTTCCAATGACCTGTGACTCACGAATCAATAACCTTGATCCTATGGATAACTCTTCTGATTAACTTCAACTCTCCCCCTCCTCTGAGTTGCTTAACTTTATCTTCATCTCCTGATCCTTTATGAGAAATGACAGTAGTCTTCTTCACCAGGTAATTTTATTTGTTACTTTCTTCTCTCTTTTCAATAGAGAGCTCAGATATGCATCCTTGGTTCTTTTTTTTTCCTGTCTAAGTTAACATATGCTGTTAGAGTACATTTTCTCTTTTACTCAAGTTTCTCCATAGATAAGAGGAATTAACAAAAACAGTCTATCTCTGGCTTTAGTGAAAAACACACTTAAAAAAATGACAAGAACAAAAATAACAACAAATACAACACACTTACCAAATGCACTTCTAGCATCTTCCATGGGGCTACAAATTCAGCTCTGTGCCAAGAGTTTAATAATCTTACTGTATTATCCCCTATCCAGGGTTTGCTTTCCTCAACTGTATGCACTCTCACAAACTGAGGAATGAAGACAGCTGTTTTCATTATGGCTTTACCCTAAACAAAACTCCAACTTCTTATTAAGAATGTTTAATAAAATCAACAGGGCGTTAAAAACAGCCAGCAGGGAGCATAGCAAATTAGATGCTTGCCTGGTGCCTCCCTCTGTGTCAACATGCAAATATTCTTCATCTTTATACAGCTTTTCTGAAACATCATAATATTATCCCAAACAGGCAAATCCTCTTTCCTCTCTTTTCCCCAGTATGAGACTAAGTCATCGGGAAGAGCAGAGCAGCACTAATTGATGGAATAAGGTGAAATGAAACTCCCTGCCAAAACCTTCCAGGTTTTGAAGCTAAATGCTTTTTGGATATAGGGAATTTGTGGTAGTGTTTTTTGTCAGGGTATTATTGAAGTGATTAAGACATCCCCATCTTAATATATTAAATTGGAAATGCTCAGCTTCAAGGTTATTATGCACCTGCTGTGGTCCCAAACCCTGGTGGGGTTCAAAAGGAGAAGCTGTTCTTGCTCTCTAGAAACATGTACAGGAAGTTCAATTTTAGACCCTATTTAGTTCTCAGGGGAACCTGTACTAGATTTAGTGTGAGATGCTGACTTTAGATTAAATGAGTGAGGAGAAATATGCTCCGGGTTCATGGTATTTAAGAAAAATCTGAATACTACTAACTTTGCCTCCATTTAATAGCAAATGGTGAATTAGCTGAAACAAAGATGGTAAAAGAAACCATAACAAATAACAAAGGGGAAAAGCTCATGTACAAGAATTGTAGACAGTCAGCAGCTGGTCTGGGCATAACTAAATTCTAGGTAAAAAATTAGTAAAAACAGCTGTATGACCCTACATAATCGACTAGACAGTTTTAAATGTACTTTAAAAAATAGAAATATAGACGTATTTTATAAAATGAAGGAAGTATCTCCACAGTGGTAGTTTCCAAAGTGAGAAGTGGTCTGACCTCAAAGAGTATTTGATCAGCCAATCAGAGAACAGAAAGGTGGGTTACGTCCAATCCTGGATTTGCCCCAACACAAACATAACACCTCCTTCCATTCTTGTCCTGGGATTGGTTCCTCGGGTTCATTATAACATAGGTGTGACCCAGGAACCCAGCACAGCTATAGTCCAAATTCTCTGGGTGATACATCTTTTTCAGTTATGATAGTATTTAAACCAAATATTAAACCAAAATTAAAGTGATTTTAGAGCCAGTCAGATCTTCAAATCACTATATCACAAAATGTTAAAAACCAAGTTTTAAAATATGACACAAGTTCAATCACATTACTCTTACTAAAATATAGCTAATATTATTATTTTGGTGAGAACAAAAAATGTTTTCAACTATCAATCAATAAAATATTACTTTAAATATCATTTCATCTTTATTTCATCCTTTTAGTTTCTATGTTTCTGCGTATTTTATAAAATACTGTAGCATATGCATATAATTCTAAAATGAGTAAACAGACATATTTGGAGTGTATGTTCAAAATCTTTTACTGATAAGGTACATGGTCAAAAAAGTTTGTAAATCAGGAGGAGGAGAAGGAGGGGGAGAAAATTTGAAACTCAAGGGATTTGAGTTTTATAAGGGATTGTGGAACCGAATGTTGTAAACTAAAAGTAAATTAATAAATTAATTTTTGAAAGTTTGTTAATCACTATTTTAGAGAGTGGAAGTATTACCATAGAACCTACTCAGAGACCAGAGGTTCTTGGTCATTTTTTTTTGTCATGGCCACCTTGGGCAGTCTGGTGAAGCCTATGGAGCCCTTTTCAGAACAATGTTTTTAAATTCATAAAACAAAACAATAGGAAAGCAAAGAGAACCATTTAAATTGAAATACAATTATCAAGAAGAAAAATTTAAGTTCATGGAAACTAGATTAAGAACCTCATCCACAAATCCTCTTCAGCTTTGTTCTACCAAACAAAGGTTGTTTTTTATTTTTATTTTTTGCTTTTTTTGGAAGGCAATTGGAGTTAAGTGTCTTGCCCAAGGTCACATGGCTAGAAGGTTGGTTTTTTTTAACTCTTCTAATAAGTAAGTCTTTAAAATTAAAATTACCTTATCATTCTATATATCTGCTGACAATCAAGTGATGCAGAGAAACCAGACTCTAGCCATTCATTTATTAAACCAAGGAAAGTCAGACAGAAAGGACATCTTTTTACTACCAACAGCATCATTCCTTGTTACTGGGCTTTGGGCGGCCACTGCCCTGTCCTGCAGACCACAACTAGGAAGTGCCCTCTTCAGGCATGTTGGCAATGCATCATTCTTGCTCTGTCTGCTGATTAAACTTCCACTATAATAATTCAGCTCTGTCAAATTGCGGTGGGTTTTGTGGTATCAGAAAAGAATCACCATCTTCAACCATTTGCTGTTAAGTGGCTTCACTGTTTTCAGAATTACTCTGTGGAACCACATGCATGCAACTGCTATTGAAGAGCATGAACATAATACTTCTTTCTAGAGTTTCATTCACTTCCTCCCTTTTTCCTCATCCAACCTTCTCCCCAAGCCTTTCTGTCTAATGAACTCTGTGCTAAATAATCAAAGGATGGCTACTTCTTTAAACAACATGCTTTTAAAAAAAAAAAGGAAGCATAGGGGCAGCTAGGTGGTGCAGTGAATAGAGCACTGGCCCTGGAATCAGGAGGACCTGAGTTTAAATCTGGTCTCAGACACTTGACAAACTTACTGGCAGTGTGGCTTTGGGCAAGTCACTTAACCCCAACTACCCTCCAAAAAGCAAAAAAATAAAGGAAGCAGAAGAGAGTGCAGGAAATATATGAATGTCTGCTATTTAATTTTTTAAAGGTAATCCTCAAACTCCTTAGAGGAAAATAATCTGGAATCTTAGTACTCTGCTTGGAAAGGTTGCTGACCCTGAAAGGGATAATTATAAGAGCATAGAATTTTAGAGTTAGAAGAATATCTTAGAGATCATCTAATCCAACATCTCTATTTTACAGAGGAGAAAACTGAGGCCTAGAGTGGTGAAGCTATTTATCAAAGGTCAAAGGGCAGGTTATAAGTAAAGGTGGCAGAAGTAGAGCCCAGATTGTGTGATTGATACCAATGAACAGCTGAAAGGCAGAATTTTAAAATCTTTACATTTCATTGCCTTGAACACTTAGATATTTCAATAGATTTGTGCTGACTAATGTAAGCTGTCCATCTTTACTCATTCTCTGCAGTTCCTGCCCAAGTCCTTCTATGTGTCTTCCAGGGGTAGGGCAGAGCAGCAGGAAGGACAGTGAAAGGTCAACCTCAAAAGTATTACAGTCCTTCCTCTAAATTTCTTATCCCTGGCTCTGGTCTGTCTTCTCAGACTTCTTTCCCATTACTCCTCTTCACATACTTAGTGTCCCAGTCAAACTGATCCACTTGCCTTTTTCTGTGTGTGACATTCTGTGCCCCCTTCTCTATGCCTCTGCATGGTTGGCCTCTTCTCACCTCTGTCTTGTCAAATCCCTAGTTCCATTGAAGGCTAGGCTCAAGTGCCAATTCCCGCCCAACCCCCAGTATTTGGCACCTGTCACCCAGAAATTATTTTGTGTTTCTTTTCTATATATCTTGCATTTACTTATCTCTGTATGTGTAGTTTTCTCTCAGTAGAAGGTAAACTCCTTGAAGGCAGGGACTTGTATCCCTAGCACTTGGCACAGTGCATAGCAGATAGTAGGTGCTTCATAAATGTTAACTGATCAACTGATTTTTGTCTTTGTATGCCCAGAACTTCACACGATGCCTGATACATGGTAGGCACTTAATAAATACTTATTAAATTCATGGATATCTGTTGGGCAGGTAAGCTTTCCATCTATCATCCCCTGTTCTCACTAAATGATAAGCTCACTTCCTTTTCCAGCTATGCATTCCCCTGAGGACACCCTTTTGTGATACAATCTTCATTGGGAATATGTAGCAGCTTCCTCATGCCCAGTGAGATCCTCTCCACCGCCCCCAGTATGACCTGAAGCCTCAATTCTTTGGAGTATTTTATGATTCACAACTATATAGCATTACTAAAAGAATATTGATTTATAAAAGCTGGACCCTTGTTTCAGAAAGATGCTTGGAGTTCTTAAAAGTCCCATCTAATTTCCCTGTAGCTTTCTCTTACCTCCCTGTTAATTCTACACCCTGTTTACTGCCCATCCTTAATGTCTGTTCAAGATAACTGTGTACCAGTGGACTTAGATTATGGGTCACCCACCTTACTGTACATCAAGGTATATTGCCTTAAATTATCATCATCACCATTGCCACCATCTTTAATGTAATTGATAGAATGCTTTAAAATGAAAACTTTATGTGTTTTATCTTATTTGAGTCTCACAATGATGCTGTGAGGTCAGATACATCTAAAATAAGAGAATTGGACCACATGATCTCTAATGTTCAGTCCAACTCTAATAGTTTGTGATTCTGTAATTTTGGCATTCATACCCACCAAAAGAAGTCCATCTGTTGGCTCTCTTTGTACTTCATGTACTTAGTACTTCAAGATTCATCTTCCTGAGTTCAAATCTGGCCTCGGACACTTGTTAGCTGTGTGACCCTGGGCAAGTTACTTAACCCTGTTTGCCTCAGCTTCCTCACATATAAAATGAACTGGGGCAGGAAATCCATCATCTTTGTCAAGAAAATCCCAAATGGGGTCACTCATAGTCAGACACAACTGAAAAATGACCAAATAACAATTGTACTTCATACCTTCAATATTACTTGTTGAGTCTTTCTTTGCTCTGAACACAGCAGGTTCCCAATTAATGTTTGATGCAGAAGTTTCTTGGTTCCATAAAACCTCCCTGTTCCCTAATATCCCATCCCCTTTCTTCCACTATGATTTATTATATGACTTATTTCAACAGCCCACAACCACCATTACCAATGGTCTCTCAGTAGAAGGGACAATTAAATTCACTTCTCTTGGTAGCTAAGTACCCTGTCCAAAAAGGGAACATAAAAAAGAAAGTCTTTGAAAAAGCTGAAATAGGCAGCTGGTATCATAGAGCATAATTCTTCATCAACAGGGGGATATATAAGGTGACTGAACAGGTTTTTGCATCATCAGTTAATATTGAATAAGATGTATTCATATTCAGTTTGCACACTGGAACTTCTGCCAAAAGGACTGTTAGCATGTGATCTGATTATTACCAGAGAGAGACTCACAGATCCCTTGCCCTTCAATATTTACAAGCTTCTGCCTCCTAGCTCCATATACCTGGTTTGAACTTGTCTGAGAAGTGGGTTGCTCCAATGGTATGTGCTTCAAGAGATAATCATTGTATTTTTGGAAAACATTGATAAAGGTCAGGTGCATATAAAGCATGACTCCACAAGGGAAAGCTTGCACTTTGTTATTTATAAAAGTTATGTTATAGTATTTATACAAGGTTCACTATGTCTATACACAATCAATTAAAAAGCATTTATGAAATGTTAACTGTGTGTCAGACACCTGGGGATACAAAGATATTCAGAAAAAAAGACGGGTTATACATGGAGCAAAAGTAAAAATTGTGTTCAATAATATGTTTTACTGATATCCGCAAAATGTCAGGATAACCCAAGAAAGGTCCCTAGCAGATTGGGAGGAACCGCTGTGGTTTATGGGAGTGCATGGAAAACATTCCATGCGTAGGTACAGACAGGCTGTCTCCCACACTGTAAAAGGGAATATCCACATTAGTGAGATCACAGGTCCACTGCTATGCTAGCTACTGAAGTAGCTGAGGGCTCAATAGAACAATATACAGGCTAATGTTTGCTTTTGTTTAAGGCATCCATGGACAGACTGGAATTTCACTATATAGCACTACTGATATAAAAATGATACTTGTCCCCTGAATAACAAGTCAATGCTTCTTGCAATCATGGATTTGTGGTGGTTTTTTAATTAATTTTAATATGATAGCTTTTATTTTCTGGAAGCTGAACAGAATCATAGGATTATAAATATAGAACAAGAAGGGATCTTGGTGGTCATCTAATCCAATGTCTTCATTTTACAAAAGAGGAAACTGAGTCTCAGAGAGGTTAAGTGATTTGCTCAAGGTCACACAGACAGTAAACAGTAGAATGGAAATTCAAACCCAGATCCTTTAACTGCTAAACCACTGTTCTTTCCACTTCACTGAATGTACCACACAATAGAAAATAAAATTATGGAGTGTTTATGTTAATTAGTTTGTGACTACACATGAGTTCCACTTTCATATTCCCCCATGCAGCATTGCCTTCATCATCAACTATGCCTGGCTCTGTGCCTGGTCCTGTACTAGTTCTACAATCCTTTGCTTCTCTAGAAAGCACACTTCTCCAGGGATTTGTACATAACTTTCTGTCATGGTCTATAACTGTATTAATCCAATGCCCTGTTTCTTCCAGCTTCAAATACCTTCCCTGCTTAGGAGTTGGTGAGGAAAGCGGAGCTTCTGCTATTTATGGTGTCAAAGAAGGTCTGTTTACCCTATTAACAAAATCAACACAGTTGTTACTGCATGGCACCCTCAATGAAGTCCCTGGCTCATTATAGGACCCTGGTTGAGAAATAATGCTTAAGGAAAACAGCTCTGGGATAGAACAGGACCTACAGCAATAATCACATTTTTAATGAAGTTTCCTAACACTCTGTGTAGTCACAGAGTGTTAGGAAACTTTCTTTTTCTGTCTTCCTTCCTCCCTCTCAGCCTTCCTCCATCTATCTCTCCCCTCCTTCCCTCCTTCCCTTCCTTCCTTCCTTCCTTCCTTCCTTCCTTCCTTCCTTCCTTCCTTCCTTCCTTCCTCCCTCCCTCCCTCCCTTCTTATTAGACAGTACAGTCAAGTAGAATGCCCAGGAAGTTCAACAATAGTCTAAATGCTAAATGTTTCAGAAAATTCACTCCGTCTCCACAAGTGACTTTAGTTGGGACAGGAAGCTTTTTGTGCCTTAGTTATTCCCCTCTCACATCGCATCACCAATCTATGACTGCAATCTGATCTTACTGATACAGAGGTAGAAGAGTGCTGTATACTTTGAGTCAGGAAGACAAATTCAGATCTTTCTTCAGACATTTACTAAGTGTGTGACCCTAGATAAGTCACTTTATCTTTGTCTTACTCAGTTTTCTCATCTAGACATAATAAAATGGGGAAAATAATAGTGTCTACACCACAGTTTTGTTGTGAAGATGCAGTTAAGTACCATCTATATAATACTTTACAAACCTTAAATGCTATCTCAATGCTAGTTATTATTACTATGTGTCGGAACCAGTAAGCATGAACATAAAGCACTTTGCAGATGTGAAACACTATACCATGGACTAGATCACTGTAGTTAAACAAGACATTGGTTATTTTCACAATAATATTCATCTTTCCAATAGAAGAAAGGTCCCTCACTCAATCTGCTTATATGTTGACCATACTGTAAGATTTTTAAAACTTAAGCATTTCTGAGAGGTTTGGGGAGGTGCTTGTGAAAATGAGAAATCATCTTCCCATGTCATATGTGAAGCTGGGTAGTGCAGTGTATACAGGGTCCAGTCTGGAGTCAGGAAGACCTGAGTTCAAATCTGGCTTCAGATACCTGTTAGCAGTGTAATCCTGGGCAAGTCATTAAAACCTCTGTTTGCCTCCATTTTTTTTTATCTCTAAAATGGGTATAATAATATCCCTGGGGTGGTTGTGAAGATCAAATGAGATAATAATCGTAAAGTTCTTAGCACAGTACTTGACACATAAGTGGTATATAAATGTTAACTATAATGATGATAATAATTAATAGCAATCATCATCATCATCATCATATGGTCCCATATCACAAGACAGCAAAATAACGGGGCAAATACTGATTCTCTTTTTAACAGGGGTGGGGAGGACTTCAAGGAAAAGAGCAAAATATGCTCCAGACTGAAGTGACTGAGGCCAGGGGAAATTCAGTGTAGATAGTGATCGTACCAGCATGACAACTACCACTGATACAAGACGCCGATTATTTTCAGATCAGGAACTAAGTAATCTGTTCCAGCCCGATTTAGATCCTGTGGTAGTCCCGGGAATGAACTGAAGGACACAAAAAACTGATTGCTCATCTGTGCACTTGTTATCAGCATCTGACAGTTTTCAAGGGAGGGTTTAGATTTAATTGGCTGCATTCAATGAGGAAAAGCATATTTTTAAAATCTTCAAGGAATTTAAAGAGGTGATCCTTAAATTACCCTTCAATGGGCTATGCTTACTTTCTTTGGCTTAACATATTGCTATCCCTACACAAAAGGGGGACTCTGCTCAAGATGTAAAATCACAAAATAGAAAATGCCTTCTAAAACACAAGAACTATAAGCCATGTTTGCCACGTTTATCCAGAGAACAAATTCTCCCTTAGCAACTGGGCATCCAAGCAACAGACAGATGGAAAGAAAGAACATTAAGCAAGACTTTAAAGGTGAAAAAGTGAAAAGGAGGGGGGTGGGCAACTTTCCTCACTGCCATCTCCTGGCGTACTGGGTAGTCCTTACTTTCATTAAGTCCTCCAGCTTTCCCACTCCCTCTGCCACTACAAAAAGGACTTACTGAGCCCCAGATCCGGTTCATCTCTACCCAAGATAAGCCCTAACAGTCAAGTAAACAGAGAAAAAAGGACCTTAGACTTGAGACATTGATAGGAAAGGCTAATAAAGTTCAAGAGGAAAAGAAAAAAAAAGATTTTCCAGAACTAACCCCTTAATGATAATCCTCAAGATCCTATATCAGACAAATATTTACTGACTCAAAAGAGGAAACTCAATAACCTCTCCATGAAATACACCAGCCTCCTCTTGGTTTGGAAATATGAATTCTTAGCCACTATTGGCTGATTTCCCAATGTAAGCTATAAAACCACTATTCCCAGATAGTTTTTATTGGTATTAGGTGTCAATGAAGTCCACCATTAGAATCTCAAGTTAAGGCATTTGACATTATATTTATTCTAGGAAATTTCGGGGGGGGGGAGAGGAAGCCATGATATGAGAATGAAAAATACACCAGCATATTATGGAAAACATTCAAATTTTGTGACATATCTTAGTTTGGGGAAGGAAAATGTCATAAAAAGATCTCCAGAGTTCTACAATTGGAAGAAATAGCACTTAATTCAATGCTAACTGAATTCCTGTAATGTAACCAACACATTGTAGTCTTGGTATAAGAGAAAATGAAGTTATGTCTCAAAAGGACAAACTGAGGAAGAGTATACATTAAACCAACTAAAATATTCTACAGCTAGCTGGAATTTTTGTTTTCTTTTCTTTAGTTCGGTTTAGGGGGTATGAATATGGCCTCAATCCCATTCCTACCAGGTCTTTGTCTAATAGGACTATGGCTAGAGACACTGTTTTAAGACAGGGTAGATAGTGAAGATTCTTATTAGTCTAAACAGTTCAAGTTTTCTATCTTTTCCTTACTGACAACTGGCAAACTGAGGACCAGTGGGAAGTGCCAGAAAATGGTTTTATACTATCCTCAATGTGAGATGTCAATAAAATCACAAAGGGCTTTCAGGGACCAGAACATGACAGCCAGGAAATCTTAGGAACTTTGATTCCTAAGAGAAAAGATGCTGTTAAGTCACCACGAGTGCCTTACATCATACAAACTGTTATCTGCTGACACTGATTATCTGTGTATTTCACACCAGATATTCTTTTTGACATACTGTAACTAACAACATGTGTGGAGGTTCCCTCAAATTACTTTCTCTATTGCTCATTATAATCTGAAGCGATTTATAACGTTCCTGCAAATCACACTGGACAGATTATTTTCTTTAATTTCAGCCAGCAGCTGTTGATGTAGACTAATAAATAACCACAGCAGAACCCCCACTGAATCTTCAGAAAAGGCTGTAAATATATTTAACAACTTGCAGCATAAACACATCTCTAGCTCTCACCTTTTGGAAAACCACATTGATCATGAACAAATTTCAAAAGAAGAAAAGTTCTAAAGCACATGTTTGCGATGCCTTTTCTTTCCAGAAGAAAATATGTGTCCCAATGCTTCCTACTCCCTACCCTTACCTCTGACCATTAGCAACTGTAGACATCTTCAAATACTATCAACTTTTCAAATAGTATTATCTTGCCTTTAACTTTATTTCATGTTCATTTAATTTTAGATGCAAATCCACTCTGCCTTGGAGAGTATACAAAGATTTATTAAGCACAACCATTCTCCCTCCGTGTAATTTACCAGTTTCTGAGGCAATTTGAATCTTCTAATATTACAATTTATTTTATTTTTAACAAAAGTTGTATAGCAGGGAAAATGAAAAAAGACTCATTCATGAGGTGTTAAGAGGCTGACATTCTCACAACAATCTCCAATCAGTGCCTTGCTTGATAATTCATTGGCTTGGTTATTTGCTTTCCTTACAGGAAGGCTCTACAGTTACACACTAGGACCTTCCTCTCTGATTCCTAACCCTCACCTAATTTGTTTTACACTCCCTGAGAGGTTTGAACACCATTCCCTCCCACCCCCAACTCCCCCAAGAGGTCCCAGGTGACCTACCCATGGTTGCCAAGTGCTTAGTCTGCCTACAGCTACCCTAGAGTACAGCCAATTGGCAACATGCCAAGAGGTTTCAATGCCTGCTGAGGAGCCCCTGTCATACTTCCTCTTTTTCAACCAGTTCTTACAGTACAGATCGTGTTTTTTCTTTTCTTTTTAAGAAGAATTTTGTTCACATAGTAAAATTCCTATCCAGGTTATATATTTAATTCAGTATGCAATTGAGCAAATATGCAAATATTGAGTTTTATAATCGTTTCAAAAGTTTCTGATGATTTTTCCCTTAAATCAAGAAACAATCACCATAATACTTATATCCTCTATTCTACCAACTGCATACTATTTAAAAAAACCCAAAAGGACACAATCACAAGCTGCAAAAATGAGGAGTAAAGAAACTGGCTAAGAAATATTTTAAATTAAATTATCTTTATGGAAGTGAAAAGGGGGCAGGAAGCAGTTCAGGCTTATTAAGTCTCTCTTAAGGCAAACACAAAAACCCCTAATAAAGGATACAAAATCCAAAAGACCTCCCCTATGTTTTTCCTGTTGCCAAAATGAAATGTTAGTCTGTTAAATTTCTGATTCCCACCTATCCCTTTGGAATAGCTCTATTTCTATGCAGATAAAACAAAATAAAATTAAACCTCTTTCAGTGACCAAAAAAATTACCATAATGCATTTCTCTTCCAGAAAATTAGTCTTCCAACCAACATATAGACATTGGGTCAATTAAATGGTCCATTAAGATGATCTCCTGAATGCCTCTGCAAATGTCCAGGACAAAGTTTGTCTGACACAAAGGTATAAAAATGATTTCATGAAAAGATCTCATTACTTTGGCTAACACGAACAATGCTAAACCAAAAAAAAACATATACACAATCTGGAGAAGAGCACACTTTTTAAAAAGCCACTTATCTTTCTTGCTACAGTTTTGTTTCTTTTCTTTTTTTCTTTTTTTTTTAAAGAAAAAGTCAGAGGTCAATTGAATTCTCCACTCGAAACAACCTTGGTGCAATACCACAGGCATCGTCTCTTTCCTGGGGGACAAATAGGAAAAAAGAAGATCAATCCTCATCACCACCTTAAATCCCCAAACTCAGGGTTAACGTAGGCCAGGATGACTTTATTAAGTAGATGTGCCCTTAGAGTAAAGCCGTTAGCATTAGCACTAACTGTGGCCAAACTTCCCAGGAGAAGAGCTAGATCTTCACAGCAACAGTCACGTAGCAACAGAAGCAAATATCTTGAAATGACGGACTGAAATGTACTGAGTCAGGAAAACCAGATAAGCCATGGTTGATGACTCCTCGCCCTTCCACACTCACACTAACCCATCTATGCTCTCCCTCATGCATCCTACCGTAACTCTGAAAAAGTACGTGGCTACATTTGGTAAGGTTATCTACCTGTGGCAGAATGCATGGATAAGATGGTTAATGGAGGCTTGAATGAGTTTTGGAAGCGAAACTCCCTTTTCCCCCTACCCCCTGCCTCCTAATAGGCCCCCTGAAGGAAGCAACTGTCCTACTGTTCCAGGGACTGAATTACATTGACTACAAGAAGGTATGGGAGATGGAAGTGTCAGCAGCTTTGTCTCATTAATTCTGCCACTGTCATTCTGCCTATGAAAGTGGCAAGGAAAGCAGGTGATTTATTTCACTAAGGCTTTGTCTGTATAGGAAAATACACACATATGAGAAAACTTCTTCTCAATTCTAAGTTTTCTCTCTTCTTCAAATTCAGGTTGTAGAAGTCCTTAAGTGTCATGTTAAGGAGTTTGTGCTTAACTTGTGAGCAAAGGAGACCCACTGAAGATTTTGGAGGAGGAAAATAATGGGGTAATCTTCAGTTGCATTATGAGGAGAAAAAGGTCTGCCGTGCTCAGACCGCAGTTAGACTGATACTCTATTCAATGGTGGGCACCACATCTTGTGAAGGACATAGATTTACTGGAGAGTGTCCAGAAAGGAGTACAGTCAGGATACAGAAGGGCCTTGAGATTAGGTTATATGAGAGCTGCCCAAAGGAATTACAGATGCTAGAAGAGAAGACCTGAGGAAAGAGGATAGTTGCTTTCAAGTATTTGAAGGGCTGTGATGCAGCAAAGGAGCCAGATGTGTTTTGCTTGTCTTCAGAGGACAGAACTAAGAGCAGCAGAGAGAAGTTACTGGAAGGTAGATTCAGGGTCCATATAAGGAAAAACATTCTTACAATGGAAGTTATTCTAAATGGAATGGGCTGCTTTAGGAGGTTGTGGGATCCCCCTTAATATATGACTTCTATACAAACTTGAAAGACTACTTATAGAGTGTGCTATAAAGCAGTTTCTTATTCTTATTCTTACTCTATGGCCTCTGAGTACCTTCTGACTGAAATTCTCACAAAATTACCACCTTGTGAAATATGGATTTTATTATCCACATTTTATAAATGAGTTAACTGAGGCCCAGACAGGTTCAATTACTTGGCCAAATAGCTAGGAAGAATCAGGATCGGGATTCCAACCCAAATCTCCTTACTTGATGACTAACCCTTCTTCCACCATATAATGCCAATTGAGGAAATAATCCATTTTCCCAAACAGAGACAAAAACTAGGTGCCATATAAAGTTCTTGCTAGATTTTGCAGTGCAAAACTATGATGGTGGAGAACCAGAGTTATTTGCAACTGGTTTCAATTCCATAATATCAATCCCAATCCTTCAAACTCCTCTCAATCCCCCCTTTCCTTATTTTTTAAGGGAAAATGTTCATATTAAGGTGTTTGTTTTTTTTTTTTTACCAAGCAATGAACACACAGGGATAAGAAAGAAATCTAAACATCAGAGAAGTGTACTACCATCTTTTCCATGTTAATTTAAAGAAAGTGTGAGATGACTTATTTTAGATGTTCTGTAAGTCAGAGAAAGGAAGAAAATGCAACACAAACAGCTAGATACACAATAGCACCCTGCATGAGTGGAAGGGAAATTGTAGGCCAGTGAATTATAGTACTATTAGGTAAATAGCACTATAATAATCTTTCCAAACTTAAAACAAAAAGAAAAACCAGAATACCTTTGTTCAAACCAAACTGACCTACTCATTATTCTCCCGTTCCTATCTCCAAGTTTTGTGCCTGCTCATAGAATGCCTTTTTCCCCCTTTTTGTCAGATAAGAAGAAAGCCTTTATCTGTCATTAAAGGTCCAAAAGCCCCTCTCCCATGGAGTCTTCTCTGACTATACCTATCCAAAGGGATAATTTTCTCCTGAGGACTAAAGCATTAATTTAGTTCTTTTTGACGAGCTAATTGAGGGGCATACAATACAAAACATAGTTTCTCCTCTTAGAAGTGGCCAATCTAGTAGGGTAGATAAGACATGTAAATCCTCATAGAATGAAGTAGGATGTGTTAAGTCATAAGAAAGTTATGAAGTCCTCAGGCAGTATGTGTGTATTTACATATATACACATATACACACGTATGGATACGTGTATATATGTATACCTCTGTGTAAACATGTATATAAACATACACATGTTGTTGTTCAGTCCTGTCCAACTCTGTGACCATTTGGGGGGTTTTCTTGGCAAAGATATCAGAGAGGTTTGCCACTTCCCTCTTCAGCTCATTGTATAGATGAGGAAACTGAGGCAAACAGGGTTAAATGATGTGCCCAGAGTCACACAGTTAGTAAGTGTCTGAGGCCAGATTTTAACTCAGGAAGACGAGTCTTCCTGACTCCAAGTCTGACAATCTACTGCTCCACCTCTCTCTCTCTCTCTCTCTCTCTCTCTCTCTCTCTCTCTCTCTCTCTCTCTCTCTCTCTCTCTCTCTCTCTCTCTCTGTTTCTGTCTCACTCCTATATATGCATATATATAAATATCGCACACACACACTTTCATCACTCATCCCTAATTCTTCCCCCTCTTTTTAAAGAAGCCAATTTATAAATAACAAAAAGGACTGAGAAAAAAGCCCACTTTTCCTTCTCTGTCTCTGGTGACATTCTCAAAAAGAAAATTCTCCAAGTCCTCCCCAGTAGATGTTTCTTCCTGCTGCCCTCATATTCCTTGGTTGACAAAAAACAGCTATACAAGGCTGGGATGAAAACATGGAAAATTGTAAAATTAAAGAACAGACAGATTTGTTGTTGTTATTGTTGTTCAGAAAAGGAATTAAAAAGCTATGAAGTTGGATGTTGCAGGAGCCTCAATTCCCCCATGGCGTGTTTCCCAAACTGCAAGAGCATACATGCAAGTCTTCTCACTCATTTAGGGTGAAAAAAATCAAAAGCATCCTGTACACACTAAAAAAAAAGGTTTCTGTTTACAGGTTGATTTAAATAAGGGTTTCATTAAAAATTTAACAAGCTTTCTGAAAATAAAATTTGACACATGTGGTGCATCACCATGGAGCCTAAACACCAAACATATCCAGGCTGTGCATTTAGTTAATTACCCACTAATTTTAAAAGTGTTGATACATTCAAGGAGATGCTAAATTCTTTAATGGAAATTATAAGGTAGGTACAGATGAAAACTACCCCCTAAAAATGGCCTCTGAAATCTAAAGAATAGTTCTTAGAGGAATTAGTAAAAGATTGCAAAATTCATTGGGGAACCATCAGGTATTTTGGTGGTAGAAACTGGAGGAATTTGACAAGATCCACGCATCCACGGGAAACATAAGAAAGACAACAGTGCAGGGAGCTAGCTCTAAGAAACATTTGAAAATTATTCCAGAGAATTTAACAGAAATGCAAACACAACAGCTCAGGCTTAGTGCTTCATTGAAAAAAAATGTATTTAGAAATAATACTTCACATTAGTGTATTTCATACACTTTTCACAGCATCATCCCATTTCATCTCTTGTCATTTAAGAGAAATGTGAAAGCCTCAGGGGTTTGCAGCAGCTTGATCACAGGTAAATCATTTGCAAGTAAGAGAGTTGGTAGCCCTTTCAATACCGGAGAATCTGGATATTTGAGCTAATAAAAATAGATATAATTTACATAGAGCTACTATGTGTCAGGCATTTGCTAAGCATTTTATAAATATTATCTCATTTGATCCTCACAACAACCCTGGAAGATAGATGCTATTATTATACCCATTTTACAGGTAGAAGGTACCTATTAGCTCACTGAGTCAAGAAAGCATCTCTCCCCCACTCAACCAAACCATTAAACTTTGATCAACTGTTTCTATCATAATTTTATGCAATCCCTCTCACACAGAACTGAAACTTCCCATATTCCTCCTTATGGCCAAAACTGCAGTGCACCCAGTAATGGGCACATGGAATTTTTATAAAAACTCATACTCAAATTCAACAGCTACTTACTGAGCACTACCATATTTAAAGTCTATAGGGTGCATAAAAAAATATGAAAGGTACATAAATGAGTTTTCTATTAGTTGCAAAGCCTAAATTTATAGCTCCAACCTTCTTTACCTCAAATTTCTTCACATGGACATGCTCTCCAGTAATCCAATTTACTGATTTCAGTTTCACCTCATTTCCCTTTTCCTTTTTCCCCTTTGGTAGAAATGCTAAAAGAGAGTCAAACAGTCAATTGTTGGACAGCAGCAGAGACACAGAGGTGAATCATCAAGCTCTGAATAATGGAGTAGTGATTCTATCAGAGACAAAACTGCTACACTGTGCTGATAGACAGGGAAAGCAATCATAGTCAGAGGGTTCTGACTCATTCCTAAAGGTAGAGAATGAATAATATAACCATACAGTTATCTATGATTCTGAAGAAATGAATGACTGAATGAGGTCTACTTTATTCTACAGTTTGACCTTTCACATTCATCAGATCAAGAATGTTGTTGCTTAAAAAAAACTTTAGAATAGCATTCTGACCTCTCTATTTTACACAGGAAATCTGGAGTGGTTCATGTTGAGGTTGACAGAGGTAATAAAAGGGGCAGAACCAGGACTTCAGAACATAGGTCACCTTATTTCTGAACTGAATTCTTCCTGTTACATCATGCCAACTCCTTTCTGATATTTTTCCCACCATAATTTCTAAAGAGTTGACTCATTTTGAACAAAATTTTTACACTAATGAGAGGTATCAAAAGATACTTTAATTTCAATTTCTGGTTCAGGTCATCAACTGGAATGAAGTAGGTAATAAAACTTTTCTCAAATGGGCATTTCCTCTGTAATTTTTCATGGGTTTTAATCCAATGACAGTATGAAGGTAGAGGTTATCAGAGATACACAATTACTCTTTACAAAACTACTAGTAATTGCTAGCAATGAAAAGTCTCTTCCAACCCAGGGAAGACTTCTACTACTCTATCTGCCCTGTCCTTCCCCCATGCTTGATTATCAGTCAGGCAGGTATTTCTGCAGGTATTTGGACTCAGGAAAACCCAGGAAGGAATCCTGTCTCAGGCATTTATGAGTCTTGTGACCTTAGAAAGTCATTTAGTTTTTTTTTTTTGACCTTCAGCTTCCTTATCTGTCCTATGAAGTAGAGTATGGCTTTTGTTACGGGGTTATTGTGAAGAAAGCACTTTGCATAAATGTTAAAACACTGTGTAAATGCATTACTGATATTTAATTATTCTTTTTAACTATACATACATGTAAGCCTTGGTTGATGTGGTTAGTTTTGCTGAATTTTTTTTCCCTTTAAAATTCTTTGTTGTAAAAGCTCTATGGAAGTGTGTTGGGTGGGGAGGGTTATATTGGAAAATGTAGGTGATGTAAAAACAAAAAACATCAATAAAAACTTGCTCTGTTATCACCAGAAAGGCAGTGGTTTGTTCACTACATAATAATACCTTGAAATCAATTGAAGAATATAAAAAAGTAGATAAAATACTTTTTAAACATGCTCCTAAATGTTCATCTCCATTTTTTTTCATTAAAGTGGATTGATTCATTAAAAACCCCTGACTCCTCTATTCCATTCCCTCCTCCAACACACATGTACATGTATACACATACACACTCACATATATCCTCACCACCAAATTATTCCTCAGAAAATCTTATTACTAATAGGAAGTTTCTGCATATAACACTTTCTAATGGTGCCCTTGTATAGAATACAGACTCAAGATATGTAGATATTTCTCTTCATAACTATACAGCCCAAAGCATTCATAACTTGGCTAAATCTATTTAGGATAAATGAATTTAGATCACCAAAGGTTAGTCGCTGGCAAGCCTTTTTTTTACAATCATTAGATTGTTAGCAATAGGCTCAATCATTTTAGTTCAGCTTACCTTATCTTGAGTTGCTGGAGATTCAGGGCATGCATTAAACCTGATCTGTGTTAAACCACAACTTATTGGAAGATTCTAGGATGAAGAAAACGGCTCTTCCCACCACCTTTGGAAGTTATGGATGATTATTTTTAAGTAAACAGACTAATTTCACAAGTTGGAAAAAAACAAGGTCTCATCATCACACCTTGTATCCCCCAAATGATGAAATACAAAAAAACAAAACACTCAATACTGTAATATTCAAATGGTGAAGCCGCAGACTCTAGGCATTTATAACCAAGTAGTTCTGGGGGCCCAATCCCCCAGACCTTGTTCACTGACTCCACTCTTCACTCCTAGGTTCAGACTGTCTAATAACCCAAGGCAAGGCCTGGGTTTAACAATTTTCCAGATTTATTTTTAGTTCTAGGTGCTTATAAATGGGATAGGACCAGGCATGGAGCAAGCATGTGAAGGTTGATGAGTGATATATGTAAGCAAAGGAGGCTCCCAAGAAAAAAAGTAACTTTTCGATACTGGAGCGTTAGGAAGTCAGGCATTTTCTTCAGGACTTGGTTGAAGTCCAAACTCTGTTAAGTCTTCCCTGATGACCCCAACCTGTACTGATCTCTACCAAGTCCTCGAGCAGGGATTGGCAATACCACCCACTTAAGTATTTCTCATATACTGCCTTATTTAGTTAACTTTTCATGCATGTAATTCTTTTTTTTTTCTTCCTGAACCTGACTATAAGTTCCCTGAGGGCAGGGATGAATATATGTTTTATGTTTCACATAGCCTCAGTATAGCATCTTTCACAAAGCAAACTGTCAATAAATGAACAGTCAGGTAGTGGAAAAAGTCTTGGACTTGGAGTCAGGAAGACCTGAATTCAAATCTGGCCTCAGACCCTTACTCGCTATATGACTGGGCAGACTGTCTCAGTTTCCTCATTTGTAAAATGGAGGTAATAATAGCACTTTCTTCCCAGAATTGTCATGAGGGCAAAAGGAGGTGTGCTTGTAAAGCACTTAGCACAGCAGGTAGGATACAGGAGGTGTTTAATAAATGATTGTCAAAAACAAGCAAATAAGTAATTCCTTGCTCATTTATTCTCTCAATCATGCTAGTCAAGACTGTCCCTATAAAAAATAGCACTTTAGACAAAAAGCAGAAAGGATCCTTCTTCTGACAGGAATACAGGGACTGCCATATTAGGCCATATCCACTACCTATCTAAATCTATTATTTAATTTCTTAAAGCCCCTAAAGAACAACTGGGATTAGTGTGTGGTAAGGAGGGTATGTATGATTATCTTTTCTGACTTCAATGTTACATATATGCCTGAATTTCTTAGCCATCTATGATGGTCTACTTTCCACTGAGGCTAGGGATGGGGTATGGGAACTGAGTGATTAAATATACACTAAACAAATCAGGACTCAGCCAGCCAACCAAAGTTGCTCAAGTTCCCTTCCATTCCTTGCTTCTTACTTAGATTGTCCCCGTATCAATCTACCTGAATTGTAAGTGTTGCTAAAACAAGAGTCTCAGGTGCTTCTCACCACACTTTGTTATGGTGTTTTTTTGAGCTTGTTTGTATGACCTATACTAATCAATGATTCCCCAATTCACCTCCTCACAAAGCATTCGAGGTCCATTGACTGTTTTGTCGTTGGTTTTCTTTTCACCACAGAAAGAACTGTGGTGGTGATAATGCTTATAAGGCTGCAACATCAACAAAGAATTGTTAGATATTCTGATTCCCAGTCTGAAGAATGAAAAAGGCAAGCTCTGAGCAAGTATAAGGAATGCTATGGCTGAGATTTATGCATTGGAGAAGGATTGAGCTAGAACAGAAGTATCACGTATGTGACCCTGGAGCCACACGTGGCCCGTGACACTCCCTAGTGAGTCCAGGACCAGATTAAAATGGAATTGGGCAATATTTAGCAAAATAAATAAAAATACAATAAAACATAGATAATATTACATTTTTAAACTAAGTCAATAGGTAGCCCACAGGGAGTCTTAGGTATGGATTAGTGATCCCCATTTCTATTTGAGTTTGACACCACCAGTTCGACTAGACTGCCTCTAAGGTCCTTGTTGACTTCACAAGTTAATGACTCCAGGTATACCATTCTAAGATGCAGGAACAATTGTTCTATGAGAGGATCAAGCAGAGATGGAGACATTCCTCATCCTCTTCATTTACAGTACATGGCGGCAGACCATATCTCAACAGAGTTATATTGATTTTTATATCTTTTTTATTGCTAGGATTTGGGGAGCTCCACAAATTATCCTCCAAGGAGGATGAACTAAAGTCATGATGCCAAAAGCACAGAGAGAAATATTCTCATTCTTCTGACTTAAATATGAACTCCACCATCAGCTTAGTTTGTATTCAATTTCTGCAACTAAAGATTCAAACTCTGCACATCAAAACCATCCTAAAATCTCACCAAACTACCTTAAAAATCATCTGAAGTGTTTCCAAATGAACAGTTTCTTACTAAAGAGATAAACATACCATTTTCATGAAACAAAACATCATCTGGGCATGATAATACTTCAAAATAGAATCCTTTCATCTCTGTGGGATAATTCAACTATTTGTCTATAAAGAACTATAATAATATAATAAAATGTGGTATAATGCATGTGCATGATATACAATTTTAATCACATCAGCAGGCTGCCTACTGTACACATGCATATTCAAACATCTTGCCAATATTTAGAGAAAGAATCTTTATTGATCCAGAGGTTAATTTTTCTCTCTCAGTGTTTTTTTTAATATTCGAAGGGTTGGCAGCTCAATCTCTGTTTCTTGGCATATCCACACTGAATATGAAAAACACACTTCACAAAGCAACTTGATAGATTCCATCATAAAAGCATGTATTATTTACTCGAGTCCCGTGAGCCCCACTCTGCAGCAGTCCAACTTCCGACAGGGCTTCTTAAAAGTACTGTACTGCATCTAGCCTGTCTTTTTGGCCGTCAAACCCTCAATTATGCATTTTATCATTTTCCACATGTGGATGACCTCTTTTAAAATAGAACTGAAATCCCAGGTAGCTGGCAGGCATCATCTCCCATTTGTATCTGGAAATGAAGCCTTCCGAATTTCTTTCTGTGGTCACATTGTTTGGAATGTGCAAGAAATAAATCAGGGAGAGTCTGAAATCTCTCTTGAGTTGTGAGCTCTTACTGAAAGGTCATTGCTGCTGCATACCAGGAATCTTGTCAGAATTGTGTTTCTCTGCAAGGCTATAGAGGATAAGCTCCGGTTGCCACCTGCCACTCTGCCTTCAGTACATTAGGCAGTAAGATTTAGACTAATTTCTTCAATCAGCTATCAATTTTATATTTTATTCTATATCAATATGGTGTACTGGATAGAGAACTGGCCCTCAAGTTAGGACAATATGGCTTCAAATCCTGCCTCTGGAACTGTACTGGCTGTGTGATCCTGGGCAAATCACTTAACCTCTCTGTGCCCACTGCTGAAAAAGGATGAACCTACATAATCTCAATTATACTGACTCATGACTCTGAGCTCTCATAGGAAAGGAGAAAAAGGAAAATAATAGTCTATTGTACATGATTGCTCTAGGAACCCTGAACATCTTAAATCCAAGGTGAAAAGGAGGCCCTTGTAATGGTCAGCACACAGGATAATAGCTTGGGCAGGGATTAGAATTGAACCCTGAACTAAAACAGGGAGAAAAAGTTCTCATGTAATTCTTCTCTGCAAAGATTTCTCTGATTTCTTGCTGGCTGGGACAGATGGGAAGATGGAGAGGGTTAAACAGATAGGTAGGGTCTGAAAGCCTTCAACTGAGTTTGGAAGAAATAGTTCAGGGAGATTTTTTTTTTCAAAATTTTCTAGTTACTCAGGGAGGGGGCGGGGCATGACCTTTACTGAGGCCATATCCATTGAGTCTCACTTAAAGGCTTTGTGAGAATTCTAAACAGTGTGATAGAATCACAATTGTGGCACGTACTCTAGTTTGTTGTGAGTGCTGTCAGTGATGATTCAATTTTATCTTTGGGGTGTCCAACATATGGATACGGGGAGAGAAATGTAGAGCTAGATGCATCTTAGTCTCCGTTCCAATAACCAGGGAGTCTATATCAGGCTATAATGATTTCAATCCCTTTTGCTTAGCTGTCATCCTAACCCAGGAGAGGACAGCGAGGTGGCACCCTGGAGGCAAGAAGACTCCTCTTTCTGAGTTCAGATCTTGCCTTAGACATTTACTAGCTGTGTGACCCTGCACAAGTCACTTAATCTTGCTTGCCTCAGTATCCTCATCTGTAAAATGAGCTCAAGGGGGAAATGGCAAACCATTCCAGTATCTTAGACAAGAAGATCCCAAATGGGGTCATGAGGAGCTAGACATGACCGAACCAAATGAACAACAGTAACAACTGGAGAGATGATTTTGGAAAATCAATCAGTAGTTGACCCAAGCTATAGAAAGACTGCTTTGGTACTTGGGTAAGGGATGGATTGGAGAGAGGTCAGACAATGCCTACCCTCAGAGAGTTTGTATCATAATTGGGGAGAAACAACACCTATACGTATAAGTAAAAAACTGTACACATATATGTTTATACATGTGGATACATAGATATGTGTGCGTGAGCACACGCATGAAAATTTCAGAGGGAAAGCACAGATACAAAATAAGATTTCACTCTGTGAAGAAGACTAAACTCAACACTGGGATACAATGACAGATATGATGTGGAAACCACTCTCATCCATTTACATCTAATGGAGGGTTGTTATGTGTATATTACTCAGATTTCTGAGTATGATAAGAACAAAGAATAGGTCCAAATGAAGCGATCTGAGAAATCTGAGAATAGAGAGATCACTTCTAGCAAGCAAAAGATTTTGTCCTCAGTATCCACCCCTTTTTTATCAGAGTTTTAAAAACTGAAAATAGAACCCAATCCTTGATTTCACTCCCTTTCTTCTCAGCTCCTGCCTCTGCTCTGTCTGCTTCCTCCTATGCATCTTCTGTAATCCCAAACTGTAATGCTGCAGGGTCACCTAATTAACCCTGACGTCTGCCTAAGTTTCCCAAGCAGGCAGAGTAGCTTCAAGGGAGGATCTGTGTGGCCAGATCGAGGCTGGAAGGGAGACAGAACCTTGGGAAAGGTGCTATGTGGCAGGAAACTGCCTACTGTGAGCACTGTATGTAAGTAATAACAGGAATACATAGAGCGCTGTTAAGAGTGACTCTCTTGCAAAGTTTCCTCTATTGAAGGCTTAACTCTTTCTGAGCCATGTCAATGTGAGGTCCATGAGCCCCTTTCCAGAATAAGGTTTTTAAATTCTTGAAATAAAATATAAAGGAATACAAAGAAAATCAATTACATTAAAGTACAGTTGTGTAAATATTGTTTAAAAAATGTTCACAGACCTCAGATTAAAAATCCCTACTCTATAGAAAAGTGCTATCTGTAGAGAAGATGAGAGGCAGGAAATACTTCTTTATATGTTTTCTTCCCCATCATAGTATAATAAGCTCCTTGAGGACAGGAACTATCTTGCCTGTGTTTGTATTTGTATTCCCCGGGCTTATAGTACAGTGCCTACACATAGTAAATATTTAATAAAGGTTTTCATGCTTGCTGTCTCATGCTTGCCTGCTCTTTCCTTCTCCTCTCTTTCTCTCTCCCCCCATTCCCTCCTTTTCCCTCTCATTTCCTCCATTTCTCTCCCCCATTGGATTTTTTTTTAATGAGAAGACTGGGCTTTAAATACCAGCTCTGGCACTTACTGCTATGTGTGAGCCTGGCCAACTCAATCTCACTTCTCTGGGTGTCAGTTTCCTTAACTATAAAATGAGGGTGTTGTACTAGGTTGTCTGTGAGGTCCCTCCTAGCTCTAATTCCTATGTTGCTAAGGACTTACTATATATAAAGGGAACAGAATATTCATCACATAAAGTAAACATTCTTCTGCAAAACTGCCAGCTGCTCATTAAAGGCTGCAGACAAATCTGGAGGCAAGATTGAAGACCCCACTGTGAACTGTTTCTAATGCTGATTCGTAAGGAGGGTCATAAAGTATTATGTGTAATTATCATTTTTTGCATAGCTTCACATATACTGATTCCACCTAGCTGTCTAAAAGCTCTATAGTATTGAGGGGAAAGGCAGTATCAACAAATGTCATGACACATTAGGAAGTAGTAGTATTCCATGAGGGTCTTCTTGTGCCATGATAAATATACCATGCTAGCAGCAGTCAGCAGGAAGTCATGAGATTTGCTTCCCTGGAATTCATTGGGCCAATATCTACTGGCCACTTATCAAGGAGGTTGTAAAGGAAATGTTTAGGGAGAAGCTGAACTTCATGACCTCCAGACTGAAGACTTAGATTCTATGAATGAAATCAATGGCTTTTTTTTTTTTTGCCTTTTTTGGAGGGCAATTGGGGTTAAGTAACTTGCCCAAGGTTACATGGCTAGTTTGTGTGTGTGTGTGTGTGTGTGTGTGTGTGTGTGTGTGTGTGTGTGT